>NW_028227274.1:86547564-87147564 GCF_978045245.1 Mus caroli
GTGCTTGAGCTGGAGATTGGTTAATAGCACATATTACTGTTGTAGAAAACCCAAATTTGGTTTCCAGATCCCACATTAGGTGGCTCATAGTCACCTATAATTCCATATTGAGGGGATCTGACACAAGTAACTTTACTATGATGCCTGTGCCCATATGTACATACTCCCCCACACAAATACATGCAATTGAAAATAAAATAAACCTGTTTTTAAATTATCAAAAACAACCCAGGTGAAGATTTTGTAATTACTGAGTGAGTTAAGATTGATAACTTTTTAAGAAGAGCTTGTGTAATAACAGGGTTCCTTAAACACATTTTCATACATACTTAGCTGTGGTAGAACTTCATTATCTATCCCTTACAACATGCACTGTCCTTATCCCAGTGTTCCCCCTTGACTTTAACACAGTAGGTTCAATTACCTCCTTCTCCTTTTTTATATTCACTTTATATCCTGATTGCTGCTCCCCAATCACCCTTTCCAAAATCCCCCCTCCTCCTCTGAGAGGGAGGATTCCCACTCCACAGGTATCCTCCCACCTGACACATCAAGTCTCTGCAGGGCTAGGCTTATTCTTTCCCACTGAAGACAGACAAGAAAGCCCACCTAGAAAAACATAGTCCACAGAAAGGCAGAAGCTTCTTGGGTTAGCTCCATTCCAGTTGTTCTAAGACCAATATGAAGACTGAGCTGCACATCTGCTATATATGTGCAGGGAGGCCTAGGTACATACAGCCCATGAATGCTCCTTGGTTAGTGGTTCAGTCTTTGAGAGCTCCCAAAGGTCCAAGTTAGTTGACTCTGTTGATCTTCCTGTGGAGTCCCTATTTCTTTGTGGGCCCTCAGTCCTTCCCCCAACTCTTGACTATGTGTCCCCATACATCCACTGTTTGGGTGTAGGTCTCTGCATCTGTCTGAGTTAGCTGTTGGGTGGAGCCTATCAGAGGACAGCTATGCTAGAGTCCTGTCAGCAAGCATAATAGGGTGCCATTAATAGTGTCAAGGGTCGACTCGAGCACCAGGGTGCCTTGCCAGTGGAGTCTCCGGACACCCTCAAGGACCCACACAGGATTTCCCACGGGATCCTAAGACTTCTGGTGATTGGAATACAACTTCTGCCAGGAGGCAGGTTTGATCACCAGATACCTGCACACCTTCCCTGCAAGAACAGAGCTTGCCTGCAGAGAATACTCTGACCACTGAAACTAAGGAGAGAGCCAGCCTCCCAGGTCTGCTGATAGAGGCTGAGTCTCCTGAGGAACAAGCTCTAATCAGAGACTATAACAGCTAACTTCAGAGATTACCAGATGGCAAAAGGCAAACGTAAGAATCCTACTAACAGAAATCAAGACCACTCACCATCATCAGAACCCAGCACTCCCACCCCACCTAGTCCTGAAACCCCAACACAGCTGAAAATCTAGACCCAGATTTAAAAGCATATCTCATGATGATGGTAGAGGACATCAAGAAGGACTTTCATAACTCACTTAAAGAAATACAGGAGAGCACTGCTAAAGAGTTACAAGTCCTTAAAGAAAAACAGGAAAACACAACCAAACTGGTAGAAGTCCTTAAAGAAAAACAGGAAAACACAACCAAACTGGTAGAAGTCCTTAAAGAAAAACAGGAAAACACATCCAAACAGGTGATGGAAATGAACAAAACCATACTAGACCTAAAAAGGGAAGTAGACACAATAAAGAAAACCCAAAGTGAGGCAACGCTGGAGATAGAAATCCTAGGAAAGAAATCTGGAACCATAGATGCAAGAATAAGCAACAGAATACAAGAGATGGAAGAGAGAATCTCAGGTGCAGAAGATTCCATAGAGAACATTGGCACAACAATCAAAGAAAATACAAAATGCAAAAGGATCCTAACTCAAAACATCCAGGAAATACAGGACACAATGAGAAGACCAAACCTACAGATAATAGGAGTTGATGAGAATGAAGATTTTCAACTTAAAGGGCCAGCAAATATCTTCAACAAAATAATAGAAGAAAACTTCCCAATCCTAAAGAAAGAGATGCCCATGATCATACAAAAAGCCTACAGAACTCCAAATAGACTGGACCAGAAAAGAAATTCCTCCCAACACATAATAATCAGAACAACAAATGCACTAAATAAAGATAGAAAATTAAAAGCAGTAAAGGAGAAAGGTCAAGTAACATATAAAGGAATGCCTATCAGAATTACACCAGACTTTTCACCAGAGACTATGAAAGCCAGAAGAGCCTGGACAGATGTTATACAGACACTAAGAGAACACAAATGCCAGCCCAGGTTACTATACCCGGCCTAACTCTTAATTACCATAGATGGAGAAACCAAAGTATTCCACGACAAAACCAAATTCACACATTATCCTTCCATGAATCCAGCCCTTCAAAGGATAATAACAGAAAAAAAAAATACAAGGACAGAAATCACGCCCTAGAAAAAGCAAGAAAGCAATCCCTCAACAAACCTAAAAGAAGACTGCCACAAGAACAGAATGCAAACTCTAACAACAAAAATAAAAGGAAGCAACAATTACTTTTCCTTAATATCAATGGACTCTATTCCCCAATAAAAAGACATAGACTAACAGACTGGCTACACAAACAGGACCCAACATTCTGCTGCTTACAGGAAACCCATCTCAGGGAAAAAGACAGACACTACCTCAGATTGAAAGGCTGGAAAACAATTTTCCAAGCAAATGGCCTGAAGAAACAAGCTGGAGTAGCCATTCTGATATCGAATAAAATCGACTTCCAAACCAAAGTTATCAAAAAAGACAAGGAGGGACACTTCATACTCATCAAAGGTAAAATCCTCCAAGAGGAACTCTCAATTCTGAATATCTATGCCCCAAATGCAAGGGCAGCCACATTCATTAAAGACATGTTAGTAAAGCTCAAAGCACACATTGCACCTCACACAATAATAGTGGGAGACTTCCACATACCACTTTCATCAATGGACAGATCCTGGAAACAGAAACTAAACAGGGATACAGTGAAACTAACAGAAGTTATGAAACAAATGGAGTTAACCGATATCTACAGAATATTTTATCCTAAAACAAAAGCATATATCTTCTTCTCAGCACCTCATGAAACCTTCTCCAAAATTGACCATATAATTGGTCACAAAACAGGCCTCAACAGATAAAAAAATATTGAAATTGTCCCATGCATCCTATCAGACCATCATGGACTAAGGCTGATCTTCAATAACAACATAAATAATAGAAAGCCAACATTCAGGTGGAAACTGAATAACACTCTTCTCAATGATACCTTGGTCAAGGATGGAATAAAGAAAGAAATTAAAGACTTTTTACAGTTTAATGAAAATGAAGCCACAACTTACCCAAACCTATGGGACACAATGAAAACATTTCTAAGAGGGAATCTCATAGCTCTGAGTGCCTCCAAAAAGAAACTAGAGAGAGCACACAATAGCAGCTTGACAACACATCTAAAAGCTCAAGAAAAAAAGGAAGCAAATTCACCCAAGAGTAGTAGACGGCAGGAAATAATCAAACTCAGGGGCGAAATCAACCAAGTGGAAACAAGAAGAACTATTCACAGAATTAACCAAACGAGGAGTTGGTTCTTTGAGAAAATCAACAAGATAGATAAACCCTTAGCTAGACTCACTAGAGGGCACAGGGACAACATCCTAATTAACAAAATCAGAAATGAAAAGGGAGACATAACAACAGATCCTGAAGAAATCCAAAACACCATCAGATCCTTCTACAAAAGGCTATACTCAACAAAACTTGAAAACCTGGACAAAATAAACAAATTTCTAGACAGAATGCAGGTACCATATTAAATCAGGATCAAGTTAACCAGCTAAACAGTCCCATATCCCCTAAAGAAATAGAAGCAGTCATTAATAGTCTCCCAGCCAAAAAAAAGCCCAGGAACAGATGGGTTTAGTGCAGAGTTCTATCAGACCTTCAAAGAAGATCTAATTCCAGTTCTGAACAAACTATTCCACAAAATAGAAGTAGTAGGAACTCTACACAACTCATTCTATGAAGCCACAATTACTCTGATACCTAAACCACAGAAAGATCCAACAAAGATAGAGAACTTCAGACCAATTTCCCTTATGAATATTGATGCAAAAATACTCAATAAAATTCTCGCTAACTGAACCCAAGAACACATTAAAGCAATCATCCATCCTGACCAAGTAGGTTTTATTCCAGGGATGGTTTAATATACAAAAATCCATCAACGTAATCCATTATATAAAAAAACTCAAAGACAAAACCCACATGATCATCTCCTTAGATGCAGAAAAATCATTTGACAAGATCCAACACCCATTCATGATAAAAGTCTTGGAAAGGTCAGGAATTCAAGGCCCATACCTAACCATGATAAAAGCAATCTACAGCAAACCAGTAGCCAACATCAAAATAAATGGCAAGAAGCTTGAAGCAATCCCAGTAAAATCAGGGACTAGACAAGGCTGTCCACTCTCCCCATATCTATTCAACATTGTACTTGAAGTCCTAGCCAGAGCAATTCGACAACAAAAGGAGATCAAGGAGATACAAATTGGAAAAGATGAAGTCAAAATATCACTTTTTGCAGATGATATGATAGTATATATAAGTGACCCTGAAAATTCCACCAGAGAACTCCTAAACCTGATAAACAGCTTCGGTGAAGTAGCTGGATATAAAATTAACTCAAACAAGTCAATGGCCTTTCTCTACACAAAGAATAAACAGGCTGAGAAAGAAATTAGGGAAACAACACCCTTCTCAATAGTCACAAATAATATAAAATATCTTGGTGTGACTCTAACTAAGGAAGTGAAAGATCTCTATGATAAGAACTTCAAGTCTCTGAAGAAAAAAATTAAAGAAGATCTCAGAAGATGGAAAGATCTCCCATGCTCATGGATTGGCAGGATCAATATAGTAAAAATGGCTATCTTGCCAAAAGCAATCTACAGATTCAATGCAATCCCCATCAAAATTCCAACTCAATTCTTCAACGAATTAGAAAGAGCAATCTACAACTTCATCTGGAATAACAAAAACCTAGGAGAGCAAAAACTCTTCTCAAGGATAAAAGAACCTCTGGTGGAATCACCATGCCTGACCTAAAGCTTTACTACAGAGCAATTGTCGTAAAAACTGCATTGTACTGGTATAGTGACAGACAAGTAGACCAATGGAATAGAAATGAAGACCCAGAAATGAACTCACACACCTATGGCCACTTGATCTTCAACAAGGGAGCTAAAACCATCCAGTGGAAGAAAGACAGCATTTTCAACAAATGGTGCTGGCACAACTGGTCTTTATCATGTAGAAGAATGCGAATCGATCCATTCCTATCTCCTTGTACTAAGGTCAAATCTAAGTGGATCAAGGAACTTCACATAAAACCAGAGACACTAAAACTTATAGAGGAAAAAGTGGGGAATAGCCTTGAAGATATGGGCACAGGGAAAAGATTCCTGAATAGAACAGCAATGGCTTGTGCTGTAAGATCTAGAATTGATAAATGGGACCTCATGAAACTGCAAAGCTTCTGCAAGGCAAAAGACACCGTCAATAAGACAAAAAGACAACCAACAGATTGGGAAACGGTCTTTACCTATCGTAAATCAGATAGGAGACTAATATCCAATATATATCAAGAACTCAAGAAGGTGGACTCCAGAAAATCAAATAACCCCATTAAAAAATGGGGCTCAGAACTGAACAAAGAATTCTCACCTGAGGAATACGGAATGGCAGGGAAGCACCTGAAAAAATGTTCAACATCCTTAATCATCAGGGAAATGCAAATCAAAACAACCCTGAGATTCCACCTCACACCAGTCAGAATGGCTAAGATCAAAAATTCAGGTGACAGCAGATGCTGGCGAGGATGTGGAGAAAGAGGAACACTCCTATATTGTTGGTGGGATTGCAAGCTTTTACAAGGACTCTGGAAATCAATCTGGCAGTTCTTTAGAAAATTGGACATAGTACTACCCGAGGATCCAGCAATACCTCTCCTGGGCATATATCCAGAAGATGTCCCAACCGGTAAGAAGGACACATGCTCCACTATGTTCATAGCAGCCTTATTTATAATAGCCAGAAGCTGGAAAGAACCCAGATGCCCCTCAACAGAAGAATGGATACAGAAAATGTGGTACATTTACACAATGGAGTATTACTCAGCTATTAAAAAGAGTGAATTCATGAAATTCCTAGGCAAATGGATGGACCTGGAGGGCATCATCCTGAGTGAGGTAACACAATCAGAAAGGAACTCATACAATATGTACTCACTGATAAGTGGATATTAGCCCAAAACTTAGGATACCCAAGATATAAGATACAGTTTGCTAAACACATGAAACTCAAGAAGAATGAAGACTGAAGTGTGGACACTATGCCCCTCCTTAGAATTGGGAACAGAACACCCATGGAAGGAGTTACAGAGACAAAGTTTGGAGCTGTGATGAAAGGATGGACCATCTAGAGACTGCCATATCCAGAGATCCATCCCATGATCAGCATCCAAATGCTGACACCATTGCATTCACTAGCAAGATTTTGCTGAAAGGACCCAGATATAGCTGTCTCTTGTGAGACTATGCCGGGGCTTGGCAAACACAGAAATGGATGCTCACAGTCAGCTAGTGAATGTATCACAGGGCCCCCAATGGAGTAGCTGGAGAAAGCACCGAAGGAGCTGAAGAGATCCGCAACCCTATGGGTGGAACAACATTATGAACTAACCAGTACCCCGGAGCTCTTGACTCTAGCTGAATATGTATCAAAAGATGGCCTAGTCAGCCATCACTGGAAAGAGAGGCCCATTGGACATGCAAACTTTATATGCCCCAGTACAAGGGAACGCCAGGGCCAAAAAAATGGGAATGGGTGGGTAGGGAAGTAGTGGGGAGGGTATGGGGGACTTTTGGGATAGCATTGGAAATGTAATTGAGGAAAAGATGTAATAAAATAAAATTTAAAAAAATAGTGTCAAGGGTCAAGGATTGGTGTTTGTCCATGGGATGGGTCTCTCATTGGGGTGGTTATTGCCTTCCTCAGTCTCTGCTTCATCCCTTATCCCTGCATTTTTTTGTTTGTTTTTGAAATCTGGTTTACCTCACTCAGGATGATATCCTCAAGTTCTATCCATTTGCCTGCAAAATACATGATGTCTTTTTTTTAGTAGCCTAATAACATTCCATTGTGTAGATGTACCACATTTTCTTTATCCATTCTTCAGTTGAGGGACATCTAGGTTGTTTTCAGTCTCTGAATATTATGAATAAAGCTGCCATGCCATAGTTGAGTAACTGTGCCTGTGTCATAGTGGCCATATTTTGTGTATATGGGAAAAAAGTTGTACAGTTGGGTCTTATACCTCCTACTCTTGAAGCTTCTCTTTCCCATCTCTTGTGCCCCATATTCTCTCTCTCTCTCTCTCTCTCTCTCTCTCTCTCTCTCTCTCTCTCTCTCTCTCTCTCTCTCTCTCTCTCACACACACACACACACACACACACACACACACACAAATCAGAAGACAGGATGTGCATATGAGAGAGACCATACAACATTCATTTTTTCAAGTCTTGGCTACTCATTCAATACAATAAATTTTTAATATTATCTTAGCTACTATGACTACCCATTTAATATAGTAAGTTTTCAATATCATCATAGCCAGTAAATTTACTAATCATTATTTTAATATAACAAATCTTAATATAAAGAGAGTACACTGGGAATATCTAACAAAAGTCATGAAACAAGATACAGATGATTTAGAATTAGCTTATTATTGTGTTCATTTAATGGCGCATTAAGCCTAGAATCCACTATAGAAAGAGATGACTTGGAATGAGAAAATAAAAATCTTTGTTTCTTGGATTTCATTAATTTGGGCATATTTTCTCTCATAGAGGATCTAATTCATATGACTTGAGTTACTAGAATACAGAAAAATAAATGTATATACTAAAATGAATTTACTAAATAAGTTATGCCTTTGGCTATAAGAATTATCTTTTACAAGAAGAAAAACCAGCATCATTGAATCACATAAAATTTGATCTATCTTGGCAGCCACATACAAAAATTATCAGAGCACTTCATTTTATTTACCACTTCTGGTGTTGTGTTCCTTTGCTTTTAATAACAAGTTTCTTGCTCAATAAATGATACAGAGAGTTCTCATTAAATTTTTAGACAAACTTCTCAGAAACAAATAAACTAAACATCTTCACTGGGATATCAAAACTCAGATTCCTCTATACTTATAGATTGTTAAACTGTGCTAAATTCTGTAACAGAACTCAGCTATCTAATGCTAACACTTTCTGTAAGTGTGATACCTGTAGATCATCCTTTCAGTTCACTCCAACCTCAGACACAGTTGGGTCACAGTTCATGGTGGAAGGCATAGGGCACAATCACAGGTAATTCAGTATAGAAAAGAAGAATTTATAATGAATGGAGAACTGATAAGTGTTGGCAAAGTCAGTGGGGCATTCATCACCAAAACATATAAAGGGTATATTTCAGGACATAGATAGATGATACACAGATGATTGATGATAGCCAGATGACAGATAGATAGATAGATAGATAGATAGATAGATAGATAGATAGATAGATGATAGATAGGATACATAATGACAGATAAATAAATAAATTAGGTGATTGATAGATTGATGATAAATAGATAATATATGATTAATGATAGGCATACAAGATAGGTAATTATTAGACAGATTATTGAAGATATATAGATAGGTGATAGATAGATAGAAAGATAGATAGATAGATAGATAGATAGATAGATAGATAGATAGATAGACAGACAGACAGACAGACAGACAGACAGACAGACAGACAGACAGATAGATAGATAGATAGATAGATAGATAGATAGATAGATAAATAGAATAGTCAGGCAGACAGATGATAGGTAATTACATAGATAGAGATGGATATAGATAGATGATTGATAAATAAATGATTGATAGATAATAGATGATTATAGATATAGATAATTGATAAATTGATGATTGATATATATGTGGTAGATGATGATAGATGACAGATGGATGGATAGATAGATAGATAGATGATAGATTAGATAATAGATATAGATAGATAGATAGATAGATAGATAGATAGATAGATAGATAAAGATTAATAGATAATAGAGGATAGACAGGCAGATTAGATAGACACTGAGACAGACAAACAACTTGATAGGTTTATAGATGAAAGATAGATGAAGATAGATGATAAAGGATAGATAAAATTGAGGCAGATAAAAATAGGCAGAGATATGATGATAGATGATAGAATATAGAGGATAGATAAAAGAGATAGATGATAGATGTGATAGGTAAATTGATGATGACAGATGCTAGATAAAGGATAGATAGATAGAGGACTGATAAATGAGAGACAGACAGATAGGCAGACAGACAGAGAAAAATGAGTTAACTTTTAGGAGATAACCAGACATATACACTATAACAATAAAAATATGCAAAGCACAAAGCTGGTTTGGATTGCTCTCAATAAATACCTCTCTATTAACCAAACTGCTTCAATATCCAATAATTTTCAGGAGAAAAATAAAGTATATATATATATATATATATATATATATATATATATATATTTATGCTATTAAATTGATTTGCTGAGTACTTTGTTATTAGTCTCTCTTCAATAAGAAGTTATTTAAAGGGCTAATACATTGAATTATTATTTGTAATTAATTTTAATGAAAATGTAGAAATTTCTTCTGTTTAACAGTGGAGAAGATCCAGCCACTTCCCAGCCAGAGGATAGGGGTCTGCCCAGCCCAAGAGCACTTTGCCTGAGCATCAGCAAAAGACATCTTGGTTCCAGGACTCCTCTGAGAGTATGCTGCACAGGTGAGAGTGTAGAATACAGAAGCTAACAGCTTCTGGGACAAGCCAAAGCAAATCAGCTTCGGGACAGGTCCTGTTTTGGGCCTTCATCTTCGGCCAGGAGGGTGGTCCTAAGGCCAGATATCTGTGCACATTCCCTGTTAGAGGAGAGCTTGCCTGCAGAGAGTGCTCTGACCACTGAAACACAGAGGAGAGAGCTAGTCTCCCAGGTCTGCTGATACAGGATAACAGAATCACCTGAGGAACAAGCTCTAACCAGAGACAACTAAATCAACTAACTCCAGAGATTACCAGATGGTGAAAGTTAAACGTAAGAATCTTACTAACAGAAACCAAGACCACTCACCATCACCTGAACCCAGCACTCCCACCTCACCCAGTCCAGGGCACCCCAACACACCCGAAAAGCTAGACCTGGATCTAAAAGCATATCTCATGATGATGGTAGAGGACAACAAGAAGGACCTTAATAACTCGCTCAAAGAAATACAGGAGAACACTGCTAAACTGGTAGAAGATATTAAAGAGGAAGCACAAAAATCCCTTAAAGAATTACAGGAAAACACGACCAAACAGGTGATGGAATTGAATAAAACCATCCAAGACCTAAAAAGGGAAGTAGACACAATAAAGAAAACCCAAAGTGAGGCAATGCTGGAGATAGAAACCCTAGGAAAGAAATCTGGAACCATAGATACGAGCATCAGCAACAGAATACAAGAGATGGAAGAGAGAATCTCAGGTGCAGAAAATTCCATAGAGAACATCAGCACAACAATCAAAGAAAATACAAAATGCAAAACCATCCTAACTCAAAACATCCAGGAAATCCAGGACACAATGAGAAGACCAAACCTACAGATAATAGGACTAGATGAGAATGAAGATTTTCAACTCAAAGGACCAGCAAATATCTTCAACAAAATTATAGAAGAAAATTTCCCAAACCTAAAGAAAGTGATGCCCATGAACATACAAGAAACCTACAGAACTCCAAATAGACTGGACCAGAAAAGAAATTCCTCCAGACACATAATAATCAGAACAACAAATGCACTAAATAAAGATAGAATATTAAAAGCAGTAAGGGAAAAGGGTCAAGTACCATATAAAGGCAAGCCTATCAGAATTACACCAGATTTTTCACCAGAGACTATGAAAGCAAGAAGAGCTGGGACAGATGTTATACAGACACTAAGAGAACAAAAATGCCAACCCAGGATACTATACCCAGCCAAACATTCAATAAACTTAGATGGAGAAACAAAAGTATTCCAAGACAGAACCAAATTCACACAATATCTTTCCACGAATCCAGCCCTTCAAATGATAATAACAGAAAACAAACAAACAAACAAACAAGGACGGAAACCACGTCCTAGAAAAAGCAAGAAGGTAATCCCTCAACAAACCTAAAATAAGACAGCCACAAGAACAGAATGCCAACTTTAACAACAAAAATAATAGGAAGCAGCAATTCCTTTTCCTTAATATCTCTAATATCAATGGACTCAACTCCCCAATAAAAAGACATAGACTAATAGACTGGCTACACAAACAGGACCCAACATTTTGCTGCTTACAGGAAACCAATCTCAGGGAAAAAGATAGAAAATACCTCAGAATGAAAGGCTGGAAAACAATTTTCCAAGCAAATGGTCGGAAGAAACAAGCTGGAGTAGTCATTCTAATATCTAATAAAATCGACTTCCAATGCAAGGTCATCAAAAAAGACAAGGAGTGGCATTTCATACACATCAAAGGTAAAATCTTCCAAGAGGAACTCTCAATTCTGAATATCTATGTTCCAAATACAAGGGCAGCCACATTCATTAAAGAAACTTTAGTAAAGCTTAAAGCACACATTGCACCTCACACAATAATAGTAGGGGATTGAACACACCACTTTCACTAATGGACAGATCATGGAAAGAGAAACTAAACAGGGACACAGTGAAACTAACAGAAGTTAAGAAACAAATGGATCTAACAGATATCTACAGACCATTTTATCCTAAAACAAAAGGATATACATTCTTCTCAGCACCTCATGGTACTTTCTCCAAAATTGACCACACAATTGGACACAAAACAAGCCTCAACAGATACACAAATATTGAAATCGTCCCATGCATCCTATCAGATCACCATGGACTAAGGATGATCTTCAATAAAAATATAAATACTGGAAAGCCAACATTCATGTGGAAACTGAACAACACTCTCCTCAATGATACCTTGGTCAAGGAAGGAATAAAGAAAGAAATTAAGGACTTTTTGGAGTTTAATGAAAATGAAGCCACAACATACCCAAACTTATGGGACACAATGAAAGCATTTCTAAGAGGAAAACTCATAGCTCTGAGTGCCTCCAAAAAGAAACTAGAGAGAGCACACATTAGCAGCTTGACAACACACCTAAAAGCTCTAGAAAAAAGAAAGCAAATTCACCCAAGAGGAGTAGACAGCAGGAAATAATCAAACTCAGGGGTGAAATCAACCAAGTGGAAACAAGAAGAACTATTCAAAGAATCAACCAATCAAGGAGCTGGTTCTTTGAGAAAATCAACAAGATAGACAAACCCTTAGCCAGACTCACTAGAGGGCACAGGGAAAACATTCTAAATAACAAAATCAGAAATGAAAAGGGAGACATAACAACAGATCCTGAAGACATCCAAAACACCATCAGATCCTTCTACCAAAGGCTATACTCAACAAAACTGGAGAACCTATATGAATTGGACAAGTTTCTAGACAGATACCAGGTACCAAAGTTAAATCAAGATCAGGTTAATGATCTAAACAGTCCTTTATCCCCTAAAGAAATAGAAGCAGTCATTAATAGTCTCCCAACCAAAAAAGCCCAGGACCAGATGGGTTTAGTACAGAGTTCTATCAGACCTTCAAAGAAGATCTAATCCTGGTTCTTCACAAACTCTTCCACAAAATAGAAGTAGAAGGTACTCTACCCAACTCATTCTATGAAGCCACAATTACTCTGATACCTAAACCACAAAAAGACCCAACAAAGATAGAGAACTTGAGACCAAATTCCCTTATGAACGTCGATGCAAAAATCCTCAATAAAGTTCTCGCTAACTGAATCCAAGAACAAATCAAAACAATCATCCATCCTGACCAAGTAGGTTTCATCCCAGGGATGCAGGGATGGTTCAATATATGGAAATCCATCAACGTAATCCAGTATATAAACAAACTCAAAAACAAAAACCACATGATCATCTCGTTAGATGCAGAAAAAGCATCTGACAAAATCCAACACCCATTCATGATAAAAGTCTTGGAAAGATCAGGAATTCAAGGCCCATACCTAAATATGATAAAAGCAATCTACAGCAAACCAGTAGCCATCATCAAAGTAAATGGTGAGAAGCTCAAAGCAATCCCAGTAAAATCAGGGACTAGACAAGGCTGCCAACTTTCTCCCTACAACATAGTACTTGAAGTCCTAGCCAGAGCAATTCGACAACAAAAGGAGATCAAGGGGATACAAATTGGAAAAGATGAAGTCAAAATATCACGTTTTGCAGATGATATGTTAGTATATATAAGTGACCCTAAAAATTCAACCAGAGAACTCCTAAACCTGATAAACAGCTTCAGTGAAGTAGCTGGATATAAAATTAATTCAAACAAGTCAATGGCCTTTCTCTACACAAAGAATAAAAAGGGTGAGAAAGAAATTAGGGAAACAACACCCTTCTCAATACTCACAAATAATATAAAATACCTTGGCATGACTCTAACTAAGGAAGAGAAAGATCTGTATGATAAGAACTTCACGTCTCTGAAGAAAGAAATTATAGAAGATCTTAAAAGATGGAAAGATCTCCCATGCTCATGGATTGGCAGGATCAATATAGTAAAAATGGCTATCTTGCCAGAAGCAATCTACAGATTCAATGCAATCTACATCAAAATTCCAATTCAATTTTTCAACGAATTAGACAGTAAAATCGGCAAATTCATCTGGAATAAAAACAACCTAAGATAGCAAAAACTCTTCTCAATGTTAAAAGAATCTCTGGGGGAATCACCATGCCTGACCTAAAGCTGTACTACAGAGCAATTTTGATAAAAACTGCATGGTACTGGTGTAGTGACAGACAAATACACCAATGGAATAGAATTGAAGACCCAGAAATGAACCCACACACCTATGGTCACTTGATCTTTGACAAGAGAGCAATAACCATCCAGTGGAAAAAAGACAGCATCTTCAACAAATGGTGCTGGCACAACTGGCGGTTATCATGTACAAGAATGCAAATTGATCCATTCCTATCTTATTGTACTAAGGTCAAATCTAAATGGATTAAGGAACTCCACATAAAACCAGAGACACTGAAACTTATTAAAGAGAAAGTAGGGAAAACCCTCAAAGATATGGGTACAGGGGAAAAATTCCTGAATAGAACAGCAATGGCTTGTGCTGTAAGATCAACAATTGACAAATGGGACCTCATGAAACCTCAAAGATTCTGCAAGGCAAAAGAATCCGTCAATAAGACAAAAAGGCCACCAATAGACTGGGAAAGGATCTTTACCTATCCTAAATCAGATAGGGGACTAATATCCAATATATATATAAAGAACTCAAGAAGGTGGACTCCAGAAAATCAAATAACCCCATTAAAAAATGGGGCTCAGAGCTAAACAAAGAATTCTCACTTGAGGAATACCGAATAATTGAGAAGTACCTGAAAAAAATGTTCAACATCCTTAATCATCAGGGAAATGCAAATCAAAGCAACCCTGAGATTCCACCTCACACCAGTCAGAATGGCTAAGATTAAAACTTCAGATGACTGCAGATGCTGGCGAGGATCTGGAGAAAGAGGAATACTCCTCCATTGTTGGTGGGATTGCAAGCATGTACAACCACTCTGGAAATCAGTCTGGCGGTTCCTCAGAAAACTGGATATAGTACTACCGGAGGATCCTGCAATACCACTCCTGGGCATATATCCAGAAGATGTTCCAACTGGTAAGAAGCACACATGCTCCACTATGTTCATAGCAGCCTTATTTATATTAGTCAGAAGCTGGAAAGAACCCAGATGCCCCACAACAGAGGAATGGATACAGAAAATGTGGTACATTTACACAATGGAGTACTACTCAGCTATTAAAAGGAATGAATTTATGAAATTCCTAGGCAAATGGATGGACCTGGAGGGTGTCATCCTGAGTGAGGTAACCAATCACAAAGGAACTCACACAATATATACTCATGGTTAGTGGATATTAGCCCAGAAACTTAGGATACCCAAGATATAAGATTATAATATGCTAAACGCATGAAACTCAAGAAGAACGAAGACCAAAGTGTGGACACTTTGCCCCTTCTTAGAATTGGGAACAAAGCACCCATGGAAGGAGTTACAGAGACAAAGTTTGGAGCTGTGACAAAAGGATGGACCATCTGGAGCCTGCCATATCCAGGGATCCATCCCATAATCAGCTTCCAAACGCTGACACCATTGCATATAGTAGCAAGATTTTGCTGAAAGGACCCAGATATAGCTGTCTCTTTTGAGATTTTGCCAGGACCTAGCAAACACAGAAGTGGATGCTCACAGTCATTTATTGGATGGATCACAGGGCCCCCAATGGAGGAGCTAGAGAAAGTACCCAAGGAGCTAAAGCGATCTGCAACCCTATAGGTAGAACAACTTATAAACTAACCAGTACCCCAGAGCTCTTGACTCTAGCTGCATATGTATCAAAAGATGGCCTAGTTGGCCATCACTGGAAAGAGAGGCCCATTGGACTTGCAAAATTTATATGCCCCAGTACAGGGGAACACCAGGGCCAAAAAGTGGGAGTGGGTGGGTAGGGGAGTGGTTGGGAGGGTATGGGTGACTTTTGGGATAGCATTGGAAATGTAAATGAGGAAAATACCTAATAAAAATATTTTAAAAAAATTGGAGCTCTTCCGGTCGGAAAAGCACCGGGGCAGCTGGGGCGCATGGTCGGCTGACACTTGCCAGCTACCCACAACACCCACCACAGGATCTTAAGACTTCTGGTGAGTGGAGCACAGCTCCTGCTCCAATCCAATTGCGCGCGGGACCTGAGACTGCATTAGTTAGGGAAGCAGAAACCGGCCTGAGTAGGGCCACAGGCCACTTCCGGCCGGATCAGCTCCGGGGTTGCTGGAGCGCAGGGTTGCCTGACACCCGCCAGCTACCCACGCCCCCCACCGCAGGATTTTGGGACTGCTGGTGAGTGGAACACAGCTTCTGCTCCAGTCCAATCACGCGGGACCTGAGACTGCTCTGGTTGGGGAGAGAGAAATCCGGCCTACATAGGGCCACAAGCCTCTTCCGATCAGAAAAGCACCAGGGCAGCTGGGGTGCAGGGTCGGCTGACACTCGCCAGCTACCCACAACACCCGCCACAGGATCTCAAGACTTCTGGTGAGTGGAGCACAGCTTCTGCTCCAATCCAATTGCGCGCGGGACCTGAGACTGCATTAGTTAGGGAAGCAGAAACCGGCCTGAGTAGGGCCACAGGCCAATTCCGGCCGGATCAGTGCCAGGGTTGCTGGAGCGCAGGGTTGCCTGACACCCGCCAGCTACCCACGACCCCCACCGCAGGATTTTGAGACTGCTGGTGAGTGGAACACAGCTTCTGCTCCAATCTTTAAACAGTGACAACGATAACAACTAACCCCAGAGATTACCAGATGGCGAAAGGTAAACGTAATAATCTTACTAACAGAAACCAAGACCACTCACCATCATCAGAACCCAGCACCCCCACTTCGCCCAGTCCAGGGCACCCCAACACACCGGAAAAGCTAGACACGGATCTAAAAGCATATCTCCTGATGATGGTAGAGGACTTCAAGAAGGACTTTAATAACACACTTAAAGAAATACAGGAAAACACTGCTAAACAGGTAGAAGACATTAAAGAGGAAGCACAAAAATCCCTTAAAGAATTGCAGGAGAACACTGCTAAAGAGTTACAAATCCTTAAAGAAAAACAGGATAACATAATCAAACAGGGAGAAGTCCTTACAGAAAAACAGGAAAACACATCCAAACAGATGATGGAAATGAACAAAACCATACTAGACCGAAAAAGGGAAGTAGACACAATAAAGAAAACCCAAAATGAGGCAACACTGGAGATAGAAAACCTAGGAAAGAAATCTGGAACCATAGATACCAGCATCAGCAACAGAATACATGAGATGGAAGAGAGAATCTCAGGTGCAGAAGATTCCATAGAGAACATCGGCACAACAATCAAGGAAAATGTAAAATGCAAAAAGATCCTAACTCAAAACATCCAAGAAATACAGGACACAATGAGAAGACCAAAACTACGGATAATAGGAGTGGATGAGAATGAAGATTTTCAACTCAAAGGACCAGCAAACATCTTCAACAAAATTATAGAAGAAAACTTCCCAAATCTAAAGAAAGAGATGCCCATGAACATACAAGAAGCCTACAGAACTCCAAATAGACTGGACCAGAAAAGAAATACCTCCCGACACATAATAATCAGAACAACAAATGCTCTAAATAAAGATAGAATACTAAAAGCAGTAAGAGAAAAAGGCCAAGTAACATATAAAGGCAAGCCTATCAGAATTACACCAGATTTTTCACCAGAGACTATGAAAGCCAGAAGATCCTGGACGGATGTTATACAGACACTAAAAGAACACAAATTACAGCCCAGGCTACTATACCCAGCCAAACTCTCAATTAACATAGATGGAGAAACCAAAGTATTCCACGACAAAACCAAATTCACACATTATCTCTCCACGAATCCAGCCCTTCAAAGGATAATAACAGAAAAAAAACAATACAAGGACAGGAACCACGCCCTAGAAACAACAAGAAGGTAATCCCTCAACAAACCTAAAAGAAGACAGCCACAAGAACAAAATGCCAACTTTAACAACAAAAATAACAGGAAACAACAATTACTTTTCCTTAATATCTCTTAATATCAATGGACTCAACTCCCCGATAAAAAGACATAGACTAACAAACTGGCTACACAAACAAGACCCAACATTTTGCTGCTTACAGGAAACTCATCTCAGAGAAAAGGATAGACACTACCTCAGAATGAAAGGCTGGAAAACAATTTTCCAAGCAAATGGCATGAAGAAACAAGCTGGAGTAGACATTCTAATATCTGATAAGATTGACTTCCAACCCAAAGTCATTAAAAAAGACAGGGAGGGACACTTCATACTCATCAAAGGTAAAATCCTCCAAGAGGAACTATCAATCCTGAATATCTATGCTCCAAATACAAAGGCAGCCACATTCATTAAAGAAACTTTAGTAAAGCTAAAAGCACACATTGCACCTCATACAATAATAGTGGGAGACTTCAACACACCACTTTCACCAATGGACAGATCATGGAAACAGAAACTAAACAGGGACACAGAGAAACTAAGAGAAATTATGAATCAAATGGATCTGGCAGATATCTACAGAACATTCTATCCTAAAACAAAAGGATATACCTTCTTCTCAGCACCTCATGGTACCTTCTCCAAAATTGACCACATAATTGGTCACAAAAAAGGCCTCAACAGATACAAAAATATTGAAATTGTCCCATGCATCCTATCAGATCACCATGGACTAAGGCTGATCTTCAATAACAAAATAAATAATAGAAAGCCAACCTTCACGTGGAAACTGAACAACACTCTTCTCAATGATACCTTGGTCAAGGAAGGAATAAAGAAAGAAATTAAGGACTTTTTAGAGTTCAATGAAAATGAAGCCACAACATACCCAAACTTATGGGACGCAATGAAAGCATTTCTAAGAGGAAAACTCATAGCTCTGAGTGCCTCCAAATGGAAACTAGAGAGAGCACACCTTAGCAGCTTGACAACACACCTAAAAGCACTAGAACAAAAGGAAGCAAATTCACCCAAGAGGAGTAGACCGCAGGAAATAATCAAACTCAGGAGTGAAATCAACCAAGTGGAAACAAGAAAAACTATTCAAAGAATCAACCAATCAAGGAGCTGGTTCTTTGAGAAAATCAACAAGATAGATAAACCCTTAGCCAGACTCACTAGAGGGCACAGGGAAAGCATCCTAATTAACAAAATCAGAAATGAAAAAGGAGACATAACAACAGATCCTGAAGACATCCAAAACACCATCAGATCCTTCTACCAAAGGCTATACTCAACAAAACTGGAGAACCTGGATGAAATGGAGAAGTTCCTAGACAGATACCAGGTACCAAAGTTGAATCAAGATCAGGTCAATGATCTAAACAGCCCTATATCCCCCAAAGAAATAGAAGCAGTCATTAATAGTCTCCCAACTAAAAAAAGCCCAGGACCAGATGGGTTTAGTGCAGAGTTCTATCAGACCTTCAAAGAAGATCTAATCCCAGTTCTTCACAAACTATTCCACAAAATAGAAACAGAAGGTACTCTACCCAACTCATTCTATGAAGCCACAATTACTCTGATACCTAAACCACAAAAAAGACCCAACAAAGATAGAAAACTTCAGACCAATATCCCTTATGAATATTGATGCAAAAATCCTCAATAAAGTTCTTGCTAACCGAATCCAAGAACACATCAAAACAATCATCCATCCTGACCAAGTAGGTTTCATCCCAGGGATGCAGGGATGGTTCAATATACGGAAATCCATCAATGTAATCCAGTATATAAACAAACTCAAAGACAAAAACCACATGGTCAACTCGTTAGATGCGGAAAAAGCATTTGACAAGATCCAACACCCATTCATGATAAAAGTCTTGGAAAGATCAGGAATTCAAGGCCCATACCTAAACATAATAAAAGCAATCTACAGCAAACCAGTAGCCAACATCAAAGTAAATGGTGATAAGCTTGAAGCAATCCCTCTAAAATCAGGGACTAGACAAGGCTGTCCACTTTCTCCATACCTATTCAACATTGTACTGGAAGTCCTAGCCAGAGCAATTCGACAACAAAAGGAGATCAAAGGGATACAAATTGGAAAAGATGAAGTCAAAATATCACTTTTTGCAGATGATATGATAGTATATATAAGTGACCCTAAAAATTCCACCAGAGAACTCCTAAGCCTGATAAACAGCTTCGGTGAAGTAGCTGGATATAAAATTAACTCAAACAAATCAATGGCCTTTCTCTACACAAAGAATAAACAGGCTGAGAAAGAAATTAGGGAAACAACACCCTTCTCAATACTCACAAATAATATAAAATATCTTGGCGTGACTCTAACTAAGGAAGTGAAAGATCTGTATAATAAAAACTTCAAGTCTCTGAAGAAAGAAATTATAGAAGATCTCAGAAGATGGAAAGATCTCCCATGCTCATGGATTGGCAGGATCAACATTGTAAAAATGGCTATCTTGCCAAAAGCAATCTACAGATTCAATGCAATCCCCATCAAAATTCCAAATCAATTCTTCAACGAATTAGAAAGTGCAATCTGCAAATTCATCTGGAATAACAGAAAACCTAGGATAGCAAAAACTCTTCTCAAGGATAAAAGAACCTCTGGTGGAATCACCATGCCGGACCTAAAGCTTTACTACAGAGCAATTGTGATAAAAACTGCATGGTACTGGTATAGTGACAGACAAATAGACCACTGGAATAGAATTGAAGACCCAGAAATGAACCCACACACTTACGGTCACTTGATCTTCGACAAGGGAGCTAAAACCATCCAGTGGAAGAAAGACAGCATTTTCAACAAATGGTGCTGGCACAACTGGTTGTTAACATGTAGAAGAATGTGAATCGATCCATTCCTATCTCCTTGTACTAAGGTCAAGTCTAAGTGGATCAAGGAACTTCACATAAAACCAGAGACACTGAAACTTATAGAGGAGAAAGTGGGGAAAAGCCTTGAAGATATGGGCACAGCGGAAAAATTCCTGAATAGAACAGTAATGGCTTGTGCTGTAAGATCGAGAATTGACAAGTGGGACCTCATGAAACTACAAAGCTTCTGCAAGGCTAAAGACACCATCAATAAGACAAAAAAACCACCAACAGATTGGGAAAGTATCTTCACCTATCCTCAATCAGATAAGGGACTAATATCCAATATATATAAAGAACTCAAGAAGGTGGACTCCAGAAAGTCAAATAACCCCATTAAAAAAATGGGGCTCAGAACTGAACAAAGAATTCTCACCTGAGGAATACCGAATGGCAGAGAAACACCTGAAAAAATGTTCAACATCCTTAATCATCAGGGAAATGCAAATCAAAACAACCCTGAGATTCCACCTCACACCAGTCAGAATGGCTAAGATCAAAAATTCAGGTGACAGCAGATGCTGGCGAGGATGTGGAGAAAGAGGAACACTCCTCCATTGTTGGTGGGATTGCAAGCTTGTACAACCACTCTGGAAATCAGTCTGGCGGTTCCTCAGAAAATTGGACATAGTACTACCGGAGGATCCAGCAATACCTCTCCTGGGCATATATCCAGAAGATGTCCCAACCGGTAAGAAGGACACATGCTCCACTATGTTCATAGCAGCCCTATTTATAATAGCCAGAAGCTGGAAAGAACCCAGATGTCCCTCAACAGAGGAATGGATACAGAAATTATGGTACATTTACACAATGGAGTACTACTCAGCTATTAAAAAGAATGAATTTATGAAATTCCTAGCCAAATGGATGGACCTGGAGGGCATCATCTTGAGTGAAATAACACAATCACAAAAGAACTCACACAATATGTATTCACTGATAAGTGGATATTAGCCCAAAACTTAGGATACCCAAGATATAAGATACAATTTGATAAACGCATGAAACTCAAGAAGAATGAAGACCAAAGTATGGACACTGTGCACCTTCTTAGAATTGGGAACAAAACACCCAGGGAAGGAGTTACAGAGACAAAGTTCGTAGCTGTGATGAAAGGATGGACCATTTAGAGACTGCCGTATCCAGGGATCCATCCCATAAGCAGCTTCTAAACGCTGACACCATTGCATACACTAGCAAGATTTTGCTGAAAGGACCCAAATATAGCTGTCTCCTATGAGACGATGCTGGGGCCTAGCAAACACAGGAGTGGATGTTCACAGTCAGCTATTGGATGTATCACAGGGCTCCCAATGGAGAAGCTAGAGAAAGTACCCAAGGAGCTAAAGGGATCTGCAACCCTATTGTTGGAACAACATGATGTACTAACCAGAACCCCGGAGCTCTTGTCTCTAGCTGCATATGTATCGAAAGATGGCCTAGTCGGCCATCAATGAAAGAGAGGCCCATTGGACTTGCAAACTTTATATGCCCCAATATAGGGGAATGCCAGGGCCAAAAGAATGGGAATGGGTGGGTAGGGAAGTGGGGGGCGCTATGGGGGACTTTCAGGATAGCATTGGAAATGTAATTGAGGAAAATATGTAATAAAAATATTAAAAATCAAAAAAAAAATTGGAGAAAATGTCCTATTGAGATTCTAGTACAATATATTTGCATACATATGTTTGATACCCAAGTAATTCCTTAGTATTTTGTTCTGTTTTTACTATGCTCAGTCATAAAGACATGATTAATTATTCACATGATCACACAATACTACTTATTTAAATAATAATAAAATATATCTAAATATTGTTGAAGGAATAGAAAAAGCATGTACAAGATATGACATTGTCAAATACATGTAGGGTTAATTAGGTCATGGGTAACCCTTACCCATTTGACCAGTCATTGAACAAACTCACTGGTCAATTTCCAATGTCTGAACTCTATCTCAGGTGAACACACAAAATAGATAATCAAATAAAATTATTAATTCACATGAAATAATGTACACTATTGTGCAAATTTTACAGAACCAATACCAAATACTGTTTGTTATAGATATTTGTGTATATAAGTTGAAACTGTTTGACACAATATTCGCTACACAAATTTAATCTGAGGGCTAAGGTAAGAAGGTAAGACTTCACAGGTATGTGTAATGGTTAACTTGTTGTTATTGTTGTACTTGTTATTTGTTGTTGTAGTTGTTGTTTTTTATGCTGAAGATTTAACCAATGCCTTATACACGGTAGACAAATATTACCATTGAGCTATGCCTCTGGTGCTTAATAGCTTAAATTTAAAGTAGATTTATTTTTAAAATGTGTGTCTCTTAAATTTTTTTAAATAGCACAAGTTCTCTAAATATAATCTAGTATAATATATAATATATAATACAATAATATAAGTAAAACCATATTACTATCTGGTTTCAAATTTTGTATCAAAATACCAGATTCTGAGTTCTTTTGAAAGAGAGGAGGGGTAAAGGTTCCAATAGAGATATCGTACCACAAGCCTATAATTCAGCACTGCATAGTCCGAAGTGTGAAGATCCCAAGTTCAAAATCCCAGTCTAAGTTATATAGCTACTTGTTTCAAAAAAATAAAAAAAGAGAAAAGAGGAAAGAAGAAGGGAGGAGGAGAGAGGGAGGGAGGATAAAAGGGGAGGAAGGGAGAGGGTAAGAAATTAAAATGTGAAGGGAGTAGATGGGTCTTGGTTCTAGGGAGGGATCATCTTCCAATTGCAATACAACATGGAAGGTGACATAAAGATGTCCAGAGATATGAGCGGAAGAAATCACACATCAAGACAGAATACAGAAAAGGACTCAGGACAAAGCACTTTTTAACAGTGACATACTTTAATAAAACCCAACTCATTCATTCTTGCACTGGGCAAAGCTTCCTGTGTTCTAGCATCACCCATGAGGTTCCACATCTTAAAAGTTCCACCAGCTTTTAAAACTCACTGAAAACAGAGCTTCCAATGTCACACACCATGGGTTATATTCAAATTCTATCTAAGCCTTAGCAAAGGCCATGAGCAATGTAGAGTTGGTGTGGATGAAGGAAGTGTCAAACGTGTTTGTGCTATTACAGATACCAAGTCAGGGGAGGTACCATTTGAATAAACTCTTGATGATGAGTAGATATTCTCTGTTTAGACCTGCAAAAACAGTGACTATATCCAGAGGAAAGACACAGACTATGCAGAGATAAATTGGGACACATTCAGAGTGTTCAAATTTCAACAGTTATAAAGTCAAATGTAGTTGAAAGGGACTGGTTTTGAAGGAACATTTACTATGTTTGGAAGAAACTGGGAGACTAGAGTATGAAAAGAGAATTATCAACTTTGTTACTATGTTCTCTGTATTAATAAAATGTATTATCTGACTATTTTATGCATATATACATATACATCATATACATATACATATACATATATGCTTTATATATATAAAGGCTTTTAACTCTCAGCTCCCACCTTTCCACACCTATCAGGCCAAACTTTTTGCTACAAGTCCCTTTCTCATGTTCATGTCTTTTCATTATTTGTTGTTGCCCATTGAGATTAACCAAGCCTATAAGAGTATGGATATGGAACTATTAATCAATAGCCTTTTGAGTATTTTGAAAACAGTGTATATATGTAGGAGGTTGTTTCTGTACATAAGTGCTGTATTATCAGAATTCAGAAGGTGGCAAACCCCTTAGAGCTACAGTTATAGACAGTTGTAAGCTGCATAAAATGGCTGAAGTCCATTGCAATAACAATCTCTGCATTTGCACAATATCCACTCTTAAACACTGAACCATCTCTCCAGTCCCAGTTGAAGAACACATAGCCTTTTAGATAAACAGCAATAACCTCATGCTTTCCTTCAATGTTAATTGACATTTCACAAGTAATTTGCATATTAGAACTTAAAATTATACAAGGAATTATTAACTTGAGAATTGTATGTACTATTTTATGCACTCATGCATCATTTAACTGTGGGACCATAACAGTCCAGGGTTAAGAGGGACAGGTCTGAGGGAGCCTCAACCCCAAACACTTCAAACATGAAGATGGCAGAAGTTGGCAACTTCTCCCCTCCCAACCTGGTGCCATAAAGCTGGTTCCCACCCCCTATTAACACTATAAGAATTTATTATCCTGACAGTTATCAGGCTTCACGCCTTGTTTGGCTTTATAAGGTTCCCTCCCACACATACAACCTATAGCTCCTGAGCATATAGATGAAGCATCTTCTAACACTCCTGCCCTGGCCAGTGGTACATGGCCACACAAACTTGTCCCAGAGACCCTGGCCACCTCCCCAGGAGCACAAGTACCTTCACACACAAAGAACCAAGCTGTTCTATGAAGCTGTTCCTGGCTGTGTTTCTTGTAGGCACACACACCACGACTGAGATACTGAACTACACTCACCCATGCTGGGCTAAGCTTCCCTGGCTCCAGTCCAGCTCAGTGGATAGTGGCTACACTGAGAAGGAAACAGACATGTGGGCTGGCATTTAACCTTGTGATCTTTTTGCTGGCTACACTTTTTCTATTTTGTGCATAACAAAGCACAAGGAGAAAATAAAGTTCACATTCAGTACTGGGCATAATGTCCATAGATAGATGCAGACAAAGCAGCAGCTCAATATTTTTTTGCAGATAAAAACAAAATAAGGCCAAAATGAGAAAAGAAAAATGACAACAGCCAAATCCAAGAAAATGACGCCATTTTATTTCACAGTCAAATTCTAAAAGTTTTTCCCAGAAGTTACTTCTGCCAAATTTAAAACTATTAACTTTTTTTTAAAGATTTATTTATTTATTTATTTATTTATTTATTTATTTATTTATTACATGTAATACACTGTAGCTGTCTTCAGACGCACCAGAAGAGGGCATCAGATCTCATTATGGGTGGTTGTGAGCCACCATGTGGTTGCTGGGATTTGAACTTTGGACCTTCAGAAGAGCAGTCGGGTGCTCTTACCCACTGAGCCATCTCACCAGCCCAAAACTATTAACTTTTAACACTCAAAACTCTCTGGGACATTTGACAATACCCACATATTTTGACCAGCAGTTTTGGTTAATCTGGACCCCCGAGATCTTTCAAACACTGGACCACCAAACAGACAGCATATACCAGCTGATATGAGGTCCCTAACACACATACAGTAGAGAACTTCCAGGTCTGTATTCATTCAGAAATGCTGCACCTAACCCTCAAGAGACTGGAGGCCCCAGGGAGTTTAGAGGTCAGGTGGGGTGGGGGCAACCACATGGAGATGGAGTGGGGTGGGGAGGAGGTGTGGGATGTGGAGCGTCTGAGGGTGGATGGGGGAGGGACAGGGAATGGAATATGGAGTATAAAAAAAGGCATTACAAATAAAATTAAATTAAAAAAAAAACAAAGAAGAAGAACAGTTTTGCATAAGTGGCCTTCTTTTATCCACAGCACAGGAAGGGATGAAATCCTTCCTCACATGAGCAATGCTTTTCTTCCCTTCAATCTCTGTCAAACCCAGCATCCCAAGAGATCTTCATGAAAGGATGAGGCATTTGGTACACAGTATTGCTATCCAGGTTTAGAGTCTATATACAGACGCTAGAGATTTTTTTTTTCTCTGTCAATTAGAGGTTTGGTATGTTTGAAATACAAATGTATTTGCCAACTATACTAAGCTTTTTTTGTAAATTATCATTTTTGGAAGTTTGAAGCATTTGGTACTTTCCCATGATGTTCTGAAACCAGGGAGACTTCAGGTTGTACATCTGGGCAAACACATTTCCTTCTGACAAGGTTGCAGCATGTTTTCTATGAGCTAATTTCAATAATTTATAAACAGCCTATTCTAGGTCTCCAGAGCAAAGCTTTATGGTTTACCAAATATCTGTTCTTCTTTTAACACTGCATATTTGCAAACTAAAGGAAGACTCTGCATTGGCTGGGTAGACAAAAAGAATAGTTTTGGAGTGGTGTCTAGTTCCTGTTCCGTGTAAGGAATCCTCACCAGAAGTAGGTGTCAGTTCCAGAAGAAACATGTTAATGGTGCTTCCTGTAAAGAAACTTTAACTGAGAAAAAACATCTTTCCAACCTCAGACAAACTTGGGTATAGGGACTATGCCTCAGTTGTTACTCAGATGCTACTAGAAAGTTACAACCAGGACAGCAGATTGAGGCATGGCTAATGGCTTTTTGAAGATTACCCACTTTTCTTGACAGTCTGTGAAAAGCAGAATCTTAGTGCTCCTGAGGCTGTAGCATACACAAAGTGAAAGGACTAGGTTATTCCTATTGACCACTTTTGTCTAAGTCCTTATCAGAAGACTGAGGGTCTAAGAACTGTTAGCTAAATCAATATTGATACAGAAGAACCAAACTAATGTGAATATTTTTAAGTTATTATTTAAATATGCTAAATTGGAATAAAATATACTTATTTCTGAAACTCTAAAGGTAGAGACATATTTTGCTCAAGTTAATTTTTCTCTGTAGCACAGTAAAAATCACCATCAGAAGAGAAATCCAAGAGAAAAACTGCCCTTCTTTTTTAAATTTCCAGTTCAGTGGGGAAATGCTTTCGGTTCTTACAGTGTTTCTGTCCACTCTTCCACAAAGATACCTGAAAATTGTAAGAAAGGAATTTGATACACATATCCCACTTAAAACCCCACAATCTTGGGGTTTTTTTGTTTGTTTGTTTGTTTGTTTGTTTCTCTCCATCTTGCTTACTTTTTTTCTGGAATTTTTCACATAGACTCTCAATTAATCTTATTATGGAAAATAAATTCTGTTTGTCATTCAAGATCATTGCATTGCAAGCATTGCAATTTAAATTTTCTGCTCTTGAACAAATTTAATTTAGCTGGCTAGGAAAAAAGTAACTGTTGCTGCAAATTGTGAAAAGAAGCTTCAAAGCTAATAGTTAGTACAATGTGGTCAACCAGATGTCTTCTCAGTGCTCCCTTCTTCAACACTCCACTGGAAGTCCCTTATTACAAAGATAGAATCTCTACTATTCCACCCACATTTTCTCCAACTGAAATTATCCTTATATAATGTTTATTGAGTCCAATCATTTTATTCAGCTGCAAAGTCATCTACAACTTGACTGAATTTTTTTTTCTTTTCTCCTTTTGATCTTTGCTGTTCCAGATACAGAAAATGTGGTACATTTACACAATGGAGTACTACTCAGCTATTAAAAAACATGAATCTGTGAAATTCTTAAGCAAATAGATGGATCTGGAGGGTATCACCCTGAGTGAGGTAACCCAATCACAAAAGAAGTCACTTGATATGCACTCACTGATAAGTGGATATTAGCCCAGAAACTAAGAATACCCAAGATACAATTTGCAAAACACATGAAACTCAAGAAGAAGGAAGACCAAAGTGTGGATACTTCATCCCTCCTTAGAACAGGGAACAAAATAGCCATGGAAGGAGTTACAGAGACAAAGTTTAGAGCTGAGAGGAAAGGATGGACCATCCAGAGACTGCCCCACCTGGGAATGCATCCCATAATCAGCCACCAAATACAGACAATATTGCATATGCCATCAAGATTTTGCCGAAAGGACCCTGATATAGCTGTCTCTTGTGAGACTATGCCAGTGCCTAGCAAATACAGAAGTGGATGCTCACAGTCATCTATTGGATGGAACACAGGGCCCCCAATGAAGGAGCTAGAGAAAGTACCCAAGGAGCTAAAGGGGTCTGTAACCCTATAGGTGGAACAACAATATGAACTAACCAGTACCCCCAGACCTCGTGTCTCTAGCTGCATATGTAGCAAAAGATGGCCTAAGTCGGCCATCATTGGGAAGAGAGGCCCCTTGGTCTTGAAAACTTTATATGCCCCAGTACAGGGGAACCCCAGGGCCAAGAGGTGGGAGTGGGTGGGTATGAGAGCAGGGCAGGAGTGGGTGGGTTAGGGGACTTTCTGGATAGAATTTGAAATGTAAATGAAGAAAATATCTAATAAAAAATTGAAAGAAAAAATTTTATAGAATGATTTTTCTGACCATGACCTTCCCTCTTCTCCCAGATCCATACTTCCCTTCCTTAACCATCCAAATGTGTATCCTCTTTTTATTAATCACCCATGAATTTCAGTTTTTGTTGCCCTTATGTTTTTGAATGTGTGTCCTTCACTGGAATATGCTCATCCTACCAATGATAACACTCATTAATTAATTAATTAATTAATTAATTAATTAATTAATTAGTTAAAACTGGCTCTGCCCCTCCCAGCAGCAATGAATTGCCAACAGCTCCTCAGCTAGGAATGGGATTTCATATCCATGTTCCCTCTCATTGCTGAGGTATAATGCAACTTGTCCTGCACAGGGCTTATTTGTGCTGTCATTACAACTATTATTTGCTATATGGAGTTTACAAATGTATTTTTTATTCAGAAGGAATGAGATGAGAGCCATACCCAAGGTTTCTGAATAAGTGGCTTTTGCTAAGCTCAGTGCCTTTTTATCTAACTATGCCTATACCTAGGCCTGGAAGCTCCTACCCTCTGTACAATCTAATCTTCTATAAACCTGGACCTTAAAGGCTTCAGCTCCCATTATTTGCTAACCTAGGCCTAGAATGTTTCAGCCTTTGATACTTACATTTTCTTACTCTTTCTGAACTCTGGTTGGCTGGTTCAACTCAGCTCTTCTGGCACAACTCCTCTCCAAGATGACTGATTCAAACTGCTTTCTCTCAGCCTCTGATTTAATTGCTCTGCTTGGCCTCAAACTAATTTAGACAATATGTTCTAATCTTCTTTCTCCCTTCTCATTTTTGGACACATTCTGTCTTCGTCTGCAACATGTCCCTATAAAACTGTTCCAGTAAAACTACCTCTTCTCTCTCTCTCTCTCTCTCTCTCTCTCTCTCTCTCTCTCTCTCTCTCTCTCTCTTCCCTCCCCTCTCCCCTTTCCCCCCTCCTCCTCTGTTGTTGTTGTTGCTACTGCTCCCTTAAGTCACCCTTTAAGTCACCTCTATTTCCTGTACTTTTCTCATTAGAGTTGGGCATATCCTATCTCTGACTCATTCTGTCGAATCTTTCTCTAATTCATCACTTTGTCCGTCCCTCAATTAGGCATCACTTTTAAATGTAGCTGCTTCCTTCCACAAACTAATTTTACCATTATTGTTTGGGATTAAAAGTGTGTCTGCATTCCATCCAGATTACACAAAACTAGAAGGTCTCTAGATGTGATTCCTTGGCAGATCAGCCCTATTGCTAGATTTAAATTCCTCTACAATAGTTACTGTTATGTGCTCAGAGAACACTTTACTTGTATTCAGGGACAGCTTCTGGTTCTTACATTCTTTCTGTTCCCTCTTCCACAATGATCCCTGAATTTTATTCAAAAGGAATGTGATATACATTTCCCACTTAGGTATAAGCATAGCAAAATCTCATTTTCTCTACATCTTGGTTAGTATTTTATCTCTGAGTCAATCATCATCTACTACAAATAAAAATTTCTCTGAGGACTAAGAGATGCATTAATCTATAGGCATAACATTGGGAGTCAGTTTAATACTATGTCCCTTTACCAGAATAATTGTAGTAGATTCTCCCTGGAAGAACAAGAATCTATATAGTAGGACACAAAATCGTTTGAGTATATGACCAATAGGGATATAACTGGATTATTTTATGGACTTATTTTTTCATGTGTTTGAGGACCCACCACACTGATTTCCATAGTGGCTTCACTAGTTTATATTCTCACCACTAATGAAAAAGTGTTGTCACACCATCATTTGCCATCATTTTTTTTTTCATTCTGAATGGGATAAGAAAATCTCAAAGTATCTTTAATTTGCATTTCCCTGATAGCTAAGAATTTTGGACATTTGAAAAACTGTTCTAAACTATTCATATTTCACCTTTTGAGAAGTCTCTGTTTAGTCCCACACCCTATTTTTTGATTGGGTTATTTATTTTCTTTGTTTTCAGTCTTTAGTTTTTAAAATATTTTAGATACTAATATTTTTTCAGCTGCGTGGCTATTGATCCAGTTCTGAAGAACTGGAACAATAGCCTTTACTCAACCAATAGTGTCCTTAAACCAATAGTGTCTATAAAAGGTCATTTAGTTCATTAGATGTCACTTATTATTCTTGGTCAATACCTGTGTTCCTGGAGTTCTGTTAAGAAAATCTCTTTTTGAACCAATGATCACAAATATATTCTTTACTTTCTCTTCTCTCAGATTCACAGTATCAAGTCTTCATTTGAAATCCCTGATTGATCTGGAATTGAGATTTGTGCTGGATAAGTGATAAGTTTCTAGTTCTTCTCCAAGTAGTTATTCAGTTTGACTAGCACCATTTGTTAAAGATGTCTATTTTCTTCATACTGAAACCAAACATTCAATAATAACAAAAAAAAGCATAGGACATTATATTTTATGAATATGGATACAAAAGTCCTTACTAAACCACTTGCAAATCAGATTAAAAAACACAACAAAAAGATTATTCACCAAGATCTAGTTGGCTTTATCCAAGAGATACAAGGACCATTCAATATTCATAAATCATTAAATGTAATTATAACACATAATTATACTCTAGGACAGAAACCAAATAATCTCATATGACACAGGAAAACCTTTGAAAAATAGCAATATTCCTTTATTGCAAAGGACATGTAAAATCTAGAAATAAATGGAACATATCTCAACATAATGAAGGCATTATATAGCAAGGTCAAAGGAAACATTTTGTGAAAAGAAAAAAAAATGCAAAATTCACAAAGCTCTTTCCCTAAAATTGAGCATAAGGCAAGGATGGCTACTCTATCCAGTACAGTTTGATACAATGCTTAAAATAAGAGCAAATAAGACAAATAAAGAAGATAAAAGGGGCACAAATAAAAGAAAACATCTAAGTATTCTTATTTGCAGATTATATTTATGTTAGAACCTAAATATTTCAGTAGAAATCTTTTACAACTGAAACTTTTAACAAAATGATATAATACAAAATTAACACAAAAAGTAGTAGCATTTCTATACACAAATGACAAATGAAGAAGATAAAATCATGAAAACAATGTCATTCGCAGCAATCTAAAATATATTGTAAAAGTAACTTTTATTCTTCTGTTGTAATTGTTGTCTAGGAGGCTCACTGCCTCCATCTGCTTAGTTCTGGAAACTTATAACCTTTGTACAATCTAATCTAGGCCTAGAATATTTTCAATTTCTGAGACTTGTTGCTGAAAAAGCTCACCCTTTCTTGTTCTTTCTGAATGCTGGCTGGCTGTCTCAACTCAGCTGTTCTGGCTCAACCTCCTCTTTCAGCAGATTTATTCAATCTGGCTTTTCTCTCAGCTTCTAAATTGCTCTGCTCAGCCTCAAACTAACTCTAGCAATGGTTGTTAATCTCTGGCTCCTTCTTATTCTTTTGCTTGATCTGTCTTTACTAGCTTGTTCTCTTTTCAATCTGTCTCTGTAAAACTCTCCTGGTAAAGCACCCTCCTTCTTCCTCTCTAAGCTGTTCTACTCTCCCTCTTAATCCTACCGTACTGCTCTCCATGAACTCTACTGTGTTACTGTACTCTTCTCTTCCTGTACTGTATATCTCTCTTCCCTTTCCTCTCTCTACTCATGAGAGTTGGGTATATCCTATTGTGCCAAATCTTTCTCTGATTTGTCAATTTTTCTGCCACTCAATTAAACATCACTTTCAAACATGGGTACTTCTACAAACAAATTTTACCTTCATTGTTTGGAATTACAGGTATTAAGGGTGTGTCTGTATTCTAGCCCGAAGGAATAAAGGTGTGTGTTAATGGCTGAGCCACACCTTAACTAGAAACATGTTCAAATATCCTGGAATAGTATATGCTGGAGGACTGACCACCTGAAAAAGAAGGATGTAACCAAAGGGCCCCTGTTTTGCTTCTTTTCCCTTTATTTCAAGATACTGGCCTATGTGCCTTTTTCACTTTCACTCCTTCCATGCATCTGCTTCTTTGTGTGTGCACCTAGGTGTTCATGAGGAACATGCAAAGTGGCTTCAACAGCTTGTCAAAGGAAGCCAAAATGAAATGAATTGGCTTAGCAGCTTCACGGTTTTGCTTTTTATTAGTTATTAATTTTCTGTGGGGATGTTAATTCACTTGTAGTTTCGGTTGAAATTTTTATCATTTGAGAGCTCCGGCTCTACTTCAGGATATGTCATTTTATTTTAATCTTTAAAAGATGAAGTGAGAAAAATAGGAATTAGGGATAGATGACTGTTTTGACTTAGAAGGAGAGCCATCTGGAGGAGAGGATAGTCTGAATCAGAGGTCTGTTCCTTGACCACCAGGAGTGAATAAGTTCAAATTAAATGACCCATTGAATGTTACATCAACTGTAACACATTCCCAGGATATGATTGTTCCTTCTGCCATCATGTTAATGACGTTCACATCCATTCCACTTTAAATAAACAAAATATGCTGCATAGACTAGTATTACAAAAAAATAATATAAGAAGCAATATGTAAATCTTGTTTTAATTATACTCCTGATCTCTTAGAATTGTCTCTAGGGAATATTTTAACTTTAACAATATTTTTAAATTAAAGAGTTGGTACTTCAAGTGACCAACCCCTAATTCCACCTTTATTGCTGAGGAATGTTCATGACACCAAGATAATAGAGGACAAGGAATGCACTGGAACAACCAAGCCCTCAAGGAAAAAGAGGATGAGATTGAAAAGCAATGAAACTTCAGTGGAGTTAGAACTTTTTATACTCATTTTCTGAAATATTTTGTACTTCTATGCTAGTAAGAATTCCCAATGCAGTGACAATATCCCCAAAGAAATATTGTATAGGAGACAGCGTTTATTTTTGCTCACAGTTTCAGAAGTTTAAACCCAGCATGTCCAGACAGGTATGAGAAAGCCAACATTATTTAGGTCAGGATGCAGATAGAATGCATGTTCTCAAAAGCTTTCTATTATTACCTATTATTTTAATTAATTCCATTAAAACCCTTTACTTCTTCCAGGCACACAGCCTAAAGGATACTACCGTCCATATTTGGGATAATATTGTCCTCTTAGTTAGTTCTCTCTGACATACTGAGAGGTATATTTTACTGATATCTGGAGGTTCTCAGTCCAACCAAATTAAGACTCTCCTGCCATGATGGTCAGGAGAAATGATTATGCAGGTAAAGATGTTTGCCACTAATTTTAGTAACGTGTTCAGTTGCTGAAGCACACATAGTAGAGGGAAAGAGAATGATTGACTCCTGAAAAGAACTGACTCCTGAAGGTTGTCCTCTGACAACTTTCACTCTCATGGCATTGCATGTTCATTACCACCACCACCACCACACACACACACCTATAATAAGCAAACAAAATATATTAAAAAAATTTTTAAAACTAATTTAAAAAAAGTTCAGCATCCAAAACTGAGTTTATATCTGTGTACACCTTAGGTAGTATCTTCACCTGGGTGTGGGGAGGAGTCCAGGAGCACATACATGGGATGGGGGCTACCACAAGGCCCTGCTGCTCTACTCCTTGTACTTCTCTCCATCTGCTGCAGTGTGTGGCAGGTTCCTATATCACCTTCCATCCTGGTGACTACAGTCTTTTGCAAATTTATCTTATTTTTTCTTAGACTTCTCTCTAACTTTATTTGACATTGCAGTTCTAAATAATAGATGTGAAATTCTTAACATCCACACTGAAAAAAAAGTTACAAAATAAAGTTGTATGATGCCTCCAGCTATCATTATAACTGAAGAGTTGAGAATATTTCATGATATTTTGGAAGAGGACTGTTATGAAATATCCACATTGCATTACTGTTTTTTTTCTTTTATTTTTTTTTTGTCTTGGAATTGAGATGTTTCTGAACTATGCAAGATTTCCACAACCAGTATGTGGTTCTTTCAAGAATGTTCTATCCTTCCAATAGTCTTAATGACATGATATATTAATTTAGGACACGTTTTTAAATGAGAACTAGCAATCATAACAGTGATTCTGGTACTCTCACATATTGTGGACATATCTAATCTACCTTGAAAGCAGTTAGCATATTACCTTTCTAAAAGATTTCTTTACATCTGTGTACATATGAAGGTATTCATGCCTAAGGTGCAGAAATATGGAGAAGTTATCAGGTGATTTCCATAATCAGTCTTTCCCTCTTCATTTGATGTTTTGTTTGTTTGTTTGTTTGTTTGTTTTGCTAGATTTGAAGCTGTCGAGACCCATGATCCTCCTTCCTTCCTTCCTTCCTTCTCCTTCTCCCTCTCCCTCTCCCTCTCCCTCTCCCTCTCCCTCTCCCTCTCCCTCTCCCTCTCTCTCTCTCTTTCTCAAAACTGGAGTTAGAGGCATGCCCTAGATGCCCAACTTGTTAAAATGTAGTACTCAAATTCCAGTTCTCATGATTATACAGCAATCATTCTTTTTTTCTTAACCATTGAGCCATCTCCCAAGCTCATATGCTACTTTATGATAATAATCGTAAAAATAGTAGCATCGCACCAAAAATTCCTCTCTAGGAAGAATATTTAAATAAGGATACAATTCTAGTCATAAGTAAATATTAATTGCCATATTTTATATGCTCTTAAAAACTTAGTAAAACTAAAACATCTAAAGTTTCTTAATGGTTAAAATATATCCATACTAGAAATATAATAGAATTATAAAAATAAAGCAAATCAAGAATCTTTACCATGAAGATGTTTAAATATGTTCAATACATAGAGAATTCTATAATAAATTTCCAAATTCTCATCTAGCGTTAGTTATTATTAATACTTTGCCAACCTGCTTAGTAGACATTTCCATTTGCTTCATCACTCTCACAAATATGTATTAAAGCAAAACTCTAACATTCTTTAATCTAGGTACCCCCACAATATTGATATTAGACATAAAACCTAGTTAGTGCCTCAAGAATTAAAAAATAATGTTATCAGTGCTTTTATCACTTGTGACAGAGGACTTTTAGCTCAATTCATGTGATAAATGCTTATCATGTTAAGAGAAAAATGCAAACTATTGATCCACATAGGAGATACTGCTCAATTTCATTAAATCACATATTAAAAAGAAAGTACATGTGAACCTTTGAAAACTGAATATTTGTCATGGGAATTCTTTACAAGCCCCACCTTCACTTATGAAAGATAAATATATTCTCACATTTTTCTATCTGGATTCAGATCCTATCTATGAAATATGGGTAACATGAGTGTCTGTAGCTAGTAGGAGTGTGAATCATGCCAAACTCCAAGCCTGTGCTCCAAAAAAATGATGGATATACTTCTATAAACCATCTTACTTATACTTCATTTTAAAACATACAGTAGATGTAAAGATACCCAAAATATTTCTGAAATCTCCTTCCCAAATACCCTTAGCCCATTGTAGTACAAAGACTAACTAGATATTTTCTGTTGATAGAAACATGCTTCTGAAATGCTTTGATCAAATGCATTTTATTTTCCATTTTTAAAAATTAAGGAAAATTATACTTTCAGAGGCCATTTCTGTAGCTCCTGCAAAACCAGACACACCATATTACCTGTCACACTTCGCAGTGAGAATAGCTGGTTCATGCAAGGCAACTCAGAAAATCTGTAATCTAGATAAATCTCTAGAAATAGAGGTAATGGCAGTGTTACATACTGTGTTTATCTCTGGGAATTAAAAAAAGAGAATATACAGTAATGGCTTTCCATCTAGGATGAACAGACTGAGTAAATTTTATTTATTATCTCTATTTTACCATAAATCTGAACATAACTTTTTATGGTTATTAAATTATATGGCTCAATTATAAGCAGTATATAAATACGTCAGATTATTTTTCACCCAAACCTGTGGGCTTCTTGACCATGTTGTTCTGAGTTTACCCTCTTAAGTAATTAAGTGTTTCTCAGTTTTGTTGTTTTACATAACATTCAAGCAGGGGACCTCTGTCAAAATTATAATAGAAGGAAAGACTGGCTAAAGAAAATTAATAATGAATGGCTAGCATCTTTTTATAGACAATTCTATAGGTTTCTCAAAAATTAACACAAATGATAGATGTGATAGGGGAAGATTATAGGTTTGTACTGGTAGATACCTGTCCATCTGTTATTTCCACTCTGTTTTCCTATAGTCTGTAGTTTTTCCAGCACCCTCAGGCCAAAGCAAACTGCACATCTTCACTCCAGTCTTGAGTGGAAGAAGAGTGACATAACTGCAGATATACCTATGTGATTCTTACTCTGGAAACTGCTTCAACAAAATTCACCCCCCTCTCCATTCTAATCTACAATATTCCTTACTTGCTTTTTCACTTCTAATGCTCCTTTTATTATCAGCATTCCCCATACTATATTTTATAACTGCACACTATGAATTTGTTCTTCAGTAAGGTTATAAGGCTGGGCATTTAAAGAAAACTCAGATCTGTCACAAAAATCATAAAGCCATCATGATGGTCTGTAAAATGACATGGTGGTAGTCCATTGATCTTACATTTGTTCTCCATAGCACTCACTTCAATAACCCAATATTAGTTACTCCTCAATTACTATAAAGCTAACCATAAAGTCTTAAAAATAAAAGAAAAATAACCAAAAATCTGTTGTCACCCAATACAGAAGAAATTGATGGGTTCAAACTCCCCAGTATTTGGTACCACTAAAATAATCTTAGTGAAATGTGCTGCCTTGGGTGAAAAATAATAATAATCACAAATTATAGAATAAAAATGTGGCCAGTGAGATGAATCCATGGATAAAAATAGTTGCTATCAAGCCTGACAACTGTAGTTAGATCCTCAATCCCACATGGTAGGAGAGTACCTACTCCCCCAAGTTGTTGTAAGGCATATATGATGGCACACATGTGCCCATGCACATACACAATAAGTACATAAATAAATCAAAGTAATCTTAAAAAAGAAACAAAACTGATAACAAAGAAATATTATTTAATAATGTTTATGGGTTTTCCTTCTGTATTCATGAGCTAGACTGTCTATCTAAATCTGATTGGTGATTTTTTTCTCCCTTGAGTCAAAGTACAAAAACACAGCATGGGCAGCACTCTGAAATCACTGCTTCTAAGGAGATTTTATGTATATGAGGACAGTCTACATGTATAGTAAAATTCAGAAAATAACACAGTGTCATGTGCCCTGATTAACAATCATATCTAGCAGAAAATAGACCTGTGTAAATATACACTGGCTATTACTTTATGGAGGTGATTTGGGCCTGAGTGTTTAGAAGCAATTAGCTTTCATTGAACCGGGAGAAGAGAGTCATGCTCTCAAGAGAAAAAACTTTCATACAAGCAAATATGCATAAACACACATACATTCATACACACATTTATACATACACATTCGTTATCACATACTTATTTGTTGAACCCAACAAGCTGTCTCACTAACTGACACACCACACACACACACACACACACACACACACATACACTTATACATACAAATCGTTTATAAATAGGGCAAAAGCCCAAGCAACAGGACAGAAAGACATTCTGGATGAAAAATAAGCTTCAACCTTTATTGCATAGAGAAAGAAAAATCTATTCTTTCATTGCTAAATGAATTAAAAACCTGCCTCATTGTAAGAAAAGCCTGCCTGCTGCTTTCTGCTCCCTCTGCAGCTCTTTCTATGTCTTTTTTCTTCCCTTCTCAGCCCTGCTACACTTTGCTTTGTTCTGCTGTTTCTTCTACTTCTATTTTTCTTCTACTCTGTTTCTCCACTACTTTACTTCTACATCCATAATTCTGTTCTCTCCTATGTATCTCCTCATTTGTTTAGCTCCTCCTCTCTGTAAAGCTTCAGCCTACTCCATGTCATTGTTCCTAGTTTTTTGTACCTTTGCAGGAGAATAGATCACATGACATTCCAAAAGTTCACAACAAGTTCAAACATAAATTTGAATCATATATTGAACAATTAGTTACAACAAAGATGTTAATATAGGTTTTCATTAAGAGTAATTATCTATCTAGACATTCATTATCTGTCCTAACTCTACAGGTTCATTGACAAGCATAGTTCTTATGTATAAGTTAACATGGTATGTCAAGAGCCAAATTAGTATTGAAGTGTTGTGTAGATAAAACCAGTTAATATTTTATCTTCTTTTTTGTACCTACAATAAATCATTTGTTCCTTTTATGGTCTTTAACTAATGGTTTCACAACCTAAAGGAATATATTCCTAAATTGTAAAACTGTGTGTCTGCTTTCCATCTAGTACAATTAGTTCGTGACATATTAAAACTGGTAGAGTTCTAATTTCAGTTTTCATATCATGGAGGGCCTTGATTGCATCCCTTATTATAAAGGGCTCAATAATTATTTGTATAAACTTGTAAATTCTTTTAGAATCATCATTAGGAACTAAGAAATCATCTATTTGCTTATATAGTATCATTACAAGACAGTACATCTTCATTGATTGGCAGAAAATCTGCCTAGTGGAGTGAGCTAATTCCCATGGATTGTTATATTGATTTAATAATGACAGAAAAGGCATATCAATATGGAGGTTTTCCAATAAGGAGAAAGGAGAAACCTTAAGGAATGAGAGGAAGGGAGAAACAAGAAGTAACCTGAAAAACAAAAGACAAAGACCATTTAGAGTCACTACTTGGCATGTACCTGCAAGTATTCTTGTTCCTCTTGTAGTTATTTCAACTTCTGTAAATATAAGTGTGCATGTGTGTGGTGTATACCTAGAACCTAATTTCCTGCACATAACCTGCATATTTCACAAAATGTTTGAAAGGGGATACAATTTGTGTTAAAGAAATATACACCAGTTACTCTTATTAACGAAGAACTTCTGTGAGACAAGAGTATAAATAAACTACAGTGGATGTGTGGTCCCATGATTGAACAGTAGGACCCAAATCTCCCAAAGAAGAGACTAGCCAGTTATTCAGAAATATTAACCGAAAGAAAAGACCTGAGAGAACTTAAAATGATACGAGAATAATTGTAGGTCGGGGTGGGGGGGAGTGCAGAAAAGAAAAAGACAGAAGATATAATATTCAGAAGATATAAGGGGAACTCATATGCAAAGGCTAGTGCTAACTGTCAATTTGAAAGAATCAGAGTTACCTGGGGAATGAGCCTTTGAACATGCTGGAGACTATCTTGAGTGTGTTAATTATGCTAAGAAGACCCAGTTACTGGGGGTAGCATCATTCTCTGACTTGGATCCTGCACAGTTAATTGAAGAGAGCAGTCTGAGCATCAGGATGCATTCATTACTTTTTGATACTGATTCTGAATGTGATACTGCCTGGTGCTTCCAGTTTCTGCTGCCTCAAACTCATACCTCTTTGACTTCATCACCTGGAACTGTTGGCCAGAACAAACCTTTCTTCTCCAAGTTGCTTTTGTAGGGGAATGTTAGTACATCAGCAGGAAAAGAAACTAAGACAATGTATGAGTGAAATGCTGCCCTGAGGTCAACATTACTTTCATAGTTTCTAACATCATCCCTATTTCTGTACTACTGAAATCATGACTATGAGAAGTTGTACTGGAACATGCTTAAAGAAAACATATGAAGCAAAAGCTCAGAATGTCAGTGTAGTTTCAGTACATGGTTTGTGAAAGGAAATACTTTTGCAAACCATGACTGAAAACGAAAGTCTGATCCAAACTGTGGAAGAATAGAAATTTTTAAAAGACGAGTGTATTTAAACTGAATTTATCAAGGGGCATGGAGGACTATATGCTGGAGCTAAGATAATTGAAGATCTATTTCAGAGCCATTAAATAAGCAGAGGTATTTGAGGCAAACTGGGAGGAAAGCAGGAACCTCAGTCGTAAAAAGGAGGTAAGCTCATTGCTATGTATGACAAATTAAACTTTGATGATATCCTTGACTTAAGATTTGAAAAACACAAATAGGTGTTAACAACTCAAAGTTCCAAAGAGAAGATGGAGCATTAGTGCAGAAAAACATCTGTGGAATTTAGTTTAATCAAATATTTAACACACTGGACTCCATTTTATATTTAAATGTCTATTCTCAACATGCTCTATCCTGTCATTCTCGAATATACAATGAGTTGAAAATAAATAAGTATGAATCATTAGACATCAGTATGGAGAACTGTTTTGATAAACAAAAATACCTACAGAAGGAATTTCTCCCTCAAGTGTACTAGTTAGAGTCAATACTTTGAGTACAGTGGAAACAGAGATGGGGGATGAATGACAAGGGCCCAGTGGACAGGGAGAAAGATAGGATCTTGGAACTGCTTGCTCTAAGGATCAAGATGCCAAATCCACATACAATAGAAGACTGTAAGAATTTTTTTCTGAGAGATCAAAGACAGCCTTGCTGAAGTTTCTTTCACATAACTCTGAAAGATGGTACAACCAACCAGGGGTAGAAATAAGCCTTCTGCTGCAGTAAGACCATGTTTGCTGGCTACTATTATATCACCTTGACACACAATCTAAGGCTATCTAGATGGATTGACCCTTAATAGAGAAAATGGCTTTGTAAGATCCAGATGTAAGGCATTTTCTTAATTATTTATTGATGGGGGACAGAGGCTGCCCACTATGGGTGGTGCCATGCCTGGTCTGGTGGTTCTGGGTTCTATAAAAAGCAGGCTGAGTGAGCAATGGGAAACAAGCCAATAAGCAGCACTCCTCCATAGCCTCTTTATCAACTTCTAACTCCAGGTTTCTTCCCTGTTTGAGTTCCAATCATGACTTCATTTGATGATTAACAGTAATATGGAAGTTGTATTAGTCAAGGTTCTCTTGAGTCACAGAACTTAGAGAATGTCTCTCTATATTGAAGGAATTTATTGTGATTACTTACAGTCTGTAGTCCAACTAACCCAACAATGGTCAGCTATGAATGGGAAGTCCATGAATCTAGTAGTTGCTCAGTTCCATGAGTCTAGTTATTTCAGCTGCTCTTCTGTAGAAGTAGATTCCAATAGATCTGCTGGGAAGTAAGTGCAAGCAGGTGAAAAAGAGTGATCCTCCTTTTTCCAATGTACTTATGTAGGCCTCCAGCAGAAGGTGTAGCTTAGAATAAAGGTGTCTACCAGCATACCTGGTTCTGGAACTTGCATTGTCCCAGGCTGACCTGGAACTCAGACTTAGTCTCCTCAGATTAAAGGTGTATACTACCTTGCTTGGGCCTAAGCTCTTCATAACCACTATGCCTCAAGATCTCCATGCCATGATCCAGGTTAGAAACTTGTGTCTTCCAGCCTCAAGATCTGGATCGTAGGTGAGCCCTCCAATTCTGGATTGTAGCTCATTCCAGCTATAGTCAAGTTGACAACCAGGAATAGCCATTAGAGAAGTACAAACCAAATAAACCCTTTCCTCCCCAACTTGCTTTTTGGTCATGGTGTTTCATTGCAGCAGTAGAAACCCTAACTTAGACTCCAAGTATCCTTTTATTTTTCTTTTATTTAATATTTTATTTTTATTTTTATTATGTCTATGTGTGCATATGTCACATGTGTTCATGTGCTCATGAAGGCCAAGAAAGAACACTGAATCCCCTAAAGCTGGAGTTATAGACATTTATGATCTGACTTGGGTGCTAGGAACAAAACCTTAGTCTTCTATAAGAACAGTAAGTGCTCTTAACAGTTGAACCATCTATACCCCCTGGGAACACTTTCTTACTTCAGAATGTCCCAAGAATATTTGTGGTCACTTCATTTTACCCAGCACACCTCATTCTCCACTATGATCTCCAGAATCTTTACCTATTGAGCAACTACCCCACTTATGACTTTACTACTAATAGAGTAGAAAGAGACTAATATATTTAATTATAAGGATAATAAAATTCTTTACCATGCTATCAGCTCACATTTAGTTCTTTATTCAAAATAATTCAGACCATATCGCAAACCATGCACAAGCAAGCAAGGTTATTGATAAACATGATCAGATTTTGAAGAAAAGAAAATTTAGAAGAATGAAAATAAAATTAGAAGAAGGAATAGAGGTGATAGGAAAACACATGGAGATGGCAGAGTCTGCCTTGGAGATAAAGTTTGCAAAGCTCAAGAGAAAATGTTGGGTAGTAAAGCTGTAGAAATAGAAGAAAACATAAGATGAGTTGATAAATCGACAGACTTATCTTCACCATGAGTCTTTGAAAGAACCATGTAAAACATAAGTTAGAAAGATGCCTAATGGAGAAAAGTGTGTAGTTAAGTATAAAATTAGGTCAGAATCTACAGGAATAATAGTTGAAAAGAAGAATAAAATGTTCTATACACGGAGAGTATCAGAGATCCTACCAGTAATGATGGCTTTGCTGCTGTTCCCAGTCAAATGAAATAGAGTGGAAGATGAACTTCCACCAACATTTTTATGGACACCCAGTGCAGGCCACATGAGTTCTTAAATTTTGTTGTTGCTTGTAATAACAACAACTAAAATGAGGCAGGCAGAGGGTAAATTGTGCAATTTCACGCATCTCTTCCCTTAAATCTGTCTGTTAACTCTTAATTGAACTGTCAAGACAATCATATACATAGTGGCAAAAAAAAAAAAACAGCAAATAGAGGAGGAAAACAAAGCTAATGTGTGTTTCTTCTTCACTATTGGATGTATATACAGAGGAGTTTGTATAATGTAAGCCACAGATGTATCAGTGACTAATTATCCTTGTTTTGAAAAAGTTCCTGCATGTACAGCTTGAAAGAAAAAAAGACTCATAAGACTCAACAGTGGTGACAACATGTTTACAAAATTCCATCTTAATCAAGTATGTGATATCCACAAAAATAAGAAAAACTGTGTCTTTAGCATAACATCTGTGACATCAGCTGCAGCTTTTCTAATAGCCTTGCTCTCACAGAATCTGTGGCATGGTGGTGTACATACAACTGCAGAAAAACTGTAATTTAGACACAAAAGGACAAAAGTCCTGTCTGGTTATCTATCAGTGTGGCTTTCTAGAAATATGACTTTACCCAAGAATAGAATTTATAATAATAAATTATTGTATGTACTTGATCTTGGTTAATATTCTAGGGCTGATGAACACAGAGTAGGCTCCAGTAAAATAAGGGTGAATGTTACTTGGAAATAATTTATTAAGCACTAATTCATTTGTTTTTGTGCCTGAACAACAACAACAACAACAACAACAAAGCACAATCTTGATCTTTTAATAAAAATGAAGAACTTACACTTGAGTAAAAAGCTCTTCAAGGTATATATGCAGTTTGGTAAAGGGAAGTTTTCAGAATCATGTTTTCTAAGAAAACAGTCCTGGATGCACTCAAACAAAAGTAGTTTCAATATTCTTTGGTACAGCACATACATAACCATTTTTACTGTAAAACTTTTAGATCCGGTCTTTAAAATTATCTATTTGCACCTTTAAAATACTGTACTCAAAGAACACCTCATTTTAATGAAGGTAAGTTCTTTGTGCAATTCTAAGATAAACTTGATTTTAAAAATATGTTCCCAGAAAACTAAATTGATTGACCTACAGTATAAAAGTTTTAGTTGTATGCCAATTATATATTAAAGCCTGCCTTTCAAAACATAAAGACTAGGTTTTCAGAGGAATTGATCTTAAGCCATTCGTCTTTTAAATTATTATTATTATATATTTATCATATTTTTCCTTCCTCTAACTTCTTCAAAATTTTGCTCACATCCCTGTTCATCCAGTTCATGCTCTACCCCCATCTCAAAAAAAGAAAAATGAAAATCCAAAGTTATCACTGGTGCAGTGTTAAGACTACTCATCTGCTTAAGCATGCCAGTCTTGACAGGAAAGTCTTGTCCTTGGCATTGGGGGATATTCTGCTTGATTCAAATATCAGCAGAATGTCCAGCCTCAAGAGATGCACTGTGCTATTGGAAAATAAGTTTAAAAGGCAAAGAGACAATATTAGTCCTGTTTGCACTGACTATGGTAAGTTTTATCATTCCTACTTAACAGGGAACTCAAAATCAAGTGGATTCAGTAGGCAGAATCATAACTCATAAGGAATTCTTGCTTATATTTTTGCCAAATGACATCACATGAAGTTGAAATCTCACTTACTTTTTCTGAGTAGATAGAACTTTTGTCCTCCCACAGCTATTTCTTACTCAAGATATCTTCGTTATTATATTGAAAATCAAAAATGACAAGAGACTTAAGCCAACATGAATTAAGATAATTTCTGTACCCAAAGACCAAAGACTTTGATTGGTTGTCAAAAATATTGGAATAATGAGACTAGTTATTTGTGTTGCCAGATGATCTACTGAAATAAGCCCAGAAGCTTTTCTTGAATAAGGTCCACACACTGGTCTGGCCAATGTACTATAAACCATTGTAAAGGATGGAGGGGTTTATATTTCAATTTCTAACACCTCTCTACCAAAATAAAAATCTATGCATAGTAATTTGCATTACTCTGGCCTTCTTAAAACACTATTGTACTGAGACTCTCTAGAAAGTGAATTTGTCATCTCTTATGTGAGATGTTCATTATTACTTACCAGTGAATTCTATAAAGAACAAGCCAACCAAATATTGACTTCTAGTTACATCAAAGATACTCTGCTAAAGAAGAATACAATTGTCCTACCCTCAAGAAGTTCAGTGTAGTCAGAGAAAGACAGCCAAAGAGCTGCCTACAGCCATGCACACAATGCTGACTGGGAAAAGAATCCCACAGAACTGCCCTATGTTGTCTGTAGCCTGGCCTACCAACATGCAACTCAGTGCTGGTGGAGGAAGACATCTATATGCCCTGCCCACCACTATGACACATGAGCAAGCTGTAGATATCTAGAGGCCCCCTTACTGCCTTGCCACACAGCATGGACAGAGGTAATCATCCAGAGGCTCTTCAGCTCTGTGGCCTTCCTGGAGCGGAGCTATTATAATGTGCAAGTATGTGTGGACAGATGGGAAAGAGAAGTAAAACATTTTGAGTTTAAGCATTATAAAGAGAGATGGAACTAGAGATGTGAGGGGAAAGATAAATCACCTGTTGTGAGTAACCATCACCTCCACTTGAGACCAAGGTGAAGTTGATGCTGAAGGTCATGTCTGGGTCCATTACTATGCAGTAGTAGAGGTCTCTGTCAACATCCATGGCTCATATTACTACTAGAGAACCCAAGTACATACCTGGTCTAGGCAACCACCTGAGACCACATAGTTGTCCAATGATTGTAAAGAGCTCTCCCTGCCCCTCACTGGTTGCAACACTCTGGAGAGATGCCTTATAGCTCACCAGCTGAAGCACCTTGCCAAAGTAGCACAATGGAGCCAGCCCTGGTTGTGTGTGTGTGTGTGTCTATGTGTGTCTGTGTGTGTGTCTGTGTGTGTCTGTATGTCTGTGTGTGTGTCTGTGTGTGTCTGTGTGTATGTGTTTGTGTGTCTATGTGTGTGTGTGTGTGTCTATGTGTGTCTGTGTGTGTGTCTGTGTGTGTCTGTGTGTCTGTGTGTGTGTGTCTGTGTGTATGTGTGTATGTGTTTGTGTGTCTGTGTGTGTGTGTGTGTGTGTGTGTGTGTGTGTGTGTCTGTGACTGTGTCTATGTTCTGTGTGTGTGTCTGCACAGGTAAGTTGGCCCCTGAGGACATGAGAGTGAGATTGTTGAGCTCACCATTTATCTGCTGTGAGGTGAAATAGGGCAATGGGTGATTCTCTCCCTTCACCTCATCACTGCCTCTTGCCACATGTGGTAGTTAGGACATCTGTCCCCATGGTCATGAGAATGGGAGAGCTATCCCTGCCCTTCACTAGCTGTAGCACTCAGGAGAGTACGCCCTATCCCTTGCCTGGGCAACACAGTGGAGCTAGCTTTGATGGCAAAGGTGGGGTGAGCCAAACCTAAGGGTATGAGATCAGGAGAGATGACCCAGCCTGGCCCTGACTTGCTGCAGCACTTGGGAGAGTGGTCCCCATGGCTCAACTGAGCAGCATAGTGGTGCTAGCTCTGGAGGCATGGGTGCAGGTGAGCCAGCGCTGAGGGCATGAGCACAGGAAAACTGACTCTGTCTCCTCTACATGGCAGCTTTGGGTGGCATAGAGAAACGTAGTGAAAGACTCCAAAACTCCCAAAGGGAGGCACTTACTCAAGCCTCGGGTCAGCCGCGCACCCAAGAAGACACTGAGACCGGTACTTAAGATGTATAGGGAGTAAGATTTAATACAGCAACGACAAGAAAGCAAACAAAACAAACAAAAAGCACATATACCAGATATCTGGGGTCGGACCTCATGCAGCCTGCAAGGTGCAGAGGAGATCCGGCGATTAGCCCAAACTTTTCACAAGCTTTTATAGGTAGGAGGCAAGGGGGGGAGCAGGGCAGGGAAAATACAGGTTTTACGTCACTAAGTGATTCAGCCAAGGGTTTTTCCAAAGTGCTTTTGCAACCGCGTCCCACACTTTGGTCATGTACTTGATTCATTGGAACTGTGGTTTTTACTCACACCCTTATCTCAAAAATGTCCCTGGCACAGTCCTTAGTTGGGAGGGGTTGGACTGGGTTCGTTCCAGGAAACCCTTATCTCAGAAATGTCCCCGGAACAGTTTTCATTTGAGAGGGGGTCTGACTCTGGTGTGAGAGTTCAGAATGTACTCTGGGGTGAGAGTTCTGGTGGTCAGTAATTTTCCTCTTTCATTCCCCCCTTCTTTTAGTAAATAATTCTAATCTTAGAATTTCAGATACTGCATAATGCACCAAATGAAAGACTCTATTTTAACATGGGAACAAAAACAGAATAAGAAGCATTAGTAAACAGAACTAGGCAGGGGCCCTTTTAGCGAGGCTTGAGGGTCTGGGCATGATGTAGGTGCACGTATATCAGATCTCTGGCTGGAACTGGTGAGATGTCCTTGGGATACCCAGCTCGTTCACTGTCTCAGCTGTTGAGATCCCTGGAGCAATGTTGTCCATGTACTCAGTCCAATTTTTCCCAGTTGTGACCAGACCACCTGCAAGCCTTTTAACTTAGCATACAGATCATTATTATAACAACATAGGTTTAAACACATCATTTAAGACTATGATGGGCATAGGAGTCTCATAAAGGATAAAACTGAATCAAGAGGAAGTATTTCTAGTACGTTTAAGTAGGGCATAGGGAAGGAACACCAAGTCTGTGCCAGTCTCTACGATTAATTTTGTCAAGGTCTGTCATAGAGTTTTAAACTAATTTCTTTATCTGTCCTGAGCTCTGAGGTCTATACACACAATGTAATTTTTGTTTGACCTCTAAATACTTGGCCACACCCTGACTTACCTGGGCAACAAAGCAGGGCTATTATCTGACACTATTGCTTTTGGCACTCTGAACCTTGGAAAAATTTTCTTCAATAATCTTCTTGATGACTATGTGAGCAGTCTCATTTATCCATTTTGAGAACGTTTTTTTCTGCAGATGTCAACAGCTTTCTTTGTCTGTATATTGTTCCATACAGTGGCAAAAGCATACCTGCTGTCAGTGTAGACTTTTCTTTCGTCATTTATAGAGCTTGTATCAAAGCCACAAATTTAGCTTTTTGGGCTGAAGTCCCTTTAGGGAAGCCTAGATCACCTGCTTTTTGTCCACTGCTGCACTGCTGTCCCCGCCTTCCGCTTACCTTCAATCGTGAGGCTACTGCCGTCCATGTACCAGCTCAAACTCTCAGGCCAAGGCTGATCTGATCTTTACTTGCCGAGGTAAGTAGCCCCCTCTGTTGGTAGATGGCCCCATGGATATGAGCTGCTTTTCATCAACTACTGCTGCTCCTGTGACAAAGCTGCTGCCATCTGTGTACCAGGCAGGCACACCTGGCCAAGGCTGATCAGTCAGATCTCTCCTTGTTCCAGTTTCCTCAGCCAGATGAATGGGACTTTTTTTTCTGCAAAAGCCCGCCGTCCCCAGAAACTCACGTACTTGGCGCGGGGTGGTGGGGGTTGGGATCAGCATCACAGTCTTTTTTCTGGCCTCGGTGAGCCACCGCTTTCTTTCCGGAGGGTGTACCCTAGGTAGGTCACCTCAGTGCGACATAGCTGGGCTTTACCCCAACTCACCCAGTCCATTCAGGAGCTTCTAGGAGGGCCAGAATTTCTTCTTTGTTTTTGATGTCTCTGCCTTTAGCCAACCGCAGGGCTTGGGTTAGTGCCAAGAGTTCATGTTTTCCAGAGCATTAGTCAGCCATCGGTCAGGGGGCTGAACTACACTTTTAGGGCATGTGCCAAGTTTTGTCTCAGAGTCAGTTTATCTGCGTCCTTGACCAGAAACCACTATGTGCAGACAAGCAGGTCATCTTACAGTCACCAGGTCTAATTTTCACAAGTATGCCACCGTGGGTCTTTTTCAGGGTCCCAATCTCTGAGTAAGAACCTCTTTGGCAATAGTTTTGTTCTCAGTCACATCTAGGAGTCCCAAAGTTAGGGACAACATTAGGGCAGTCTCAATAGCATCTAAGGCCATCCAAGGTTGTTCTTTATTTTTTATACGAAGGGCTGTTTATCTTTTTAATTCAGCAAAACCTGGAATCCACAGTCTGCAAAGGCCTGCAGTGTCCAGGAACCTTTTAAACTTGCTTTGCACTGGTCAGTGGAGGAATATGAAACACAGTCTCTTTTTAGCTGCTTTTAACAGGTAGGCCACTGGTCTCTTTTAAGGACTCAGCTTCTGTGTTAGCACCCCTTCTGCTTTTTCTTTACTTTCAGCCACAAACAGGTGAAGGGTTTGGTCATGAGGGGGGGCTCCTCTTCTTTTTGTTAGGACAGTCTCTCACTCAGTGCTCTTTTTCTTTAACAGATAACAGTAAACACTTTGATCTTCAGCCAAAAGCTTGCTTTTGTTGCCGGGTACTAAGTTTTCTAGTCTCCCTGACTTTTGTGACCAGCATTTCATTTCTCTTATCTTTTTTAGAAAATTTTCTGGCTCCTTATTTCTTACAGATCATTTCTAAGTGCTAGCATTATTAGCAAGTGTCACTTTGCTAGGTTCTAGTCTTTGTCATTTATCTCTCTTTACTCCTATTTCTTAACTGCAATGGAGATCTCATATAATGTCTCTCTTTCTATCTATATATATCTCTTTCTTGTCTTTGCTTACTTTGAATGTTATCTAATTATTACATCTATATTCTGTCACTTAACTTTTTTCATAGTTTACCTCTTTTTACTGTTAACCTATTTCTTTTGAGTCTGCTGAAGCTTTGCTCTCAGCTCTTTTTTGCAGACCTCTATCCTTTTCTTAACCAGATCGTTGGGGCACTTTTTAGTCCCACAGAGACGAGACCTCATCAGAGCCTGGCAATTAGACCCATAGGTGCTCCTTACCTTGTATGTCTCCCTCACCGGAGCCCAGAACAGACTTACTGCCAACAACTCAGGGCAGTGCCTGAGAAGAGAAAACACATGGGGCAGAGAAGGGAGTGCAGTTCTCACATCAGACCACTGATATTTCAAAATGAACACAATTTTTTTCTGTTAACAAGAGACAAGATACAGAGGACAGGAGAATGAGCCTCTCTCCCACCCAGGAGGCAGGCAAAGGCTGAAAACAGATCCTTTGATGTGAAGAGCCAGCCCAGTCTCCGCTGCACGCCGGAATTCGGTGTAAACTCCTGGGAGTGGCAAACAAACGCTGGCAGGGAGGGGGAAGGCAGCAGAGTCAGCTATTTAACCATTTAACTACTAAGACCCCTGGTGCTTTCTGCACTGTCTTCCCGCATGGCTTGAGCCCTTGGTGGCAGCGGCGGCGGGGGAGTGAGCACAAAGGAGTGTGGGCATGCACCCGGGGGGAAGCCAAAGGAGGGACAGCGGCCGGCCGCAGTCGGCCCCTCCCCAGCTGTGGCAGGCTTCACGGCCACTCCGGGACTGGCAGGCGGGGGCCGGCAGGCTGCTGCACTCACTATCAGCATTTTACAACTCACTCGCAGGGCACAGACAGCCTCCGTTGCTGCTGTGTCTGCAGAACTCAGAACCTCAGCACCACTGCTGCTATCAAAGCCCTACCCGCGCTGCCAAAGCCGGAAATTCTTAGCCCAGCTCTGCAATCTCAGAGCTCTTTTGAGCAGTCTGGGACTCACCAGCACTGAGTTTTCAAATTCTGTCCTGACGTCAGTCCAAGTCCACAGTCGACAAAGGGTTAACACACACACACACACACACACACACACAGTCTTGTCATGTGGCCACAAACAAGCACACTCGTCCACGCCTGGACTTACACAACCAGCCAAACACTTTTTTCTGACGGGGTCGGATTTCACATTGACTCTCGCTCTGGCAGAGAGAGCATTCTCTCTCTTTTTCACTCTGCCAGGCAACAGCCAGGTCTTTTTGACTGTTCTGTACCCTGGGCACTCCTTCCAGGGTCTCCCTTGGAACATCTTTTTGGGGTGCAGATTGTGAGGCCATAGACAGTCGTCCTCTCACAGCCACTGCCAGAATAAACCCACAATCTCAGAATACACAAATGCAGCAGTTCCACACCTACACACCCAGCAGATTGTCCCATTTTCTAGAATAATAGCAGACACGACAAAAGCAGACACAAGACTTGAGACACTACAGGCAACTTACAGAATCAGATGGCCTCTCCAAGGCCGACAGATTGAGACCATCCCGGTCTCCAGTGGGGTCCACCAAGCGTCCTTGGTCCTCCCCTATCTCACCTGGGACGTCTCCCAGGGGCAGATCGGACGGTGGGCACCTGAGCACGTCTACTCTTACCCACTTCGCATTCCCTCCCGGAGTGCGATCTCTGGTGCTCTTACTGAGCACAGAGCATCACGCAAAACCAGAACAGCGATCGCTCATACAGAATGGCCTTCCTGGCCTCTCAGAAATTAACAGAACACAGACACCAGACCAAAGCAGAACAGTAAATCTTACTTCTGAGTGGGTCCAGGACTTCTGGGTAGACGCGCTGATTCCCGGCCAATGCACCAAATGAAAGACTCCAAAACTCCCAAAGGGAGGCACTTACTCAAGCCTCGGGTCAGCCGCGCACCCAAGAAGACACTGAGACCGGTACTTAAGATGTATAGGGAGTAAGATTTAATACAGCAACGACAAGAAAGCAAACAAAACAAACAAAAAGCACATATACCAGATATCTGGGGTCGGACCTCATGCAGCCTGCAAGGTGCAGAGGAGATCCGGCGATTAGCCCAAACTTTTCACAAGCTTTTATAGGTAGGAGGCAAGGGGGGGAGCAGGGCAGGGAAAATACAGGTTTTACGTCACTAAGTGATTCAGCCAAGGGTTTTTCCAAAGTGCTTTTGCAACCGCGTCCCACACTTTGGTCATGTACTTGATTCATTGGAACTGTGGTTTTTACTCACACCCTTATCTCAAAAATGTCCCTGGCACAGTCCTTAGTTGGGAGGGGTTGGACTGGGTTCGTTCCAGGAAACCCTTATCTCAGAAATGTCCCCGGAACAGTTTTCATTTGAGAGGGGGTCTGACTCTGGTGTGAGAGTTCAGAATGTACTCTGGGGTGAGAGTTCTGGTGGTCAGTAATTTTCCTCTTTCAGTAGTGCTGACAAGCTTGCCTTGGTATGGATAAGGGAGAACCTGAAGGCTGACCAGCTCAGCTACTACCCAGGCCCAGATCAAGGTCTTTTTGTTGGCACACCCAAAATCTACATCATCTGTGAAAGGGTCTTCCCTGCTGATCAAAGCTGCAAGATCTCTATGACATGGGGCAACAAGAGGATAACCAGGAGGATTACCGATAAGGATCCAGTATTGATGGTACCACAGAAAACGGAAAGCTCAATCCAGATCAATGACTCACTTCAATGAACGTTTGCAAGTGAAGATATATGGACAGGGTAATATACTGTTGGACACACAATGACACACTGCAACTTCCATGATGAGATATTTTCTACGCTTTGTTTTATTTTTGTTTGTGTTTGTGTATGTGTTTGTTGTTGTTTGCTTTTGTTTTTGCATGGAAGGTTGCAAGGGTGGAGGATGGATGTTAGGACTGAGGTGCATGATGTGAGATGCACTAAAAATCAATAAAAACTTGGGGGAAAAAAAGAAGAGTGTGATCATGAGAAATTCATCGCAGACTCAAGGAGTTAAAGACTATATTGTTTGGGACTTATGTTCCTGTGCTGTTAGAATCTGACTCTACATTCTTACCACTTGGAGTAGTGGCCAAAGTTTGGAGCTATACAGTTTCACATGGGAGCCATTAATAAGGTTGATGTTTCAATTTAAATTCTACTGAAATGAAAAAAAGACTAATTCTAGCTATATTACCTATATTTCAGTGATTCAAAAAGCCACAAGGGGCTGTAGCCATTCTATTGGACATTTAGCATATAGAAAGAGCATCTCTATCATAAGAATGTTCTACTCACAGAGCCAGAATAAGAAGTTTTGCACTACAGGCAAAAGAACAGTAACAGAAAATAAGTCATAGTCATAGGGAATTAAGGATAGCTATGATTTTTTTTAAATCATGGCTGCCATCTTTAATGTAAGTGAGAGAGCAGAGCATGGAAATGTTCTACCTTAGATATAGATCTTAGCAGAAGCAGCTAGGATCTAGAAGCTATGATTATCTAATTAACATACTCTTTGACTAGGATTTTATTTTAATTGTAAATTTTCACCATTGCTTCAGTAAAACTTCTACAACTAAAGAAATATGTATGATCCAGGGTGCCAAGGATCCCACTGTAGATGCATGAGTATCAACTCCTTTGAAAGTCATTCAGCTCTAAGCCTTCTTTTCCTTTGAGTTCACCATGATGTCTGCTTCTGCTTTGTTGTGGCTGTCTTGTTTGGTTTAGGTTTGTTTGTTTTTTTTCTGAAAATGATAATATAAATGCCCAAGCATATGAACTGATTTACTGAAACCTCAGCTCATTCAACCTTGTTTTCTGAATTACTCAAAGAATAACATGTTCCTTATATTTAACTCATTCATTTATCAAGAAATATTTTTGTAGCTGAAAAATTTTTTTTCAAAAAAAACCAAGATGAGTGGAAGATGAGTGTGTACTGGCTAGTTTTGTGTGTCAACTTGACACAGGCTGGGGTGATCACAGAGAAAGGTGCTTCCATTGAGGAAATGCCTCCATGAGATCCAGCTGTAAGGCATTTTCTCAATTAGTGATCAAGGTGGGAGGGCCCATTGTGGGTGTGCCATCCCTGGGCTGGTCATCATGGTTCTATAAAAAAGCAAGCTGAGCAAGCCAGGGGAAGTAAGCCAGTATGCAACATCCCTCCATAGCTTCTGCAGCAGCTCCTGCTTCCTGACCTGCTTGAGTTCCAGCCCTGACTTCCTTTGTTGCTGAACAGCAGTGTAGAAGTGTAAGCTGAATAAATCCTTTCCTCCCCAACTTGCTTCTTTGTCATGATGTTTTGTGCAGGAATAGAAACCCTGACTAAGGCAAAGTGGAACTTATAGAAGCAAGCATGACTCAAGACAAACACCTTCTGTGTTCTCTCCTATGCATTATTTGTGCATTGAAGTTATGAAGGGGATCACAAAAGGGCAGGGAATAGATTTGAAGTAAGAGTCAAAAAGAGAGGGTAATGGAATTCATGATATAAAACCCAAAGAGGGGACAATATGGAGAAAGAAAGGAGACCAGGAAGAGGAGGGTAGAGGGTTCTAGAGAGAAGTGCAGATTAGAACTACATGTAATGAAATAAGTATGGAGATGCCACAATGAAGCCCATTCAGACTTTGCAGACTTAAAAATGAAAAAAATTCTTATTACTGACATTTTGTCTATTGGTGGAATGCAGAGGAAATAAGTGATAATCAAATGTAACTTCACCTTTATGTTCCTAGTCTTCTGTCCTTGTGAATTATTTAGATTTTAGTCTAAAATTAAATTAATGTGAGAGGAATATTTTGACTTTAATAACCTATCCCAGATACAACAAAACAATAATGACTAAGATGACATTTCTCATTTCTTATTTCCTCTATCTTATTACTGCTTGGTCTGAAACTAAAAGCCCTATAAATACTACATTAATTCTCACAGAAACTTTTACATTTTTAATATTTTTCCAGAAATATGGAGAGAAAAAAATCACAAAACAGTCTGCTATCTGCCCAAGCTTCCATACTAAGTGGGGACCCTAGAGATACAAGCAGCACCCATGGAAGGAAACCAGAGCTGTGTAGTTAAAGCAGAGAGACCAAGCTTTAATTCTGTTTTTTTAAGCTTTAATTCTTAATTAATGCAGCAGAAAAAGAGGCTTCAGTGCAATGTAGCTCGTTCTCAATGCATACAGATAAGTGGAGATTTATAGTCAAGAAGCAAGATGGATCACTGAGTGGAAAAAGAACTGAAAGGAAAGGAAAAGAAGTTATGTCCTTCTGTCCAAGCAGCTTGACTGAATTCTAACTGAAAGTCTGCCAAGATGGTCAGATCACAGGGTAAGAAAATGAAAAGTTTGGTCTAAAATCCTGCCTAGATCTTTGAAAGTATGGTTTCTAGTCACTGCATCCAGATATTGAACGTAATGAGATATTGGAAGGCAGCTGGAAGAATCTGAGTGTAAAGGCTGGGAAGACTAAGAAGAGGAAAATCCCTCCCTTTGATTCAAATTGTTGGTAATTCTTCAAAAATCTGATCCTCAAAGGCCAATTGAACAAACACTATTTCCTGTTTTGTAAAGGAAATATGCATACTGACTACAGTCCATCCAGTGACCTGAAGATTAGTGCATATAAGCTGTGGTCACTCTTGACTGAACTCTAACAAAGCATTGTTTCTAGGTGTTCAATAAAGGAGAAGGCACTAGGAAAAGGCACAGGTCAACCTAATATGGTAAGGTGACATTAAAGCATTGAATAATGTCAGTCCTTTCATTTTAGGTAATGTGTTCCTATAGAGCGAAAAGGCAAATTGTCTTATTATTGTGTGAAAAACTTGGGAGAACTAGTTAAAGAAAAAAATAAAAGAAACCACAACGTACTAAGCAGCAGTGAGCGCCATTAGTGACATTCAGGAAGGAGATACTGATCCTAATGGCCTCTGTTCAGCATTTTGACTTTGCTTTAAAGAGATTAAGAAAATAAGAAGGATATTACCACTTTAAATATAAAATAAAATGATGCATCAATCATGTGTTTCTTTCCCTCTTGGAACCTCACAAAATTACATAAAATGCAGCTTTCAACAGAATATCTTAATGTAGAGAGATGATTCCTCTATAGAGAAAGGCCAGCATGTAGTTTTGCGGGGTAGACTGTACATTAGCTTTTCTGTCTGAAAAATAACAAAAGTTACATTCATTGAAGTAAATGGGAGATAAGTAAGAGAGGTTTGCCAGCTGTCCTTTAACTTGTCTCATTTTTTCTTTTTTTTAAAAAACACTTAATTTTTCTTATTTCTCTAATAATTCTTTTCATATAGCAATAGTAATAGTCAGTACTTTGCCTGATTAATCACAAATTCAACAAACTTCTGATTTTCAAAGCTTTTTCCATCAAATATATAAGTTTTCTTTTCTGTTTTCTTCTGGCAAATTAACTACTTTGTTCCTAAATAATTTCTATCATAATCAATGATCTTATTTATTCAACCCTCCCGTCATATGTTATCAATGTTTTATTTGAATGGGTGTGAAATGTGGCTTGGTTCCCCCAAAATACTTAGAATTATTTTCAAAAATAAGTTAAATGCTCGTGTGTGTGTGTGTGTGTGTGTGTGTGTGTGTGTGTGTGTGTGTACATATACAGGCACATTTGTATTCATGTGATCCTAGAGATGGAACCTACGGCCTTGTACATGCTGAATGAGCCCTCTACTACTAACCTGTACATTTTTATCTTGGACAGAATGGTCTGGAAACCAGGTTGTATCCCAGGTAGACCTTTGATATATGATCCTCCTGACTAGGCTCTGGCTAACTGGAATTTCAGTTCTATTGCACCAGTCTTATACAAGGTCAAGTTTTAAACCTTGCCTTGGCATACTCTATGCACTCAGCCACCAACCCCACCATCACTGTTTAAATTCTGGGTGAGTGTGGCCCTTCAGATGAAGTCAATATTGTTATTTTCTGTAGGTTATTCCAAAACCTGCATCACTCTCATGTGAGACTGGCTGAATCATCCCAATGGTCTGTACAATGAATAGGTAAAAATATTAGATACCTGTATTTTACTGTCAGGCTCTCCATACTATTACTATGCCCTTCTCCATGGGCAATTTCACCACACATTTGTGACATTTTAAACAAGAATTTGAAGAGCCATCATTTCTAGCAATGCAAGGAAATACAAGTTTCATTGGCTTTTACTCACTAGATTTTAAAATAAATACTTGAATATGTAGCTCTAAGTCCATTTCTGTCTGCTCGGTGATGATCTAACACACATATAATAGACTTCATTTTGTTCTGTATTTCTTTCACTAGCTGGCCAACATACTGTAGTTCTCAGATGTTTTGATTGAGAGGCACTCAAATCCCTACTACTTTCCAAACAATAAGACAGCCTCTAGTTTTGAAAGACTCATCCTGCACATGTTAGATTTCCTTCTCTGTGGTCTGTTAGCAACACGAGCATGCTATATAAAATTAGACATGATCATGCCTCAATCACCTCCATAGCAACCAGTGAGGTGTATGTATTAAATACTATTAGAACTCAATAACCAAGGTAAACTGATATGCCTCTTCCCTTTGAAAAAAAATCTAAAAAATAATCACTTAAGAGTGAGAAAGAAACAGAAGTGTGGAGTTCTAATTAAAGTTTGAAGAGATTCTTAACTTTCTTAAAGATTAATAGCATGACAGAACCTGCTTTTCAAAGGGAATCATTAATTTTCCTTAATTTACAGCTAAATCTCAAAGTATATTTTATTCATATTCAGAAAAGGATAAATGGAAGATCAAAAAGCAATAATGCAGACCTCACCAGTGCCCAGCCCCTGAGGGAACCATTGTACTGCATTTTTTATGCAAGCGACCTTTTCCTTTTAGTATTCATGAAAACTTAGCAAATAATCACATTGAATCGATTTCAGGGACATATATCCTTTGCTCTCTGCCTAAACTGTGAATGAAGCTCAAGTGTGGTTATCTGACACTGGGATGCCCTTCCATTCCATCTTTTGTAAAAGCAACTGGACTGAAAAAGTAAATGAGCAGCTGCTGGAATCCCCATCCCAGAGCTCCACACGCCTTGCTATTCATCTTCCCTCATTTGCACAGCACTTGCCCTGTTTCAAAGTGAGCTCTGGGGCTATGGAGGAAACTTCAAGTGCAATGAGCAGAAACCACTTCACTTGTTAGACAAGCGGATATTTAAGGTGCTGAAAAACAGAAAGTTAATAGAAGGTATCATTTGTTCTCAGTAAATCACCTTTAAGTTTAACATCTTAAAAGGGCCTATCTGGCATCTTGCCCTGTGTATCCTTATATCACTCATGAGTTTCATCGTGACTCACTGACTGAGAAAGGCAATGCATTACAATGCAAGATGGAGTAGTAGCTATTTATTTTCACTTTATAAGACAGACAGTTAAAAGATAACTTGTTCAAAGGGAAGCAAAAGGCACTCAAATGTCATAGGCTCAAGATAAGCCAGCTGGCACTATCAAGCACACCAGGCAACCTACAATTTATAATTCAAATGTTGGAATGTTTATCGTCAGAATGTCCAACTTCCTGGAGCAGACATTTATTGTTTGCCAGTGAGAGAAGCCAAAATGCTATTACGTTCCACAAAGGGGGTTGCAAAAGGATAAAGGCTAAACAACCCGTCTTCCCCAAATTCCATTTATCAGAAGTGGCTGCAGGGAGAAGTCACTTGCCAGTCCATGTGATATGTTGTCGTTTGTAGTATTTCCCTCATCACCAGTAGGCCTGGGCATCCTGACATGGCATCCTTTTATTCTTAATTTTATTTCCTTTTTAAATGTATTGATATTTTGCCATTTCATACATGTATAATATGTATGATCATCATGTTACCCCTATTACTCTCTCACCTTCTTACTTCTCCCAATGACTCCCTTCTCTTTTCCAACGATGCCTCCCCATACTTTGATATCACCTGTGTTCAGGTAGTCACAGCTGCTGGGTGTACATACAGTGGCTATGTCATATCCATATCCATTTCCATAATATTCACAGCACTCTAGTTCTTACAGTTTTCCCTCTCATCTTCAGAGATGTTCCATGGACCTGGGAGAGGCACTATAGAGACTCTGTTGAGGGGTTACCACTCAACAGTCACTTGTTCTCAGCAAATAAGTCATCATTTGAACATAAGGTATTAGTCTCTAATACTAATTTCTTCTCTAAAATAGATTCATATGTATGTGTAATTTTCTGTGATTTATGCTAGCTAGCCCAGGTCAACAGGGTCTAGCTTGCCACCACTCAGCAAAGCAGTAACTAGCTAGGCTCCCCCTCTCAGAAGATAGCATATTTTACAGATGTTTATAGCTCAAAATGCTGAAATACAGAACAGGGTAAACTTGAACAGTCAGTAAGGATTCAGACTGTCTGGTTGGAGTAAGGACCCTATGAGTAGATGAAAGAGAAAGTTTAACACTCCTGTTCTACTGTTGAAATTTTGTTCTACTCTCTAACAATCCTAAAATTCAAATTTCTACTGAACTGATTACAAGGTTAGTAGCAAAGTACCCTACCATTCACAGTGACTAACCACAGGTAGAAAATAAGACCAAAAGAAACCAGCATGCCACCCAGTTTGGAAGCAAAGTTCAGAAGACTCACTGTTAATTTTCCTTATGATTTTCTTACATTGTTTTCTTTACTCTCTCTAGCCAGCTGTGCTTTTTAATGGAACAATTATCTGCTATTCTCATTTATTCCAATTATTTCTTTAAAAATGAAAATCTTCTATACAATTGTCAAGTTTGTCTATTTGAGAAAATTTACCTACAATCTCTATTTCCCCATGTGGCATTCACAATATGGTTTAAATTGTGTGGAATGACATTACTTATGTTATTAATAGCAGTCACCTTAACAAGCAAAGATATAGAATCTTCATAGCTTTGTTTTTAGTAGAAACAACAGGAGTAAAGCACAGGATGTGAAAGGGAAATTTGATATGTGGATTAGTTCACACCAGACACAGTTTCCAGAGGTAGAGACAGGAAAGTCACAAGTGAGAGCTGGGGTCAGTAACAGTGGGGCTCTCAAACACCACCCCCACTGGAAAGCAGATTGTTAGATCTCAGCAAGACCTCCAGCTTCTGACTATGTAAGCACACTGTGCAGAAGAGAAAAAGCACCGAATGCCTTCATTATGACTTTAAAGGAAACAGGACTTTCGATGTGACAATCCTGTGGTCATTAACTTATTCAAGGGAATTTTGTAAGGTAAATCACTTACACTTTGGGCACAGGCATTTTGGTGGGTAGGGGGAGGAGGGATTTAATATGAGCATTTTTTGGTTGATATTTTGTTTGTTTTTAGTGGAGGTGTTCTGTATTAGTTCATTTGGGCAAATACAGTCAATGGGTAAAAATAATCAGTGCCTTTTCTCTGACTCCAAATCTTAACAGTATTCTTTATTTCTCATTAATTTTTTACATTATTATTTGGAGACAGTATATGAGATATTAGATTTCCTTATGTTGTTTTGAATATATTTGATTTTCTTCTTCTCCTTCCCTACACGCACCTCTCTGTGTCCTTCCACTTTCTTCCCTTTTCATGTCATATATGCTTTAATTCCTCCAATCCCTCGTTATATATTAAATATATAACACGTATTTAATATATATTAAAAACTAGGATCCATGATCAGAAACAATGTGTGGTATTTGTCTGTCTGAGTCTGGATCACTTTAACAATGTAGTAATTTCTAGTTCCATCCACATTGCTCTGAAATTTTGCAAATGTATTGTTCTTTAGCTGAGTAAAATTCCACTGTGTGCATGTACCCCATTTTTGCATCCCTTTTTCTGTTGATGGACAGCTATTTGACATTTTCTTTTAATGGATTATTCACACCTGTATAAAAGTGACTGTCCTGGTTTGTCTCATTATCCCTTCATCTTTAAATAAAAAGAAACGACAAAACAAAACAAAAAATAAATAAATAAAACACCAAGTTCCTGTTGTTAATAGCACCATGACACCACTCTGGTGAGAGAATGCTTATCTATTTCATTATTCATCACATTCTCTAGTTGAACCTACATTTTCTATTTTTAAAAGTGTCCTGGAAAAGTCAGCTTAAATCATAACTGGCCCTTAGTGCTCACCTGGAGAGAATCAGAAAGCAGGTTCACCCCCAAAATGCCCTGGGAAATAAAGGAGTGACCTACTTCTCACCAAATCTAATGGTGGGTTTTTCAATCCTCATTCTCCTTGATTTTTTTTCATTTCAGACTGTTTAACACCCACTCTCTTCTGAAGTGCCTCCTTGGCCTCCTCAAAATCCCCAAACTTCATCTTCTAACTTCCAAGCACAGCTGCTCATCCACTTGATACTGCACAAGGACCTCATTCCCTTTCCCTGCCTCCACCTGGGCACTTCTCCCAAATCCAATCTTCAGTTTCCCACTCTTCTTATACCTGCAAGAAAGTCCACCCTTGATTTCATCAGTTATCACCTCTGTGTATTTGAAAATCTAATCTTTCTTGACAACTCATCCTTCATCTGTTTCCAGGGCTGCTTGTTTCTCTTTATATCACATAAATTGTTCCAGAAAAAAAGAATGGGGTTGTCATTTTCACAGGACTATACACCCAAATGATTAGTTCTACATATTTTTTATTTTCCCTTTATTCTCCATAATATAGTAATGACTGGAAATGTAGCCAAAAACAGAAGAAAGAAGACTGAGTACACAACTTTCATGACTATGTTTCTGTTTTCAATCATGAAGTCTATTTTTAAATCAAAATATCTAAGGGTTCAGATGTTCATAGATATTCTAGTTTCTGAGAATAATTTTCATATGCATCATGTACCTCAATATTCTGTAACTTCTCTTCTTGACCTTAAAGTCTGATGGTCAATCTAAATATATATTTTATCTGGATCAATGAACACAGAGGTTTCCTGTAGGAAACTGTTCTAATTCCATTACAAATTAAAGTTGACTCATGAGACTACATTATAAACTTCTGCTACTCTGTTCTCAAAAAGGATCAAACGGTCCTTTGTAAACAGCCTGCTTTCTTATTACTGGAAAGCAGACACTCAGAAGACAGCCAATGTGTGAAATTCTCATGAGTTGTTTCCCTGAAATCACAAATGCATGGTTGTTCATTAAAGTTCAGCATCACCTATATTAACCTAAGAGAGTGTCCTTGTACACAAAGTATCACCAATGTTCAATTTACATTTTATTGAATATGAACCAATGAACATTTACTGATCAGGTGCTAGATACGCAAAGATAAATATGGTAGAACACCCATTTATTAATTGTTCTCTTAGTGTCTGTGTTATCAGTGTTCTATTCAGAACACCATCTCTTGTTCAAGTGCATTCAAGGCTACTCCCCACTTTCTTTACTATCAGGTTCAGTATATCTTTTCTGAACAGAAAACTAATAGTATAGGCACTAATATCAACAATTAATAAATGGGACCTCATGAAACCGGAAAGATTCTGTAAGGCAAAGGACATCACCATTTCGACATAGCAGCAGTCTGAATGGGAAAAGATGTTTAACAACTTCACATCTAATAGAGTATTAATAGTCAAAATATATTAAGAACTCAGGAAATTAGAGATAATGAACCAAATAAGCTAATTTAAAATGGAAAATAGATCTAAATAGAGTAGCAGAAGATCTAAGCAGAGAAGTCTCAGTAAAGGCTGGGAAACACTTAAAGAAATGTTCAGTAAAGTGCAAATCAAAACTATTTTGAGGTTCCACCTTATACTTTTCAGAATAACTAATATCAATAACACAAGTGACAGCTCATACTGGTGAGGATGTGGAGCAAATGAGTTTGCTGGTCGGTGTGAAAATTTGTATAGCCACTATGGAAATCAATATGGTAGTTACTCAGAAAACTGGTAATCAATCTACCATAAGACCTAGCTATACCACTCTTGGTCATACACCTAAAGATGCTCCATCCTACCACAAGAAAACTTGACAAACATATTCATAGCAGCTTCATTTGCAATATCCAGAAACAGGAAACAATCTAAATGTCCCTCAACAGAAGAATGGATAAAGAAAATGTACTACACTTATACAATATAGTAATACTCAACTGTTTTAAAAAATGATATCTTGAAAAAAACAAAAAGAGGAAAAAAAAAGATATCATGGAATGTGCAGGCAAGTAGATAAAACTAGAAAACATCTTCCTGAATCAGGTAACCTAAATTCCAAACAAGAAAGAGGTACAAATTTATTCATAAATATCCACTATTAACATGTTATGCTACATAACATATATTAATACATGTAAATATAAGTAGCTATTAAGTAAATAGTAACCAAACTACAATCCATAGATCCAAAGAGGATAGATAAATAAGAGAGATCTAGAGAAGAGACATGCATCTCTCTAGGACTTAGAATAGATTTTATGGGTGGACTAGGAGTAGGTGGAATGGGGGGGTACCAATCGAAAAGGGGTAGGTTGGGTGGAAGGAGAAAATGCAGGGAGAGACAGCTGTAATTGAGGAGGTTTGGGGAGGGTGGTCTGGAAACCTACTGTAACTTCCTATAATATATGAAAGTGATTATAAAAGCATTTTTAAAGTGATAATCTTTTCTCTATCCTGGCTAACTCCCATATAAGTAATACAGAGACTATAAGAATCATTTGATAAGATTTTTTGGCACAATAACTGGTAGTCATTGATCCATTCTAATCCTCTAAGCTAATCTAGCTACCTCCTAGCCAAACTCCCCTAGGTACTTACATTTTAGTAATCATCTGGCTCTCTCTGCTCCATGTGTTTTTGCATAATATTTTCTTTCTACTCCTTCACTGGTTTGTCCAGCCCTCTTCTCTCTTCAGCTGAGGCATTAGCTGATCAGCTTTTATTGGCAAGTCTGAGAATAAATTGGGATCAAGGTTTACATAAACATGAAAAAAAAGGAGATACTTAGAATTAGCATTACAAAGCCATGTCTGGATTTCAACAAGATATATGGGAGCAGAGAAATCAGCATTTGAATAAAATAAGGGTAATCATTACACAGTGCAGAAAAACAAGAGGGCTCCAATACGGGGGCTATAGAGTCTCAACTGTCATCTCTTATAGCTAGGCAAGGTTTCCAATGGTGGGACTGGGTCGCATTCAATAAAATGAAGCATAAACCATATCAAAGTGCCTGCTCTAAGGACTCTTCTTGTCCTTTTGAGTTTCCATGTACAACTTTGGTATGATAGTTTTGTCAGGTTTGATGTTGTCTCTTGGAAGCCTGTTCTTTTCTGATGGAAGATCAGAAGGGAGTTGATCTGGAGGGAGGTTGAAGGGGAAAGAAATTAGGAGCAATGAACCAAGGGGAAACCAACTGTGATCAAGGTATGTTATATGAGAAAGGAATCTGTCTTCAATAATAGAAAAAAATAAAAAATAATGGAGTAGAAACAGTTTAAAGAGATTTATAACTGCTAAGCCAACTATAGAAATACAATCTACAGGAGAGTCCAGAAGAAACACTAAAGAGAAGAAAAAGACATCTGGGAGATCTGACAGGACAAATATATACTTCCAGAACATATAATCAAAAGAAATCTAAAAAAAAAAAATCACAAAATCAACAAAGTGATAAGAATTAATATACATATTTTAATAACTCAGTATTAATTGAATTGTTGTACTACCTCAACAAAGATACCGACTAGCAGATTTTGTTAAATAGCAGGACCCATGATTTGCTGTTTCCAAGAAACATCTCTCACTCAGAAATAGATGCCACTTTAGAGACACAGATTCAAAAAGTCATTCTGAACAAATGGAACTAAAAAATATCTGGTGTAATTATTCTTAAGTATCACAAAGTAGACTTCAAACTGCAATTAATGACCAGAAATAAAAAGGAATATTTCATACTCATGAAGCGAAAAAAAAAATCTATCAACAGGGTATTACATTTCTAAACATATACTTACCAAACACAGACATACTCAATTTCTTAAGAGAGATCCTACTATGTTTAAAAATCAAAGTCCATCTAAAACACAGTGATAGTAGGTGACTTCAAAACACTACTTTCACCAGTAGACAAGGTATCTTGAAAAAAAAAAAAGCGTAAAGAAACTCTCAAGTTATATGATATTGTAAGTCGAATAGACCTAACATACATAAAATCACTAAAGGATACATATTGTGTTGGGCTCCATTTTGGCCCTGGTTTGGGCCTTGAGAACAAACCCAAGACAAACCCTGTCTCAGTCACTTCTGTATCAGTCACTCCATACCCTCTGTCATCCTTCCCTGCCTCTTATGTCATCTTACTCCACCAGAAATCCCCCTTCCTGTGTTCCAAACTTATATAAGCGAGAGGCTGATGCCATAGAGTTGAGTTCCTGCTCAGGCAAGACTCCTGGCTTGATGTGTTTCTTTTGGCAGTCAACACTCACCATCACATCCCGCTCAGTCCCCTATAGACCCAGCCGGGACCCAGACTTTGCTCCTCTTGCCTGGACATGCCTGTAATATTGTCCTCAGAAGCCCATGCAACTTTCTCCAAAATCAACCACATATTACAACACAAAACTATCTCCACAAATATAACTTAAATAACATCATGAATTATGTCTGGTGACAACAGAATAAAACTGAATATCAACAGCAATGGAAACTATAAATAGTACACTAACTCATGGAAACTAAAAAGCCCACTACTGAGTAATAATTGGATCAAGGAAGAAATCAAGAAAAAAACATTTTAATTCCTAGAACTGAATATTTCAGACTCCTTTTCCCTTATTTATTTATTTATTTATTTATTCACTTTCCAGCCCAATCACAGCCCCTTCCCTCCTCTCCTCACAGCCCACCCTCACACTCCCTCACCACACAATCCTTTTCTAGCATCTTCTTCCTTCTGTGTTGGTGTCTGTACGTGGTAGCAGTTTTTACATATTTTCAAGTTTTAGGTTACCCTGATCTTCCCATTTTCATTCTTTTCAGCTCTGCTGATTTTATTTAAAGCTTTTCCTTAGATTAAGTACTGTCAATATTGAATAGCTGTGTATTTACTTTCTTTAAAGGCCCTGAATTGTACAGCACTTGAGGCCAGCTGTCATTGTTAGAAGTATCCCTCAAAGCTGGCATTTCAGTATTGATCTACTGATCTCCGGGTTGAGAGGAGTGTTCTCTTTATTAGCAGTAGAAAACAGATATCTAGTAAGCTGGGGCTTTGATTGGCATTACAATAACTTAATTAACTTCTGGTAGCATGTGATAAAAATTCCATTGAGGAATAGGTTTGGGGAAACAAGTGGCTATTTCATTTGACTATATGTGATTTTGAGTAATAATTATAAAGACTATGATCAGAAGATTATGTGGGATCCTGGTAGCCAGAGAGGTACATTGTTTAGAATTTACATGCTGACCTTGAAACCATCTGTATTCTGTTGTATTAATTTTGAGTAGCAACTTAGTTTGACTGAGAATTCCCTGGGTGATAACTAGGGCATACCTCTGGGCATGCGTGTGTTGTGTGTGTGTGTGTGTGTGTGTGTGTGTGTAATTAACAAAGAGGAAATATTACATAATGAATGTGTATGGGAGATGCCATCACAGAAAACAGATGTGTGGAATAAAGGTGAGAAAGGAGAGAGCTTGCTAACACATACATCCTCTTCCTCTGATTCCTCTTCCATGATCTGACCTGCTTAGCCATGCTATACTTTCCCTACCTGAAGCATGTGAATGAAACTGTCCCTTATTCTTGAAATTACTGCTCCTAGGTACTTTGGTTACAGCAACCAAAGTCTGATTAATTAACCTCTTATATAAGTGGTTCTACTATACTACTGATAAATCTCTAAAAATTTATGTATCCCATATTTACCCACTTGTTAGCTGTTAATTTTACTACCTATATGACTAATAACGTATGGAATAAAAGGCAACAGGGGCAGTCATAAACTCTGAGTTTCTTCCTATTACCCAAACCCTTCTCTACATGTGTCTCTGGAGTGGGTCCAAGACACAATTTCGTACAGCATGAGTCTAGGCATGAGAACTCATTAGGAAGTTAAACAGCTCTCAGCATCAGTCACCACTCAACAAAGAGCCCTGACTATGATGCCAGCACTGGCCTGCATGTTACATACTGGCTGCCCAGTATGCAGTATATGCATTCTGAGAGTGACAACACAATTGGTGTCCCTTTCAGGGCTAGGAAAATAATTTTCTTCCATTTTCCTGAAATTCTCTTCAATCTTTAGGTCATATAGCACCTGCTCTTTTCTGATTTTTAATCCATTCAATACTTTTTTTTTTTTTACTTCCCTGACTTATGTCTTTTATATTTGTAGTGTTCTTGATACATACCTATGGGGATATTTTGGAATCTTACAGAAAATGTTCCCATTTTAAACAGGTCTCAATGAGGCTTAAACCATGCACACTCATTTCTCATCCATTTCTGTGCACACTTGACTTCCTATGCTGAGTTGTGTAATGGACCTTACTGCATCTTCCCCTTCCTATTATGTGCACACTCTCCACTTCAACTGGAAGAGAGGGAATTAAAATGACACAAGAGTGTTTAGTCTGCTAAACTCAGAATAAACTATTTTCATGACACATGACATCATGTACATTTATCAGTTGTCACTACTCACTGCTGTGAGGGTACTCTTCCCAGGACACAAAAGTTACTGTTGTGTTCACATGAAATTTCTTACCTACTCTATCAAGACTTGGTCAATAGTATTCAGTGGGTGGATGAATAAAATTTTTTTCATGTAAAATCAGTATTATGTGAAAATAAAGGGAGAATGTCTGTTAAACAAGTTCATGTTCTTATCTAACATGCTGCCAAAAGAGGCTGTTGTTAAGGATTCTTCATTTAGTCCTCAAAGGAACTCATAGGTCCTCATCAGAACAAAGTTCTTGGAAAGCCAAGGTGAGGGTGAAATAAGACTTAGTACAGGAATTTCTGCTATAGCTATGCATGATACAAATAATTTTCACACATAGGTTTCATCTGTCAATATTCCTGTGTTTTAGAGTAAAAACAAGACTTATGCCATCAGACAGAAAAGAATGCAGAACCATATTAGTGATTGATTGCCACACACACTCCAGTGAAGTCTGCTTGACAGGCTGAGAAGCCTGGGAGCACTCACGAGGCATAGAGTTTCAAAAGGAACTCACCTCCTGGAGCTTTGGTGTTCTCATCAATCCATATACTCACACCCTATCCCAATGTTAGTCTAGTTTATGGGTCCACGTGCTCTCTTTTAGTATTATCTTATTATAAGTGCCTTTTAAGATTGAATTCTGACAGAGCTAAGCCTTCACCAGTGTTCCAATGTCCAAGAAAGTCCTTGAGCTGACCATGGGCTTGGAATTCAGTAAGAATGTTGTCTATTCAGTGACATTTAGAATTGCCTGTAGTATTGTAAGAGAGATAGTGAAAGAAATCAGGCTTTACTATTTACTACATAGAGTTAGAAATCTCAGGGCAGGCTTAGCAATGTAAGTTTAAAATTCTTATTATAATTATGTATGGCAGACTACATTACTTATTAGTAGAAAGTCCCCACATGCTATCACTTAGAATAAAAGCCAAGTCACTCCCATATACAGGAATTTACAATGGTTTAGGAAGTAGATTGGGCTGTGGTTTTAGAGTATTGCATTATTCATGAGATGGTTAGCTAGAACGGAACTCCCTAATTAGAACCATGACTTGGGTGTGAAAGCCCTTGCCCTAGGAGTGTAAAGACCTCACACCTGGCTTCTAAGACTATGGCTGACCTTAGATAGAGCTGACTTTGTCTCAGTTGTTTTATTGCCCAGTTCCTGCCAGTCTTTGTATTTACATTCCTCTGTTTTGTATAAGAGTAATTAAGCATCCAGTAACCTCATTTGTACCTTGCCAATGTGTCACCTAACTTCCCTATTTTCTTCTGTATAAAAAGTTTGATGCTCAATTTGACAAATTACATTCGGATTCTACACAACCTCTTGTGTTGTGTCTGTCTGTCATTCAATTCCTGCCGACTCCTTGTCCACCTGTGACCAGAGACCCAAAGGGACCCAGAGGGTCTGCAGCAAGTGGTATGTAAAAGATTTTATCAAACTTATTCCTGAAGCATAATCAGTATTTCACATTGAGGATCTACTAAATACTTTAGAACGACATTTCATTTGTTTTACAAGGACGTTTGGCATTAGAATGAAAGAGCCAGAAAAAGAAATATAAAAAGCTTCCCTTCACTACTCACAGGATTCTTTATATTTAAAGACCAAGTTGATTTATGATGCTCCTAAAAGTCACTTTAAATTATAAACAATGACAGCAGGAACCCCAACAGCAATGCAAACCTGAAGCCCATTGAACCCTAAATGCACAAACCTACAATTGACTCTAAAGGCTTAGATTTATTTAGCATTTTTCTAATACCTCATCCTATGCTATTTATTAGCATTTTGTGAGATGTTACTGAGAGGGGGTGCCATTTCAAATATGAGTAAGAAATTCAGGATACAGAAAAATAATATTATGGTTAATAAAATCATAGCAATGACCAGTCAGTTGATTTAAGTACGACATACCCAACTGGAGGTCGCGCTCAGAAGAACACAGTGGTCTCAGAGCAGGGCTAGAGGTAGTGATGAACAATATTAACTGTGGTTGCCAAATACATAACTTCACTGTGGGAAAAATCCTACTCATCTCAATCACTTTAGCCATCAGCATATAGCAGAGTGAAGTTAGAACAATAAAAACAAAACCAGGTGTGGGTACACAGCTAAAGCAAACAGGCCAGAAAACAATCATGTTTCTCTCCTTTCAAATCAAACCTTCACAGCTATTGACTTATCTAATCAACATATAGCACCTCTATTCTCTCTGCTGGGGTCTATACCCTGACCTTTAACTTGCTGACCTGTATGGAAATTCCCCAAGCTTGTGTGACCACAATAAATACACCACATCCCTAGATTCAGGGCTCTCACTTCTGACCTGCTGCAACAGAGATGGTGAGAGTCCTTACTCCCTAGTTCCTAATAAAGACACTTGTGTGTTTACTTTGGAATGGGCTCATTGGTGGACTTTGAGGTCCTTGCGATTTGGGCATAACACCATCATAATACAAACCAAAACCAAAAATATCCAACCAAAATAAAAATAAAATAAAATATAAAGTCCATTTCCTGTTAGCCAATTGTTCCTGAACATGTAGCTCACACTGGGTTATGGATGCTCTACCACAATGTCATTGCTTTGAAAAAACTGACTTTTCCGTCTCCTAAAAGTTACTAACTGGAAATACTTCCATAGTTAGGGGTGCAATTTCTACTCACTTCTACTTCTACTTGATGGAATTTTTGTCTAGTTTGAACAGACTAGATATCCATCAACTGATGCATGAATAATGAAAATATGGTAAATTCACCTGTTAAGGAAAATGAAATTAGTGAACACCTTTAATCTCAGCACTTGAGAGGCAGAGACAGGCGAATCTCTGTGTTTAAGGCCAGTCTGGTCAACAGAGCAAGTTCCAGTACAACTAAGGCTATGCAGAGAAGAGAAAGAGGAAAATAAAAAGAAAAAGAAAAGAAAAAAGAAAAATGAAATTTACAGACAAATAGTTTAAGCTGGAAATAATCATCCTGAATGAAGTATCTCATTCCAGAAAGATAAATACTGAACTAGTTAGGGAAAGACAGACAGGTCTATGAAACTCACTGGCTCACTAGTCAGACAACGTAGCCTACTTAGTGCATTCCAGGACAATGAGAAGCATTGTTCAATAAAAAATGTGGATAGTATCTGAGGAACAATATCTGAGGTTGTCCTCTGGCATCCATATACTCATGTATATGTGTGCATACCCACCAGCACACATATAAATAACAAAATCTACATGCAACCCATAAACTCTTTTTAAAGGTAAACATAACTAAAGTGGATAACTATAATCTTAAAGAAATGGTCTAGTTGTAAAAGTAATTATACAAATGTTGTAAGAAGAATAATTTCAGAATGATGATGTCTTTGATAGTGGTATAAGTCGAAGAATAAGACAGATAGACATGTCTTTTACATCTTAGGAATTACTGTATAGAAATGGAAGAAAGGCATGCATAGATAACCAATTTATAGAATACCTTTGATACATATGGTTTCTGTGTTCCTAATGTCAAAATTTCAGGGCAAAATAATTATTCAAAATAGTCAGAAATTAGGAAGTAGAAAATGAAGACTAGGTCACCAGAAACCTGAGTCTTGAATCAGGGTTTCTCAGAGTTCAGGTGGAAGAGTAGAAGAGATAATCCTTCCCAGGTAACCCTGGGAGAAAAGGCAAATACATCTATGAGAATGAGATTAGGGAGAGATTCTGGGAGCTGACGGCTGTTAAAATACTCCTGGAAATGGGAATGTGTAGATTTAGATGGTGTGTCTTTAAAGTTTAAAGTTCTTTCATAGGAGTATTTATGCTCTCGAAGAAGGAACTGTCGTAATTTTTTAAATTGCATTAGATGGTTAGCAAGCAGCAGGAAGGGTTAAAAAGTATGAATACCCTCAGAAAGTACCAGGGATTAGGGGATCATTGCAGTCATCAAGGTAGGATTAACTTGCCTACAATATATATTTTTTCATTCACACACACATATACACACATTATATATATATATATACATATATGTGTTTGCGTGTGTGTGTATACACATTTGTTTAGATACTTGTATGCATTACACATAATGTACATGCACAGACATACATATGAAAGCATTGAGTTTGGAACATATTTTTTGTAAACTCTGCATGGAACATTTTAGTTACTGTTCCAAACATCATAGGATAGTATTAACAAACAAGATTAAAGAAATAGTTTACTTACTGAGAAATTTGTCTTATGAATATTTGGGATATTTTACTCTTCTAATCCACACAGACAATGCTCTTAGTTTGGATAAATTTTACTTTCAGCTTATTGCCAGGATCTCTAAAGATTCCTGAAAGCCATCAAATAAATCTATTGAAATCCAGATGGGATGGCCACATCAATTCAGCCCACTGTGCATTCAGAGTGGAGCATTGTGAACCAAAGCCCATGACTTAAGTGGGACTTCTTGGATCTGAAATACCTACATGAAGACATACAATGCAGCAGCCAAGCTGGGTCTTCTTCTTTTATTTATAAACTAAATATTTATAAACTATTTATTTATTTTTCTTCAGGGGCTAAATGAGCCTAATGGATAGAAGTTCCCTTACAAATTACAGATAAACATTCAGAAACATAGTTTTTTGCTGCTTTTGTTTTTACTGTTGAGAATTTGTCAAATATTTGAATGAAGTTTTCCCCTTTCCTTTCATTGGAAATTATAATTTAAAAATAAAACGGTTCCTAAATAGGCTGAAAATTTTTAAGCAAACTGAAAGTTTCTCAGAACACAAATAGGGATGTTAACAGAAAATCATTAAGAAGAAAACTATTATCATTCAGTAGTGTCTCTTATGCTAGTAAAATGATTTCTAAATTTTAAGTAAATGTGCACTAATAGCACTGCAGAACTTGTGGAATTGGCCAGCCAATGACTAGTCCAACTTGAGACCCAAGCCAGGAGAAGGGATTCCATGTCTGACACTTCCTGGAAGGCCAGAAGACTCAAGAGAGAACCAAACACAGTTGGGAAAAAAAAAAAAACCAATGAAATGATTACTAATGGTATTCTCCAATATTTACTCATAGGTCAGCACCTAGCCTAATTATCATCAGAGAAACATCTTTCAGAAACTGATGGGAGCAGATGGCGAGATCCACAGCCAAAAAAAAAGGCATAGCCTGGGGAACTGCTGAGGAAGAAGGAAAGGAGGATTGCAGGAGCCAGAGGAGTTGAGGACACCATGAGAACAGAGAAACCTAACCAAACATCATGAACCCTGTATGTGTCTGAGCATATACATTATATTTGTGTCGTATTCTCATAGGACTCCTAACAGTGAGAGTAGGGCATATCTCTGACTCTTTTGCATGCTATTGGAAACCCTTGTTTTCCCTAGTGGGTTGCCTCATCCAACTTTGATAGGAGGGTTTGTGCCTAGTCTCATTGTAACATGTTATGCCATACTTGGTTGATATTCCTGGGAGGACTGTTTTTATTTTAATGGAAAATTGAGAAGTGGATCTGGGAGAGAGGGAAGATGAGGAGGAGGATTGGAAAGAGTGGAAGGAGAGGAAACTGTGGTTGGAATGTAATATATGAGAGAAGGATAAAGAAAAAAATAAGATAAAAGTGTGATTGCCGCAGACCCTCTGGGCCCCTTTGTCTGCATGGAATGGGTCTCTAGTCGCAGGTGGGCAAAGCGTTGGATAAAATGACAGACAGATGCAACACAAGAGGTTGTGTAGAATCTGAATGTAATTTGTCAAATTGAGCATCAAACTTTTTATACAGAAGAAAATAGGGAAGTTAGGTGACACATTGGCAATGTACAAATGAGGTTACCGGGATGCTTAATGACTCTTACACAAAACAGAGGAATGTAAACACAAAGACTGGCAGGAACTGGGCAATAAAATAACTGAGACAAAGTCAGCTCTATCTAAGGTTAGCTATTGTCTTAGAAGCCAGGTGTGAGGTCTTTACACTCCCAGGGCAAGGGCTTTCACACCCAAGTCATGGTTCTAATTAGGGAGTTCCGTTCTAGCTAACCATCTCATGAATAATGCAATACTCTAAAACCACAGCCCAATCTACTTCCTAAACCATTGTAAATTCCTGTATATGGGAGTGACTTGGCTTTTATTCTAAGTGATAGTGTAATACCAGAGGCAATTCTGAATGTCACTGAATAGGTTACACTCTTACTGAATTCCAAGCCCATGGTCAGCTCAAGGACTTTCTAGGACGTTGGAACATTGATGAAGGCTTAGCTATGTCAGAATTCAATCTTAAAAGGTTATAATTTATTAATCTTAAAAGGTTATATTATTAACTTAAAAAAGTTAATAATAAGATAATACTAAAAGAGAGCGCGTGGAGCCATACACTAGACTAACTCGGGAATAGGGTATGAGTATATGGGTTATTGAGAACGCCAGAACTCCAGGAGGTGAGCTTCCGTGAAACTCTCTGCCTCGTGAGTGGCCTTTAGGCTTCATTGCCTGTCAAGCTGACTCGACCGGAGTGTGTGGCATGTGATAAGATAAAAGAAAAGTAGATAAAGTTACAGCAAATGATCTACCATGCTTTCTCACCTCCACCCAGTGTAATTGTGCAATTGAATCAACATGATATAAAATTAAGTAGTCAAGGAGTAACTCTTTAGAAAAGTATGGGTCAGGTGCTCTTTGTCTTTGAGAAAATATTCCAGTACAATCTCTACAAGGCCACATGTAACACTCAGGTGGCTTAAGGTAAACGTTAATCAAAGCTATTTCCTTTCCCATCAAATTTGTGAAATACATGTTGGCCAGAAAAGAGAGGTAGAGATTTTCCATGACCTTCACAACAGCTGGGCTAGCTTTCATCAGATAGCTCATTACTGCCAGCACACTGACTGACAAGGTTACCCTAAACTGAGAAACAGGAGCCAAATACATCATTTGCATAGTATATTAATGATATGCTGAGTACCATTTGGTGTCACTAAGGGAACAGAGGAACAAGCTGTAATTTTCATTAATTGTTTAAGGGAAAGTGCAGTTTTTTCCAACAGGGTAGTGAAGGAATTTCAGTTGATCAGAAGAGGATGTAACTGATGTTTAAGCACCAGGAAACCTGTGCTTAATGGTTTTACTCAAGGTTAACTCTGCATGGTACCTTTTTAACCAAACTTCTTTACTACATTTTGCATTTTCTCATTCTAATGGAAATAGCATTTTGATATTTACTATTCATCTTTATATAGAAACAAATCAATTTTGTACATTGACCTTTTATTCTAAATCTTGTTAAACATGTTTTGTTTACTGTATGGTTCTTTTGTGTGTGATTTCCTTGACTTTTATTGAGACAATTATCTTTGGTTAATAAAGTTATTTTTGTTTGCTCCATTACAAACTTTATCGTTTTATCATTTATTGATTTTATTTTTTTGAAATGAAGTCTCACTATATAGCCCAAGCAGTACTGCAATTTGCATTGCGGCCTATTTGTGCTAGGTTCCAAGATCTGAGATGGTATGTGTGTACAACCATATCTAACCTAATTGTTTTTCTTCATTGATCATCTCTTATGAAATGAAATGAAATGAAATGAAATGATTGGTTAAAGGGAAAAGAGTAAACATCTAGACCCCAATGCAGAGAGATAATGAGGTTGAAAACAACCATTGTTTGACTATTAATCCTGATGTACATTCTAGTTTAAATTATTGTTGATTATCCTCGTCTTTTTATATGTACACATGTGTTTCTTGTAGCTGCTTGTATTCTAATGCTAATTTGGGTCCCCCAAAAATATTTGCAGAAGTGGGTCTACAAGTAACTTCTGGAAACCTGCCCCCAGTTAATTCTGATTGCTTAATCAAGGTGCCAGCAGCAAACAGCTAGGGAGAATCGAGAGAGGTGGGTCTTATGTTTCCCAGGTTGGGACACCTGCCCCTGCCCCTGCCCCTGCCCCTGCCCCGGAGGAATCTGGGGTTGCGGGGGGGGGGGGCTACAATCCTCCATGTCTTAGAACTGCATGGAGGAGAGAAGAGAAGAAAGTGTCCCTGGAAGAAGAACAGAACATGCAAGAGGAAAAACCAGAGCAACCATGTAAAGGGACCAAGAGAATGCAACTCAGAGGGCTGCTCAGTTGTGTCAAAAGCAGTCAAGATGAACCAGAAGTAAGTAATAATGGGATTATGGATAGAAAGTAGTGTCTAACATCATGGAGGTTAGGTAGTTTCCTAGCTACTTAAGGCATTATTAAAATACAAAGGCTATGTGTGTGTGTTTCATCTGGGAACATGGTTTAAGGTGTGAAAGAACCCTGGGTCGGGATTTATCAATACCTTCATCCTGTAGTGTCTGTATGAATGAATGCCACATGTAGGTGGTTGCAAACTGGTTTAGCTACTCTGGAAATCAGTGTGGAGAATTCTCAGAGGGCTCTCTGAATTGTTTTATTCTAATCAGAGTCTTCAATAATAAAGTGTAGCCACATGCTATGAGTGTACATGAGCCACAATTTCAGTGCTCAGTGAGGAGCAGGCTTTTGTAGTATCTTCTTGCTGATAAAAACTACTAACAACATTGGGATCCCACTCCCCAAGAAGACAAATAGCTTCTAATTTGTCCTTCATCCAAAAGGGAAAACATTTAAAGCCACATTTCATTATTCTGGCAGAGGTGCCAATACTATGTAATAGAGAAAGAAAGTTCTTTAAAAACCAAAAGAAAAATTTGTGTCTACATTCAAAGAATGAAATTGAAATTATACTGAATGCTATATATAAGCTTATGTCTTCTCTAAATTATGTGTCACATAAAAATATAAGTAAAGTTGTCTAGTGACAAAACAGACAAACAGGAGGGTAATTTGAAAAGGGAGGGTACAGGGTATGGAAGGGATATGCTCTGGTCTTTTAATTTTTGTGGTCCACTGCATTAATTTTTCTCATATTTTTGTTCTCCTAGGAAATCTTGAAGCATATCACTAGTCGATTAAAATGTCTCATGGATATTTTTAACATTTTTATATCTGTTCATTAAAACGTTTATTGAAGGTAGAAATAATGTAAGAACTGGAGGTCAGGGGTGCTGTCAGAAGTTGTCTTCAGAACATGAAATGGCTTATTACACGCACGAATTCATAATAAAAATAACTATGGTTGCCTGTGCAAGGCCTGCATAAATCAAGCCAGCCAAAGTTCTGGCATAGAAGAGAAAGATATTCCCCAGGCCTCATCCCTTACTGAAGAGCCATTTTCACATGATAGCTTCCGAGGGGAAGAAGAATCATCCTGTTTTGAAGATGTGGTCACTGATATGTTTCCCATGTTTCAGTGGACTGTCCAATACCTGTAAATATACAGACAGCATTAATTAGACGGGAAAAGTATATTTTATAATTTTTAGTGAATTATATGTCTAGCTGCATATGTAGCAGAAGATGGCCTAGTCGGCCATCGCTGGGAAGAGTGGCCCCTTGGTCTTGCAAACTTTATATGCCCCAGTACAGGGGAATGCCAAGGCCAAGAAGCAGGAGTGGGTGGGTAGGGGAGCAGGCCGGAGGGAGGGTATAGGGAACTTTCGGGATGGCATTTGAAAGGTATATAAAGAAAATACCTAATAAAAAAATAAATAAATTTTTAAAAAATGAATTTTATATTAATAATTAAATAGTAAAACAATAACAGAACAGGTGGTAATCAGAGTGTAAAGTATAAAATAAGAAGGAAAGAACATATGTTAGATGTAGAAAAGTAACAGAGAACATATTGCCAATAGGTGCAGAGAAATGAAGGGCAGTGGTTAAAGCCCATTCAGGGAGATGCAAATCAAACCTCAAATGTCAAACATTATTAAGGTTCACAGTTGGGAAAGACAGATGATTGCTTTTCTTCTCTTTTAGCCATTTTAACTATTGTTTAGGTGTATAATTCAATAAATATGAAAATGTAAATAAAAATGTGGAAAGAATATAAAAGAAATAAGATGAAATTAAAAAAGTAGAATGAGCTCATTTAGTATATCTTCCTGATTGGAAAGAATGTGGCATCTTCCTCTCCTCAAAGTGTTTTGTAGAAGTCTCTGCAAGTAGCGGGAGGGTTGTGAGCCTCAATAATTCAGTCAAGTTAAATCCAGTGTCCTTCATGATGAAAGGGATCTATGTATGGAGATTTCACTTGCTGACAAGATTCCCCAGTCCAAAGCAACTGCATGCCAATTACAATTTAATTCCTGCATTTTAGGAATCACTCTCACATGTGTAGGGATTTTTTTGTGACCAGGTCTCTGAGATGAAATGGAAGCTTGTACTGCTGGTGTTTGCCTTTCTCACTGGGAGGTCTCTTCTAAGCAGGCCCAAGAGTGAGCATTCACCAAGTTCAGCAACGTGCTATACCAACTCCCATAGTGTTGCTTGCCCAGGTAGCAGCTGGAGAGATGCCCTCTTGAGACATTAAGAGGTACTGGAGTAGAATAACAAATTTAGACCAGATTTGGCTCTGTCTGAGTAACATCAGCTGTATCTCTGCTCATATTGTATCCACCTGCTGGTTGCTTCTTTACAACTCAGACAATTTCTCTCTAGTATACTGTTCTCTTGGCATCTGTGTGACCAGGAGGAGAGAGCACCTCCCTTGAATACATAACTATGATGTCCCAAAATGAAAGCTGGTTTTGTGTGTCCACAGAAACTTGTAGCTGCTTCTTTGTGGAGATCTTATCTAGGCTTGCTTGCTTACTTGCTTACTTGCTTCTTTGTTCCTTTCTGTATTTCTTTCTCACCTTGTTTCTGATTTTCATGAGATCTTTCTCTCACATGAATGGAGTATATTGCTGTTAGTTTTTATTCTTTTTCACCAAGTCAGATAAAAGTGGCTTCTAATTTGTTATCTTATCTGTAATCTTAATTGAATGACCTAGTCTGAACAGTGAAATACAAAGAGACAGAAAGTTAACAGAAACTGGTTATAGTAGAGAATGAGAAGTTACTTGTTTAATGGATATAGAGTTTCATTTTTGGAAGTTTAATAAGTTCAGCCCAAGGATAGTGAGGTAGTGCCACACAATGTGAATGTACTTCATGACATTGAATTATAGATTTTAAATGATAAAAATTGATATAATAAGGTATCACCAATCTTATTCAACTGTGAACTATAATAATACTGCAAGAGATGCCCACTGGTTCAAAAGTGCTCAAACATCATAAGAGTAACCAGCTACTATGATATTGGATTAAAGTCCTGCTCCATAAGATGAAATCCATATTTGATATCATTGTTCAGTCAAGAAGCTGTGGCTGAGAAGGTCATAAGCCCTAAGAAGAACTTCCTACTATTATCCTACTAAATAGACATAATATTAAGCTTAGTTCTCATGATTTATCATTATCACCCTAAAATTAATGCTTCCATAAAGGTTCATCACAGAACCTTCTATTTTTAGTAGATGAAAATAAGATGCACAACTGATGAAGGTGGAAAGAATAAAATACTGAAGAGTGCTTACTCCAAAATGTATTGAGCAGCCTCCTCCTTAGGCTCAGGATCAATACCGAATAATGTGCTAAAAGACTGTAAGAGTCAGAGGGATGAGTTAATACACGGAAACAATATCATCCAGCCAACAACACAGATGTCCACAAACTCACATCTGATGTGTCAGTATGCACAAGCCCCATGCAATCTCAGGCCATACCAAATCCCAGCATGGAGATGGGAAATGAATCTGAGTAGCTGGCCACTGATAGCTGCTAGAACAGGAAAATTAGTTTTATTTAAGGGTTTTGTCCCTGGATGATTGACCATGCTCCAGTAGAAGGCCACACACCCATTCATATATACAGACAATACAAACTGGATTTGATGGGTGAAAATAAGCCAACAAAATAACAACCAAAGGTCAGTAGGTCTTGGAGAGAGTTGGATCTGGTAAGGGTAAAGATGGTTAAAATTCATTGTATGAAATTCCCAAAGAGCAAATAAAAAATAAAAGAAAATGGTCAAATTATTTCAATTATGTGATATAGATATTAACATAATAAAAATGAATCAAATTGAAAAAAATCTCAAATTTTCTTTACAATGTAAGGATTTACAGACATTAAAAAGGGGGTATTAAAATTTTCTCTTGTTGTCACTTAGGACAGTCCACCTCAAGTGTGGGAGATAGAGTTATGTAACACCTGTTATGTTAACTTTCCTAGGGAGGTATGAGGCACCATCAGCACATCAAAGTAATGATTCCACAAAAGTCCAACTTAGTGAAGGAATAGGTGTATTGTCATTACTTATAGAAGTGGTAGGTAAGGTGTTGCCTATAGGAGTGTGAATTATTAATCATCCTGCATCACCAAAAAGACCAGTCAGAGCCCCAATGATTGGCTGTCATTTTTCTAGACAGAAAGATGCACAAATAAAATGACCTGATACACTCCTCAAAAAAACAAAAACAAAAACAAAACAAAAACAAACAAACAAACCAAGAACTTGGATTAGTTTCAGTTGTACATAATTTATGGAAGTTTATCAACATCCTATATAAGAGTATAATATATACAAAAATTGGAAAACTACCTGCCACATTTTTATAGTAACATGTAAGAGTCTAAGTAACTTAAACTAAAATAGTTCTTAAAGCACAAAATATGATAACATTTCATGATTTAAGAATTTGGTGCTTGAAAGCTTATAATATTTTTCTCAAGTTGCAGAGTATTCAGGTGCAGATATTTTCTTCTTGTCAGTGATAATAAAAACCTTCATCTGTCAGGAAGTTATTAGGTTTTAGCAGATGATGCATACTTATAAAATCTCAAAAGTCTATTACATTAGCATTTCAAAAAATGTTGACATTTCATCTTTTAAGATCATTTCTTTGGAACTTATATGTTTAAATTCTTCTTTTCTTAGTACTAATAATTTCATTGAATATTTAAAATTTATTTATATTTCACACATTTGTTTCTCCTTTGATAGCTGAACATATCTTAACAAAACCAGGTACTGATAATTTGGCTCACAAGATATAGTTATCCATTAAAATGAAGGTATGTTAGACATTAATTATGTTGAGAATGTCAAAAAATATATTGCTTGTTGCCTAGAAGTATTTCCTTTTACACAATCAATAAAATTTAAAAGAAATTAATATGATGAGGCAATTCCATAAAATTGAAATATGACAGTAGATGAGGGCATGTTATCAATTTCAACACTACATCATTAAAGCTCTTTTTGTAAAAAAAAAGTTCAACTTACGTGAACTTAACATAAGGTAACTAAACGTAATCTATTATATATAATCAAACTCAAAGGAAAAAAAATCACATGATCATCTCATTAGATGCTGAAAAGCATTAGACAAAATACAATATCCCTTCATGTTAAAAGTATTGGAGAGATCAGAAATTCAAGGCCCATACCTAAACATAATAAAAGCAATATACAGAAAACCAATAGTAAATATCAAATTAAATGGAGAGATATTTGAAGCAACCCCACTAAAATCAGGGACAAGACAAGGCTGCCCATTCTCTCCATATCTATTAAATATAGTGTTCAATGTTCTAGATATAATAATAAGACAACAAAAGAAGATCAAGGGGGTACAAATTGGAAGAGAAGTCAAGGTAGATGATGATATGCATCATCTGCACATGATATGATGCTATACATAAGCAACACCAAAAATTTACCAGAGAACTTTTACAGCTGATGAACAACTTCAGCAAAGGGGCTGAAGATAAAATTAACTCAAATAAATCAGTAGCTTTCCTTTAAATAAATGATAAATTGGCTGAGAAAGAAAGTAGGGAAATATTACCCTTCACAATACCCACAAATAGTATAAAATATCTTGGTGTAACTCTTACTACGTGAAAGATCTATATGACAAGAACTTCAAATCCCTGAAAAGGAAATGAAGAAGACCTCAGAAGATGGAAAGATCTCCCATGCTCATAGATTGTTAGGATTAACATAGTAAAAATGGCCATCCTACAAAAAGCAATCTACAGATTCAACAGAATCCCCATCAAGAGTCCAACACAGTTCTTTAAAAACTTAGAAAGAGCAATTCTTGATTTCATATGTAAAAACAAAATGCCCAGGATAGTGAAAACAATTCTTAACAATAAAAGAACTGGGGGGAATCTCCATCCCTGACCTCAAGCTGTACTGCAGAGCAAAAGTGATTAAAAACCACATGATATTGGTACAGAGACAGACAGGTCAATCAATGGGATAGAAGTGGAGACCCAGAAATAAACCCACACACTTATGCACACTTGATCTTTGACAAAGAATCCAAAAACATACAATGCAAAAAAGAAAGCATCTTCAATAAGTGGTGCTGGTCTAACTTGCGGTCTGTATGTAGAAAAATGAAAATAGACACACATTTATTATCTTGCACAAAGCTCAAGTGCAAGTGGATCAAGGACCTCAACATAAAGCCAGATACACTAAATCTAATAGAAGAGAAAGTTGGAAAGAGCCTCTAATTCATTGGCACAAGGGAAATTTCTCTAAACAGAACTCAAATGAAAATTTTTTTTCTTAATAATACAGAAGCTTTAAGGCATGAAATGTTTCCAACAGAGCAGCATTGAACTTGAAAGCACTAACTTTTAAACAAAACTGTTTTGAAAGTCTCACTTACAAACAAAAAATGTTTCCCCTTTTGCTGCTTCAGAAGTACATGATTTTTGTTATCAATTAAATCATAGGAAAATTCCTGTTTCCTGCAATTCCAACTTATCTACCAAAAGATCTGTATAACATTTCTCACTGCTACAGCCTTCAAAGACCACAAAAGACAAGGACCTGCCATTAGTGGGTTTATCAGTGACGAAGCATGGCCCTTAAGTATTCTGTTAACTCTTATCTCTGAAGTTCAATGTTCCCCTCATCTCAAAAAAGAAGTAAGTATGCCACAAATGTGTTATTACCAAACCAAAAGTCCATAAAATATTGGTTTTCTCAGATACTACACTTCTCTCAAGAAACTAATGAATGCACATTGTTCTGCATCTCCTTTGCCTCCACAGTAGAATTGCTTGCCTTAACACTAAATCTGATCATTCCTTGCAGATTCCTGCAGCATAAGTAAGAGTAGTCATTTTTTTAATAAATGGCAATGAAAATTGACAGCTCTTCTGGCAAGAGTCAAAGGTTTTTAATACAATAAGATGTGTGCCTGGATAAGACATTAATACATTTTCTTTTTCTTTCAAGTGTTAGCTCTTTGACACAGTGTTCATTTTCAGTTGTATCAAACAGAATGAGCTTGTAAAGAAATCACTTTTATTATTTTATCACAAAGAGATAAAAAGACTTTTCTAAGCAGTTCATAGCACCGTTTTCTGTTTTGATGACTTTGCTTCTTCACGTTTATTTTTAAGAAAGTTTGTTTTGCCTATTTCTATATGACTATGACAAGTTACTGCCATTGACATATGTGCCTAGACCCACCCCTCCTGTTATTAAATGTCACCTTTTGGTAGGAGTCTACAATTGGTCTCAGTTCTTTCATTCTATACACATTGATGTCTGGGGTCACCTGACAGAAAATTCAGTCCCAGATATCTGAGACACCTCCACTCACTAGGTTGGAAACATGTCTGAGATCATCTGGGAGTCTCATTGAGAGGCCTACAGCAGAGGAATGTTGGGAAGCTCAGACTATGTACAGCCAGTTTCCACAGATAACATTCCAAGACATAGGAGGTGGATGCTATCATTTCACTAAGAAATAGATGCTCTAGGTCTAGTACAGCATAACTTCTATCAGAATCCATTAGTCAATATAGTCTCAGAGCTCAGCTATGTCCAGGAGAAAGAACATGAACAATGCCTTCCTAATTCATTTTCTTTTCCCTACTTCATACATGTGTACATGTGTGTACATGTGTGTGTGTGTACGTGTGTGAGTGTGTGTGTGTGTGTGTGTGCGCGCACACGCATGTGTGTCCCTGTGTCTGCATGTGAATGTTTGTATGTGTGTGGGAACACATGTGTGAGTATGGTTGTAAGTATGTGTAAATGCATTCAGAAGCCCAAGGCTGATGTTGGTCATCACCCTCTATTTCCCTCTCACCTTATTCACTGAAACCTAGAACTCACAGATATGCCTAACTTTTTTAGCCAGTTTGCTTGGGAATTTCTCTCCCTTTTAGGTAGGATCTGGGGGCTTGATCTCTGTTCTTCATTCATGCCTGTACAACAAGCTCTGAAACTACTGAACTATTCTTGTAGCATTGACTTCTTTTATGTGTTATCCAAAAAAAAAAAAAAAAAAAAAAAAAAAGGTCTATTACCTTTAGTTAAAGAATAACTTTCCTTCTAATGGGAGATTTTTCCAATCAAATAAGTAACAATGAATATAAAAATACAGTTTTAGTATAGATTTAATAATTTACAAAATGTCTATTTTTAATGTTAAAAATAGTCATTTGTTACCATGCCTCAACTCCATCATAATTAATGTATCAATATCAAGTAGTTATTATCTTTAAAATGTTGATGTAGTCTCCGATCTGGTGGGACCCATCTGTGAGGCAACATTATCTCCATTCCATGAGTTGAAACTTGAAGACGATTAAAACCAAGTGCCTTTTGTCAGACCACTTAGCTGGTGGCAGTCCAATGGGGGACAATCTGTCTCTTTTGTAACTGACTTTATAAGTTGCATCTGTGCAATGGAATTGCATCAATATTTTAATATAAAACCCTGCAATGACATTCTGTGGCATTTGTCCCCATTCTCTGTGAAACTCTGACATTCAATATTCAGAAGCTCTAACAATCAGCTATGCAAAGTACCTTGTAAAAGTCTCAAGGCATTTATGTTCAAAACCTGCCCCCTTAGACCTAATAGCATAATCATCTATATTTATACACTCTATAACATAGAGATAATTGCATGACAGTTGGACTATTTTTACAAATACCAATCACACATGCATACATACATAATGTTCAATAACTGCACTTTTGACAATCTGCTGGCATCTAATTAGCAAACAAAAACACACCATGCCCATTTGGTAGACCCAAAGTGGACTATTTGAGAGTTTAAAAAAAAAAGGAAACCCCTATGTACCAAGCATTTTTTAATATGCCAGATAAGCCTAATAATCTAAATTTCTTACACATACAAAATAAAGTTTTATTATTTAACAAGTTTGACATATATGTTTGAGGAAGATGTGGAAGTCAACCCTGTGAAGGAAAAGGTGAGATGGAGAGCAAGGTGCCACAGGGTCCTGCAACTCCTTAAAGAGTCCTGATTTGCCCAATCACACAGGAACTGAGACTGCATTAATTAGGGAAGCAGAAAACCGGGCCTGACCATGGTCACAAGTCCCTTCCGGTCCACGCCAGCACGGGGGTACCTTGGGCGCAAAGTCTAAGGACACGACCAAGGTCCCCACAGGACTCTCCACGGGATCTTAGGACCTCTGGTGAGTGGATCACAACTTCTGCCAGGAGGCAGTTTCGAACACCAGATATCTGAGCACCATCTCTGCAAGAGGAGAGCTTGGCTGCAGAGAATACTCTGAACACGGAAACTCAGGAGAGAGCTAATCTCCAATATCTGCTGATAGAGGCTAACATAATCACCTGAAGAAAAAGCTCTAACCAGAGACAACTATAACAACAAACTCCAGAGATTACCAGATGGTGAAAGGCAAACATAAGAATCTTACTAACAGAAACCAAGACCACTCACCATCACCAGAACCCAGCACTCCCACCTCGCCCAGTCCAGGGCACCCCAACACAACCGAAAAGATAGTCCCCGATTTAAAAGCATATCTCATGATGATGGTAGAGGACATCAAGAAGGACTTTAATAACTCACTTAAAGAAATACAGGAAAAAACTGCTAAACAGGTAGAAGACCTTAAAGAGGAAGCACAAAAATCCCTTAAAGAATTGCAGGAAAACATGACCAAACAGGTGATGGAATTGAATAAAACCATCGAAGACCAAAAAAGAGAAGTAGACACAATAAAGAAAACCCAAAGTGAGGCAACACTGGAGATAGAAAACCTAGGAAGGAAATCTGGAAACATAGATGTGAGCATCAGCAACAGAATACAAGAGATGGAAGAGAGAATCTCAGGTGCAGAAGATTCCATAGAGAACATTGGCACAACAATCAAAAAAATACAAAATGCAAAAAGATCCTAACTCAAAACATCCAGGAAATGTAGGACACAATGAGAAGACCAAACCTACGGATAATAGGAGTAGATGAGAATGAAGATTTTCAACTTAAAGGGCCAGCAAACATCTTCAACAAAATTATAGAAGAAACCTTCCCAAACCTAAAGAAAGACATGCCCATGAGCATACAAGAAGCCTACAGAACTCCAAATAGAATGGACCAGAAAAGAAATTCCTCCCAACACATAATAATCAGAACAACAAATGCACTAAATAAAGAGAGAATATTAGAAACAGTAAGGGGAAAAGGTCAAATAACATATAAAGGCAGGTCTATCAAAATTACACCAGATTTTCACCAGAGACTATGAAAGCCAGAAGATCCTGGACAGATGTTATACAGACACTAAGAGAACACAAATGCCAGCCCAGGCTACTATACCCAGCCAAACTCTCAATAAGCATAGATGGAGAAAGCAAAGTATTCCATGACAAAACCAAATTCACACATTATCTTTCAACAAATCCAGCCCTTCAAAGGATACTAACAGAAAAAAAAAAAAATACCAGGACAGAAACCACGCCCTAGAAAAAGCAAGAAAGTAACACCTCAACAAACCAAAAAGAAGACAGCCACAATAACAGAATGCCAACACTAACAACAAAAATAATAGGAAGCAACAATTACTTTTCATTAATATCTCTTAATATCAATGGACTCAATTCCCCAGTAAAAAGACATAGACTAAGAGACTGGCTACACAAACAGGACCCAACATTCTGCTGCTTACAGGAAAGCCATCTCAGGGAAAAGACAGACGCTACCTCAGAGTGAAAGGCTCGAAAACAATTTTCCAAGCAAATAGTCTGAAGAAACAAGCTGAAGTAGCCATTCTAATATTCAATAAAGTCAAATTCCAAACCAAAGTTATGAAAAAAAGACAAGGAGGGACACTTCATATTCATCAAAGGTAAAATCCTCCAAGAGGAACTCTCAATTCTGAACATCTATGCTCCAAATGCAAGGGCAGCCATATTCATTAAAGAAACTTTAGTAAAGCTCAAAGCACACATTGCACCTCACACAATAATAGTGGGAGACTTCAACACACCACTTTCACCAATGTACAGATCATGGAAACAGAAACTAAACAGGGATACAGTGAAACTAACCGAAACCAATGGACTTAACAGATATCAACCGAACATTTTATCCTAAAACAAAAGGATATAACTTCTTCTCAGCACCTCCTGATATCTTCTCCAAAAGTGACCATTTAATTGGCCACAAAATAGGCCTCAACAGATACAAAAATGTTGAAATTGTCCCATGCATCCTATCAGTCCACCGTGGACTAAGGCTGATCTTCAATAACAACATAAATAATGGAAAGCCAACATTCACGTGGAAAATTAACAACACTCTTCTCAATGATACCTTGGTCAAGGAAGGAATAAAGAAAGAAAGACTTTTTAGAGTTTAATGAAAATGAAGCCACAACATACCCAAACTTATGGGACACAATGACAGTATTTCTAAGAGGGAAACTCATAGCTCTGAGTGCCTCCAAAAAGAATACTGAGAGAGCACACACTAGCAGCTTGACAACACACCTAAAAGCTCTAGAAAAAAGGAAGCAAATTCACACAAGAGGAGTAGACAGCAGGAAATAATCAAAATCAGGGGTGAAATCAACCAAGTGGAAACAAGAAGAACTATTCAAAGAATCAACCAAATGAGGAGCTGGTTCTTTGAGAAAATCAACAAGATAGATAAACAATTAGCTAGACTCACTAGAGGGCACAGGGACAGCATCAGAATTAACAAAATCAGAAATGAAAAGGGAGACATAACAACAGATCCTGAAGAAATCCAAAACACCATCAGATCCTTCTACAAAAGGCTATACTCAACAAAACTGGAATACCTGGACAAAATGAACAAATTTCTAGACAGACACCAGGTACCAAGTTAAACCAGGATCAAGTTAACGATCTAAATAGTCCCATATCCCCTAAAGAAATAGAAACAGTCATTAATAGTCTCCCAACCAAAAAAAAAAAAAAATCCCAGGACCAGATGAGTTTAGTGCAGAGTTCTATCAGACCTTGAAAGAAGATCTAATTCCAGTTCTGCACAAACTATTCCACAAAATAGAAGTAGAAGGTACTCTACCCAACTCATTCTATGAACCCACAATTACTCTGATACCTGAACCACAGAAAGATCCAACAAAGATATAGAACTTCAGACCAATGTGCCTTATGAATATTGATACAAAAATACTCAATAAAATTCTCGCTAACCAAATCCAAGAACACATTAAAACAATCATCCACCCTGACCAAGCAGATTTTATTCCAGGGATGCAGGGATGGCTTAATGTACAGAAATCCAACAATGTAATCCATTATATAAACAAACTCAAAGATAAAAACCACATGATCATCTTGTTAGATGCTGAGAAAGCATTTGACAAAATCCAACACCCATTCATGATAAAAGTCTTGGAAAGATCAGGAATTCAAGGTCCATACCTAAACATGATAAAAGCAATCTACAGCAAACCAGTAGCCAACATCAAAGTAAATGTTGAGAAGCTGGAAGCAATCCCACTAAAATCAGGGACTAGACAAGGCTGTCCACTCTCTCCCTACCTATTCAACATTGTACTTGAGGTCCTAGCCAGAGCAATTCGACAACAAAAGGAGATCAAGGAGATACAAATTGGAAAGGAAAAAGTCAAAATATCACTTTTTTGCAAATGATATGATACTATATATGAATGACCCTAAAAATTCCACCAGAGAGCTCCTAAACCTGATAAACAGCTTCAGTGATGTAGCTGGATATAAAATTAACTCAAACAGGTCAATGGACTTTCTCTACACAAAGAATAAACAGGCTGAGAAAGAAATCAGGGATACAACACCCATCTCAATAGTCACAAATAATATAAAATAATTTGACGTGACTCTAACTAAGGAAGAGAAAGATCTGTATGATAAGAACTTCACGTCTCTGAAGAAAGAAATTAAAGAAGATCTCAGAAGATGGAAAGATCTCCCATGCTCATGGATTGGCAGGATCAACATTGTAAAAATGGCTATCTTGCCAAAAGCAATCTACAGATTCAATACAATCCCCATCAAAATTCTAACTCAATTCTTCAATGAATTAGAAAGAGCAATCTGCAAATTCATCTGGAATAACAACAACAACAAAAAAAAAAAACTAGGATAGCAAAAACTCTTCTCAAGGATAAAAGAACCTCTGGTGGAATCACCATGCCTGACCTAAAGTTGTACTTCAGAGCAATTGTGATAAAAACTGCATGGTACTGGTATGGCAACAGACAAGTAGACCAATGAAATAGAATTGAAGACCCAGAAATGAACCCACACACCTATGGTCACTTGATATTCGACAAGAGAGCTAAAACCATCCAGTAGAAAAAAGACAGCATTTTCAACAAATGGTGCTACACAACTGGTGGTTATCTTGTAGAAGAATTTGAATTGATCCATTCCTATCTCATTGTACTAAGGTCAAATCTAAGGGGATCAAGGATCTTCACATAAAAACAGAGACACTGAAACTTTTAGAGGGGAAAGTGGGGAAAAGCCTTGAAGATATAGGCACAGTGGGAAAATTCCTGAATAGAACAGCAATGGCTTGTGCTGTAAGATCGAGAATTGACAAATGGGACCTCATGAAACTGCAAAGCTTCTGTAAGGCAAAAGACACTGTCAATAAGACAAAAACGCCACCAACAGATTGGGAAAGGATCTTTACCTATCCTAAATCAGATAGGGGACTAATATCCAATATATATAAAGAACTCAAGAAGGTGGACTCCAGAAAATCAAATAATCCCATTTAAAAATGGGGCTCAGAGCTAAAAAAGAATTCTCACCTGAGGAATACCGAATGGCTGAGAAGCACCTGAAACATTGTTCAACATCCTTAATCATCAGGGAAATGCAAATCAAAACAACCCTGAGATACCACCTCACACCAGTCAGAATGGCTAAGATCAAAAATTCAGGTGAGAGCAGATGCTGGCAAGGATCTGGAGAAAGAGGAACACTCCTCCATTGCTGGTGGGATTGCAAGCTTGTACAACCACTCTGGAAATCAGTCTGGCGGTTCCTCAGAAAATTGGACATAGTAGTACCAGAGGATCCCGCAATACCTCTCCTGGGCATATATCCAGAAGATGTTCCAACTAGTAGGAAAGACACATGCTCCACTATGTTCATAGCAGCTTTATTTATAATAGCCAGAAGCTGGAAAGAACCCAGATGCCCCTCAACAGAGGAATGGATACAAAAAATGTGGTATATTTACACAATGGAGTACTACTCAGCTATTAAAAAGAATGAATTTATGAAATCCTAGGCAAATGAATGGACCTGGAGGGCATCATCCTGAGTGAGATAACCCAGTCACCAAAGAACTCAAATGATATGTACTCACTGATAAGTGAATATTAGCCCAGAAACTTAGAATACCCAAGATATAAGATACAATTTGCGAAACACATGAAACTCAAGAAGAACAAAGACCATTCTTTGTTCTTCTTAGAATTGGAAACAAAATACCAATGGAAGGAGTTACAGAGACAAAGTTTGGAGCTGAGACAAAAGGATGGACCATCTAGAGACTGCCATATCCAGGGATCCATCCCATAATCAGCCTCCCAACGCTGACACCATTGCATACACTAGCAAGATTTTGCTGATAGGACCCTGATATAGTTGTCTCTTTTGAGACTATGCCAGGGCCTAGCAAATACAGAAGTGGATGCTCACTGTCAGCTATTGGATGGATCACAGGGCCCCCAATGGAGGAGCTAGAGAAAGTAACCAAGGAGCTAAAGGGATCTGCAACCCTATAGGTGGAAAAACATTATGAACTAACCAGTACCCCGGAGCTCTTGACTCTAGCTGCATATGTATCAAAAGATGGCCTAGTTGGCCATCACTCGAAAGATAGGCCCATTGGACATGCAAATTTTATATGCCCCATACAGGGGAATGCCAGGACCAAAAAGTGGGAGTGGGTGGGTAAGGTAGTGGAGGGGGGGGAGGGTTATGGGGAACTTTTGGGATAGCATTTGAAATGTAAATGAGGAAAAAACCTAATAAAAATATTTTTAAAAAGAGTCCTGATTTACTAAACACATTAGATCTAAGATGGCTCCCAGCACACCCGTGAGATAGCAAAATAAACCAAGCCCAGGATGGTGCTCTCTTCCTATATTTTCATTGATGTACTCATAATCCATGAGTCGAGGGAATGACAATACTCCCTCCAACTCTTTCTGAGTTACCTCATAAGACAGGTTTTCAATGGAGCATGATAATTGTGTGGTAAAATATTATTGGCCACAGATTTAGGGGCTTAGGATTGACTCAAATGTTGTATATAAGCTTATGAGCTGGCCAGTAAACTTAGATCTGCACTCTGGTGCTGGTCTTCAGAGTCTGATTTTCTGTGATTCATAATGTAACAATGATGCCTCTCACCCTCTGCATGCCCATCCCCAGTCCTATTGCCACATACATTGATTCCTTTTGAAAAAGTATATTTGAAGCATTCGTCCACTAACACCAGTGTAATCCTATTCTTTCACTGTTGAGGTAAGTAATTGCTATTTTTTTAAAAAGTGAGAGAACAGATCATTGATAGTATCTAATAAGAAATTATTCATAACCATAAAACCCATAAACAGTATGAAAGTTGTACCAATATATACACTTAAATAAGTATATTTCATTGAAATAAGTCTATGATACACATGAATCCAAATATTTCTCAAATCAGTCCTCAAGCTGAGAAGAAACATGAGTTTACCTTGTCATTCAGCATTGAAATAGATATAGCTCATTAGATGGTATCATTTTTCTTTGTTTTGTTTTGTTTTGTTTTATGTTCCTTGAAATCTACATTGCTGTTTTAAATAAGAAAAAAATCCTATTCTTTTCAATATTTACCAGTTGGCTTGGAAGGGAAATACAGTTTCTACAGTCTCTAATAACTCTAGCAGTTAACCCAGCTAGAGTTTTTAGAATCTTTCAGATGGGTTCTATGGGTGAACTTACTCTGCAACTCATATTTCCTCCCAGGAAAAATTTGAGATTGCCTTTGCCTAATGCCAGAAGCCAAATGCCAAAAAATTTCTGTATGTTTTCTGTAAAATGATGCCTCTTTTTAAAAATTAATTATTTTATTTATTTACATCCCAAGTGTTGTTCCCCTCTGGTCCCTACTCCCCGAGTTCTTTACTCCCTCTTCATCACTGAGAGGTAGCTTCCTGGCATTCCCCTTCCCTGGGGCATCAAGTCTATACAAGATTAGGCACATCCTCTACCACTAAGGCATACAACGTCATCTGCTATATATGTGCCTAGGGCCTAGGAATAGCCCATTTATGTTCTTTGGAAATATTCCTACTCCAAGACCCAGCTAGCTATACCACTCCTGGGCATATACCCAAACGATGTTCCACAAAACTACAAGGACATGTGTTCCACTATGTTCATAGCAGCCTTATTCATAATAGCCAGAAACTGGAAGTAACCAGATGTCCCTCAACAGAACCATGGATAAAGAAATTGTAGTTCATTTATACAATGGAGTATTATTCGGCTAATATTATTCATGATATCCAAACTAGGATATCATGAATTTTTCAGACAAATGGATGGAATTGCAAAATACCATCCTGAGCAAGGTAACCCAAAAGGACATGCATGGTATGTACTCACCGATTAGTGGATATTAGCCAAAATTTACAGAATACCCATGATACAACCCAAAGACCCCAAGAAGTTTAACAAGAAGGAAGAACCAAGTGAGGATGCTTTAATCCCACTTAGAAGAGGGAACAAAATGACCACAGGAGGCAGAGGGAAGGAGGGACCTGGGTGAGAGAAGGGGAGTGAAAGGGGGGCAGGATCAAGTATGGAGGGAACAGGAGAGAAGCCAAGAGGGCTAGAAGAGTAAATGGAAATATATAGCTGCGAGGGATGGGAAGGGGTAGTGAGGGAGAACCTTTAGAAAGTCCCAGAGACCTGGGATGTGAGAGGCTCCTAGGATTCAATGGGGGTGACCTTAGCCAAAATGCCTAACATTGGGGAAATTAAACCTTAAGTGACCACCTCCAGAAGTTTGACAGGGCCCCTAATGGAGGGATGGGGATACCAACCTGCCTTCAAAATGTTTATCCCCAAATTTTAGACTCTTGTCTATAAGAAATGCAGGGACAAAAATGGAACAGAGACTGCAGGATAGTCTGGCCAGTGACTGGTCCAACTTGGTATCCTTCCCATGCTCAGGCAACAAACCCTGACACGATTCCTAATGCTATGCTGTATTTGCAGACAGGAATCTAGTATAGTTGTCCTCTGAGAGGCTCTACCAGCAGCTGACTGAGACAGATGCAGATACTTACAGCCAACAATTGGACTGAGGTCAGGGATCCCTATGGAAGAGTTAGAGGAAGTATTAAAGGAGGTAAAGGGGATTGCAACCCTATAGGAAGACCAACAGAGTCAACTAACCTATAATCCTGGCAACTCCCAGGAAATGATGACTCTTTTTTTTTGTTTGGTTGGGTTTTGTTGTTGTTGTTGTTGTTTGTTTGTTTGTTTTGGTTTGGTTTTTGGTTTTTGGTTTTTCGAGACAGGGTTTCTCTGTATAACCCTGGCTGTCCTGGAACTCACTTTGTAGACCAAGCTGGCATCCAACTCAGAAATCTGCCTGTCTCTGCCTCCCAAGTGCTGGAATTAAAGGCGTGCGCCACTACACCCAAATGATGACTCTTAATGTTCATTTCTGTACCTCCTCACAGTCCTCCAGAGTACATCTGGTGATCTTTGCAAATTATGTGCACCCTCAGTCTTCAGGAGTCTTGGTCCTTGCTCCTTTTTCTACTCTCTGTCCTCAAACCAACTTTTTCTGTGTGAAAAAGCAAAGTTCTTAGAAAGTCTCTCTCACAGATACTGTCAGCCATACTCTCAGTATGGTGTAATTTTTCTCCATTGGAGAAATTAAGGGCTTTATTTGGAATTCCTGTATGCCACTCTGGGTGAGGATTGGTATGGGAAAAATGAAATTCTTCTTTCCATCTTGCTCCAGATGTTTTCCTGGAAAGTCTCCATTTCTCCAGGACATGCACAAAGATTATCTTATCATATGCTGCTGTCAAAGTCAATGTTTCTGCCTTTGATGGAGATGCTGATAGAAAGCTACTATTTCGTGATATTTGCTGGCACCACCCATTTTTCTGAAGATAAGAGAAAGTAGAACACATTTGAGTGCTAATCAAAATGGTTGTACAGCAAGTAAAAAAGTGGTGACCAAGAAAAAAAATAAAGAAATTTCAATAAAATATCACTTAAAAGAGTTAAATGAAGTAAACCCAATCCCACCCCCAGAACTGGAACAGTGACTTCAGATTCACAGACAACTCATAAGGAAATAGATGACTTGCTTATTTACCTGCTTTGTCTACTGTTAGGATTCTAAATCAAGGGCTCATAAATGCTAAAAGTAATTCTCTTTCCCATGGAAGATCCTTCTTCTGTGGGTCTTGGCAACCTGCTTCAGGTTTCAAGCACATGACCTACTCGCTGTCTCTACAATAGTGATTCCAAAAGTAGAAACCTCAAAGCAAATATAATAGCTCTTTGGTTTTAGACAAACAATATCTCATACATAACTAGAGGTTAAATAAATAAGAAACAATGGGGATGTAGCCCTGCAATTTATATATTAGCACATCCTCCAGGTATTCTGATGCACAGTTCAATCTAAATTTCAGTATTGGATATTGGGGAGAAATTATCATAACAGACTGGTTTCCAAGCAGTTACTGTCCTCATATATACTGTTTAAAGATGCTACTGTGTCAATGCTTTCCAGCATTAACCCACCTTCCCATAAGAGTCTCCAAGAGGAAGAGTAAAACCCAAATAAATATACTTTCAAATTCAAGCTATTTTCAGTGGTCTTCTATAACAAGACAAAATTTCTCAACTTTATGAAAATCTAATGATATTTGAAGAAATGAATTTTAAACCTATTAAAAAGTCAATTCTAGTTATTAATATGCTTAATACCCCCATAAAAATAAATGAAAATATGTGCTTGCATATATATGTATATGAAAATATCATTTTATGTACAAGTATTTGTTTCTGATACTTCTAGTAGACAAGGAAATATTAAATAAAATATTGATATTTTTAGGGGGTGGCACCATGTCAACCTGCTTTTTTATGAGCTTGGGAAAAAGTATGTATATTATTTTCCTGTAACTTTAGGACACAAAAGATAGATACTACAAAGTTTATACAAATAAGTATTATACAGATCTGAAATATGAGCTTATCTTATCAAGATGGTATTTAATTCTTCCTCTGGGTATCATTGGGATTGATCAAAACTGGAATGACAAAACAGTCCTTTCCTCGTTTTAAATGTTAAAACTCATCTCAGTTGGAAGCATCATAAACTCTATTTAATGTACTTCTTTTATAGCATAAGCATCACCTTTGTCATATTAAAATCCATTCCTTGTTAGGAGATAAAATTAAAAAAGAACTCCAGCAGAATATAATTAAAAATTTGGACTATACATCCCCTAAGAACATGAGTGATTCCTTCATGGCAGGAGGTCTGATAAGCTTTTCCACTGTGGATAAGTTCATAAGTGCATTTGAAAGGATCCGTGCTGATTATAATTACATTCTAAATTAGCAAATATTAGCACTGTGCCAAATAATTCACATAGCATGGTTTCCATGTTATACAATCTATTACAGTTCAGATGAATCCATGGGAAAATCCATATTTTTTACTCAGGATCACAGTTTTTGTAATTAACATATTATTAGAGCAGAGCCTTAAGAAAGGTCAGGCAGAACAATAGAGAGCAATTTCTAGTTCATAAATGCTCCTTCATTGTCACAAACCACTGAGAAAATCAATTATAGCCACACAGGATCAGCCTCTTCATTTATTTTGACATAAACCTTATACTGTATTTTAAAATAGAGAAATTTTATCTAATATTTGATAAAACTTTACAAATAGAGCAGGATGACACTCTTCTCTTGTTAAAACTTCCCAAATTGAACCCTAACCTCTTGGGTGTTTGCACAGGTGGAAAAGAAAGAGCAGAAGGAGACAATGGCAGGTGACTGAACACCTGTCTACAAACCAGGGAGAACTTAACAGCATCATATTTCTGCTTAAGGAAATAGCACAATAAAGCCCTTCCATAAAAATCCTGTGGTTTATCCCTACCACTATATGAGGCCTGTGAAAATGCCTGCTATGTTTCCTTTTTATAAGTAGAGTATATATATATTTTGGATTACCAACCAGTAGGTTAAATTAAGTCACTAAATTCCTTAATGTACTAAAAATTTCAAGCATAAAGATTAGAACCTTGTTATTCATTCCATAAAAAGGTAGCATTGTGTAAATCAACAATCATGAGAAGCTTCATATTATCCAGTAACCTGAAAGATAACTTACTGCAAGTATTGCATGTCAACAACAAGAAAGGATAGGCAATGCATTACAAATGATTGCTAAGATTAACAGGACTGCCCTATCTGATACAGGTCACTTAGGCCAGAGTGGTTCTTATCTGGCTCTCACTTCATTCCTGTTAATTATCAGAGGCCCTCCTTCAAATAAGGTGCCATGTGGAAATGCATCCACCAAAGTAACTACTCCATGAAGGAAAGTAAGTCATCATCTCCCTGAGCATAAGCTTCTGGGATTTTTGAAAACCAGATCCAAAAGAAAAGGATAAATATGGAAAATGTAGGCAGACGGGGAAAGAAAGGGATGATCAAGAATTTGAGTCCTGGGCTAGAGAGACATCTCAGTGGTTAAGAGCAGAGTGACAGCTCCGTGGTTAAGAGCACTGGCTACTCTTCCAGAGGTCCTGAGTTCAATTCCCAGCAACCACATAGTGGCTCACAACCATCTGTAATGGAATCCAAGGCACTCTTTCGGTGTGCATGAAAACAGCTACAGTGTACTCATAAAAATAAAATCATTTAAAAAAAAAAGAATTTAGGACCCAATGTGAGCAGGGTAAACTGAGAAAGATGCTTTACTATGTGTGGCAAGGTCACACTACAGTCAGGGCCATTGACAGACAGTAGAAAGGGGGCTCAGTTCCCCCAAAGGCAACATTCTAGGAAGCCTGGACAAGAGCCAATCGACCTCAGTTCACGTTCCATCTGCTTCCTAGGAGAAAGAGAAAGAAGAACCAACCTCCTGACTTCTCTGGGCTTGCTTGCTTCCTTTGCAAATGAGAAAGCAACAGAGTTCAGCAGCATTGGTTAGGTGGTTTTGGAGACCTAACACCTTTGATTAGTATTTGGCATTTCCTAATAACCAAAAAAGTGCTTGTGTTATCGGTGCCACTCAAAATAGTCCATGAGCCAAAATTAAAAGTACAGCTTCTGGGCCTAGTGTACAGAAAAGAAAAAATGCATTGCCCTGCTTTCCCATACTGCTGTTGCCGTGTTTTGTGTGTGCAGCAAATAACTTGGTCAACTGTCTGTATACTCTATTTTCTCAGAGAAAGAAGTAAGTTAGGTAAGATAGTGGTTTAGGTTTAGCTTACCTTAATGTGCTCAATAAGTGCCTCTGCTCCATGCCATTATGGGAATTTGCTCTTGTCTTTAAGAAAGTCAAAAGGAAGTTAGAAGGGGTTGTGTCCTTACCTCAGCATTGTGCTAACAGCAGGGAGGGATGGGGCTGCTGGGATGCACCAACTCATTAATTGCTCACAATTATGCACAAGTCACTTCTGTCCCATCTCTTCTGTTAGTGTTATGTTTTTGTTGTTACTGATTCTTTCAGAATTTGTGTTTTTAAAACGTTAAAAAAAATGTCCACATGCTTAAAAATATTGCAGTAAGTTCTAGAAATCTACTGCAAGGCTGTGCTTATAGTTAGCAATGCTGTATTGTGCACCTTTAAAAGGTATGTGTAGTAGATCTACTTCATCATGGAGTTGTTACCACAGTAAAACAAAAATAAAATTCCAGAAAATAAATATTTCAATCAGATGTAGACATTTTAGATTATTAATACTAAATAGTGAACATATAAAACAACTTGTAATTGATGTGAAGTCTTTATTTACTATATTTAAAGTCCTGATAGTCCTACCTTTTAGTGCCAAATTCAAAAGTTATGGGTTACTCATAGCTGTAAACCACAAGCAAATAATATATGTAATATACAATAAATTCACAATCACAAAATACAGTAATTTTTTATAATACCTGATTCAATAAATCACAGCATTTCTATTTACTGTGACCATTTTCTGGGTATCTTCTACGTGTCTGGCACTGTTTTGTAGGTGCTGATGACAGAAGAACAGAAGAGTATTGCTCACCAACTTCTATATTGAGAGTCTGCATGATTATTGGAACCAGAAGAATTGAGAGTGGGATGCAAAACAAACCAAAATAACTAATATAAAGAATGGCTAGCATGACTTCAGAGTAAAACTAAATATGCAAGGAGAAAATCAAGCCATTGAAATATTGGGGCAGGAGAATTGCAATTTTTACCAGAAGGAAGTGCCTCATCGAAAAGGTGGCATTTAAGCAAAAGGTGAAGAGGGTGGGAGCATAAGCCAAAATATAGACCTTGGAGTGTGATCATTCAAAGAAGAGGATGTAAAGTATGCTCTGATGTGGGCAGAGCCTGGAGTCAAGGAAGACCTGTCATCAGGGCAAAGGAGGGTGTGAATATCATAGAAGGAGACCACAAAATATTGAGGTAGGGGCATGATGTTGGAACAAAGATGCCATCCTAGGGGTGTGTGATTACTGTGGAAATCAGACACACTGGAAGAGCTGTACAAGACTAGAAGCTGAAGGATAATGCTTTGAATGCAAGGTAGTGTATTATGCATGCATGCATGCATGTATTATGTAGGTATGTATGTATGCATAATCAAAGAAAAAGAGGCTATCAATTTGAGAGGAATCTAGGAGGGGCATGAACAAGGATAAAGAAGAAGTAAATGATATAACTTCATTTTAAATGAAATATATTTTTAAAGGGAAAGGACAAAGCAAAGAACTTGAGGCACAATTAAAAGAGGAAAGAAGAATGTCTGTCACTACTGCTTGCAGGTGAGAAGATATAATATTATGAATAAGCAATAGTAAAGTGGTAAAATTCACATTAAGGTGCTAAAATGCCTAATGATTTATATAGATATTTGAAGTACTCTGCCCTAGTTTGCTTTCTGTTACTTTAATAAAACATTCTGACCAAAATCAATGTGGGAAGGAAAGGATTTACTCCAATCACAATCCATCCTTGAGGAAAGTCAGGGCAGGAGCTAAAGTCAATATCCTGGAGGCAGGAACTGAAGAGAACCACAGAGGAACACTAGTTACTGACTGGCTCTCTAGGACTTGCTCAGTCTGTTCTTCTATACATCCCAAGGTTACCTTTCAGGAGTGTCACATAATGAGCTGAACCCTCTCAGATCAATCACTTATCTTATTCAAGAACATGCCCAAACAGACTTACCTATAGGTCAGTCTGTCAGGGCATTTTCTCCATTGAGGTTCCCTTTTCCCAAAACATTCCAGTTTCTATGACATTGACAAAATCTAGCCAGGGTGTACTACTATCTTGGAAAAAAAAATGTAAAGTCAAAATTCCACATCGGAATCAATGTAATAAAATTCATTTGTCCCATAATTCAATCAGTGAATTCCACAAAAGCCAACAATAAGCCAGTACCCAAAAGGAGTAAGGACCAGTGAACAGATGATCTGGGAAATTGCAAATTGAGACAACCATACCTGAGGAGAATGGTATACCCTAAGGCCCCCTCTAATGCAATTCTGACTTGTATCCTGTTACTTTAATTCTATTCTTGGAGTCTAAGAATATGAAACAGAACATTGTGCATTGTCTTCACCTACACCAGATTTAAAACAATAGATACTGCATTCTATAATGTTTACCAAACTAGACTAAAAACTGTGGTGGACAATACAATGCCTGGCTCTTGTTTACATGTTATTGTCTCAGAAAAAAGTACTAAAAGGTGTTATTGAAAGCATGAGAAGTCCACTATAGTCCCTCACTTCCCAATCTCCACTGCTACAAAAATGTATCCATGCACATACCTACCATGGATTATACAGATGGTTAACACACACACACACACACACACACTCTTGAAAGGTAAAATATCCAGTCACCTTTGATTGCATTGTACACATTTGAGCACAGATGTCTTATTTTCATTTCAGCTTAAAATGGAGTGAAGAATTTTTTGGTTTTTTTGTTTTTTGTTTGTTTGGGTTTTTTTTTTTTGCTTTATTTTGCTTTTGTGCTCTATGATTCATTTTTTTTAATTTCTTGAAAATAAGATACAAAGAGAAAGCCTAATGTTTTTTCAAGGCCCTTGAGCACACATCTTCAGAAAACAACTGTAAAGTCATTTTTGTATTGCTTTGTTAAAATTTTCTATCCATCCCGCATATGTTCTAGGATTATATGTACTAGCTCTGTCAGAAGGTTCATGTAGTATCTGAAATATCTATGTTGACAATTCCCGTTTCTACTGTCTTCTTGTGTAGCAAGTGTCTGTATGTATCACCAAAGATCTCCAGATATAATCTTAACACTCTTATTGCTCCTGTAAACACTGTAAGATTTCACTGTATAATCTAACACACTCTTTGAACATTTGTCTCCAACATTAACCAAACCATTGAAAAAGGAAATATAGGCATGGTGACTGATTAAAATTGGCACTCATAATCCAATTGTCATATTTTTGTGGTGGAGATAGATAACAGAGTGGTGAATTTTTTAAAGCAGCTTTGTACCTCAGTCATATCCTATTAACTTCCCTCCTCTTCTTTGCCATCATATAGATTTTCATCAAACTGCAAAACGTCTTGGTTATCATTGTTTCATTTATGGACCACCAAATTATCTTTAAAGAATAAGATAATTAAAGAATTTTGTGCTGAGGCTCTAGGAAACAGAACTTGAAAATAGATAATTAGATAACCAAATAAATCATGGTGATTGTTTCATTTTTTTCTTTAGTCATTAATGAGACTAGAAATAATCACCTTCTTGGCTTCATCCACTTGATTAAAAATGTTTTCAAGCTAATAACAAATTTCATAGGCAAAAATGTTCAGGTCTTGTAAGGACAGAATTTTGGTATTTTTAAGGTCAGCATCAATGAACACATAAAGGCAAAGTTGACTCAAAGCTTGCCTCAATAGTTTCGATCTGCCAGTCTTTTGGAGACGACAGATTTTAGAACACCAAACACACATTTGTGCCAGCAGAGACTTTTAATTAGTTTCCCAGCCTGACAGAAATAATAGAGAGAGCAAGACTTGGGTCACCAGTTAATGTGTCTTGGGCTCTTTGAAAACCAACTTTTGTTCTCTTCTGAGCCATAGCATTGACTTTCCTGTGTCCCTCCATAGGAGGTTTGCACTTAAAAAATCAGCTTGCGAATAAACAGTTTCAAAACAGAGACTGAATATTGACTAGGAAAGTATTAATGCCATGATTCCCATTATTTTCAAAACTGATTATTCCTTCAAAACTCTAACTTGATCATTACCTTTCTTTCACTAATATAGGGAAGATCTTCCTTTTTAAAAATTGTACTGCCTTAGCTCAGTTAGAAATGTATGGAAGATAATTATTTTGAGAATGAACTGGTTCTTCTGAACAGATGCTATAAAATATTGTAAATACTGAAACAATAGCTAAAAGACAACTTTTGAACCTACATGTTCCTTCTAATTAAAAAAATAGCATCAGAAATTCTATGGAAGTTTATTATTTTTTTTATTCTTTTTCACCTTCATTTAAATAAAGTTATACTATTAAAAATATTGGCTGGTCACTCAGTGTCTTGGTTATTTTTCTGTTTGCTGGGATAAAATAACCTGAGGAAATCAAGTCCAGGGTTTTGGAACTAGAGAGATGGTCAGTAGTTAAGAAAACTCATGGCTGTTGTAGAGGACCAGAATTCCAATCCCAGCACCCACATTGTGACTCAGAACATCTATAATACCAGTCTCAGGGGATCTAGCATCTCTGACTTCCATGGATACTGCAAACACACATTGTTCACAAATACAATCAGGAACATACATTGGATGGGGAGAAAGGACTGAAACCCTGAGGGCCAGCAGAAAGAATAGAAACAGGCAACCTTGGGAGGTAGGAGGTTTGGGAGACCCTCCAGAATGTACCAGAGACCTGGGAGGTGAGAGACTCTCGTGACTCAAAGGGAGGGACCTTAGATGAAATGCCCTACATTGGGGAGAGGGAACTTGTACAGCCCACCTAGAGCAGAAAGGCAGGGCATCAAGTGAAGGATAGAGTTGCCATCCCACACTCAAAACTGACCCATAATGGTCCTGTGTGAAAGAACTGCAGGGATGGAAATGGAGAGGAGCCTGAGGAAAAGAAGGTCCAGCAACAGGCCAGAAGTGGGATCCAGATCAAGGGGAGGTCCCAAGACCTGACACTATTACTGAGGCTATGGAGTGCTCCCCAAAAAGGAGAACTATCTTTACTGCCTTCAGAAAGACACAACAAGCAGTTGAAAGAGTCAGGTGCAAGTATTTGCACTCAACCAAGGAAGCTGCCAACCCCTGAGGTTGAATTAGGGGAAAGTTGGAAGAAATTGAGGAGGAGGGTGACCCTGTAAGAGAACCAGCAGTCTCAATTAACCTGGACCCCCGAGATCTCTCAGAAACTGGACCACCAACCAGGTAGCATACAGCAGCTGATATGAGGCCCCCAACACATATACAGCAGAGGGCTGCTGGGTTTAGGTTTAGTCAGAGATGATGTACCTAACCCTCAAAAGACTGGAGGCCCCAGGGAGTTTAGAGGTCTGGTGGGGTGGGGGGTGGGTGGTAGGAGCAGTTGGAGCATGGACAGGGAGGGGAATGAAATCTGGAGTTTAAAACAAACAAACAAATAAATAAAGATTTTTTTCAATCAAATTAAAAGAAAATGTTTGATCAAATTAAGAGTGTAGAGGTTTATTTTAGCTCACAGTTTAAAAGTACAGTCCACCATGGTGGAGAAGTCCTAGCTGCAGAAACTAGAAATGTTGGTATTGTACCTACAGACTCCAAGCAGATGCGAATGAATGTGTATCCATTCTTACCTAGTTTGATCTTTTTATGTAGTGGGGATCCTAGCCCAATAAATTAGGCCTCCCTTCTTTAGGGAAAATCTCCCCAGCTCAGTGGACCTAATCAAAATGATCTTCCATAGACATACATGCCCAGAAGGTAGTCTAACCTAAACAAATCCTCGAGGAGATTTTTCATCTAGGTGATTCAGGATCCTGTCAAGTACCAATTGACACCAATCATCATACCCCAAAATCTAGATTATGCCAAGGCTTATGATCATCCTTCTCTACAATAAAGAAATCCACAAATACTAGACATTTCACAAATACTGGAATGCATTAATCTGATCTCGCAAGTTCTATCTGGTTAATATTATATCTCCACACAAAATAGTTGATTTTTATTCTTTTGTTTGTCTGTTTTTGTTTTTTTAAATATTTTTTATTACGTATTTTCCTCAATTACATTTCCAATGCTATCCCAAAAGTCCCCCATAACCTCCCCCCACCACTCCCCTACCCACCCATTCCCATTTTTTGGCCCTGGCGTCCCCCTGTACTTGGGCATATATCAATGGGCCTCTTTCCAGTGATGGCCGACTAGGCCATCTTTTGATACATATGCAGCTAGAGTCAATAGCTACGGGGTACTGGTTAGTTCATAATGTTGTTGCACCTACAAGGTTGCAGATCTCTTTAGGTCCTTGGATACTTTCTCTAGCTCCTCCACTGGGGGCCCTGTGATCCATCCAATAGCTCACTGTGAGCATCCACTTATGTGTTTGCTAGGCTCTGGCATAGTCTCACAAGAGACAGCTATATCAGGGTCCTTTAAGAAAACGCTTGCTAGTGTATGCAATGGTGTCATCGTTTGGAGGCTAATTATGGGATGAATCCCTGGATATGGCAGTCTCTAGATGGTCCATCCTTTCATCTCAGCTCCAAACTTTGTCTCTGTAACTCCTTCCATGGGTGATTGTTTCCAATTCAAGAAGGGGCAAAGTGTCCACACTTTGGTCTTCGTTCTTCTTCAGTTTCATGTGTTTTGCAAATTGTATCTTATATCTCGGGTATACTAAGTTTCTGGGCTAATATCCACTTATCAGTGAGTACATATCATTTGAGTTCTTTTGTGATTGGGTTACCTCACTCAGGATGATGCCCTCCAGGTCCATCCATTTGCCTAGGAATTTCATAAATTAATTCTTTTTAATAGCTGAGTAGTACTCCATTGTGTAAATGTACCACATTTTTTGTATCCATTCCTCAGTTGAGTGGCATCTGGGTTCTTTCCAGCTTCTGGCTATTATAAATAAGGCTGCTATGAACATAGTGGAGCATGTGTCCTTCTTACCGTTTGGGACATCTTCTGGATATATGCCCAGGAGAGGTATTGCGGGATCCTCCGGTAGTACTATGTCCAATTTTCTGAGGAACCGCCAAACTGATTTCCAGAGTGGTTGTACAAGCTTGCAATCCCACCAACAATGGAGGATTCTTTAAAGACAATTTTTGTCAGGAGAATGAATGAGTAATATTTCATTCTCCAAGACAGAACAACTTTTTCAAAAAAGCAGGGCAAGAAAAAAAAAGACATTGCATACTGCCTTATGTACACAAAGAATTCTATGTATCATAGTTAAAGTTTAAAAAAAAATCAGGCAATACCTATAGGAATTACACACTCAGAAGAATAACTCCCTCTGCATAATGCTTTAGTCAGACATGTGTTTATCAGCCCCAATGGACTACCTACATTGGTTTTATTTGTTGTAGATGCAATCCCAACACTAGTTCATGAGTAAAATGTATTCCCTATTAAAAGGTTTTTAAAGAACTCCTATAAGTGCTCCTTCTTAGAATTGGGAACAAAACACCCATGGAAGGAGTTACAGAGACAAAGTTTGGAGCTGTGATGAAAGAATGGACCATCTAGAGACTGCCATATCCAGGGATCCACTCCATAATCAGCTTCCAAACGCTGACATCATTGCATACACTAGCAAGATTTTGCTGAAAGTCCCAGATATAACTGTCTCTTGTGAGACTATGCCAGGGCCTAGCAAACACAGAAGTGGATGCTCACAGTCAGCTATTGGATGGATCACAGGGCTCCCAATGGAGGAGCTAGAGAAAGTACCCAAGGAGCTAAAGGGATCTGCAACCCTATAGGTGGAACAACATTCTGAACCAACCAGTACCCCAGAGCTCTTGACTATAACTGCATATGTATCAATAGATGGCCTAGTCGGCCATCACTGGAAAGAGAGGCCCATTGGGCACACAAACTTTATATGCCCCAGTACAGGGGAACGCCAGGGCCAAAAAATGGGAATGGGTGGGTAGGGAAGTGGGGGGGGAGGGTATGGGGGACTTTTGGGAGAGCATTGGAAATGTAATTGAGGAAAATACGTAATAAAAAATATTAAAAAAAAGAATAAATATTCTCATTTTACCCTCCCACAATTTCACTATTCAGGGCCCATTAGGAAGACAATAAATGCCATATAGAATACAATTAATTTGCTCCACTTGTTAGTAAAGCTGTGGTCTTAGTAGAAACAGGAAGGATTTTAAATACCAACTTATTAGACTGCACTTATGTGTACTTCAACACCCCCCCCCCATACATCTCAGCTAAGTTTCAACCATGCTTGGAAACAATTTGCTGGAAGCATCCTAAGAATGAGGAGCAGAACCTGAAAGAGCTTCTGTAAGTACATACCTGTTGTATTTGATGAATAGCACGGAGAGATCAGGACGCCAAAGCAGAGTATGTCACAAGGCTAGAAAGGTTGTCAACAGCAGGAGAGGAGGGATGTTATATATAAGACCTTTTAAGTCATAGTAAGGCACACAACTGATTATAAATAATTATAATAAATATATTATAAATAATCAGTGGGCTGGGGAATATGAGTGACATGAACATATAATCCATCTCAAAGGATTCTTCTGGCTGATGTACAGTGTACACAATGAAAAGGCAACAGGCCAGTCATATGAAAGGCAAGACATCTAAAAACTGATTTAATAATCCAAATAAAGTTTGATAGAGGCTGTAGAGGTGCATTAGCAGAGGAAATAATGAGTATTTGGGTTCATGGGGTTACTTCAAGATGGAACCAATAGAATTTCTAACGGACGGAAGGTTATCCCTCAAAGTGAAAGGATATACCTGAAAGTCTGTATCAAATACCTGGAAATACATGACTGTCTTTTCTTGAGCTGAAGTAAGAAAAAGTTTACTGGGGTCATATCATGTATTTCAACTTAGACAGGTTGAATTCTGAGTGCTGTCCCAATTGGAGAGAACAAAAAGTAAGTGAGAAATGCAATCTAGTCCCTAGAAGATCATTTTACTTAGATATTTCATGTTTTTAATTGGAGTCAGCTGCATATAAATAATATTTACTGTCTTACAACACTGATATTAGCTTGGGAATAGTAGGTCAATGAAAATACTAAAGACTGGAGCTTGGTACTCAATCATCTAAGACTGGAGACAACACGAAACAACAAAGGAGACTGGAAAGGAGTGGCCTCAAGTGATAGACGAACCACCATTTGAAGCCAAATGAAGACCAAGGTTTAAGGAACAGAGAATGACTAAATGCTGTGATAACTATAAAATCTCAAAACAATTGTGGAATGCCTATAGCATTGAGTTTAAGAAGCCTCCACAAAACCATTAGTGATGGTCATATTGGCATCTAAACAAGAACTGGGAATGAAGAAATAGAAAGACTCACTGTTACGGAAATCTCTGTATGAACTCTAAGCTCCATAGTTATGGATCTTAGCTTCTATTGACAACTTATTACCTAAAATAACCTAGGAAGAGAATCTTATTGGGAGACTGTCTACATTGGGTTGGCCTGTAAATGTATCTATGGGAAATTTTCTTAATTAAATAAATCTATGTAGATAGATTCTGCCTAGTATGGATGCTGCCTTTCCCTAGGAAGGAATTCCTAAACTGCAAAAGAGTGGAGAAATTGAGCAAATAAGTGTGCATAAACATATTTGTTTAGCTCTGCTTTGGGCTGTGAATATGATATAAGCAGCTGTCTTGAGTTCCTGCTACCCTGAATTCTTCACAATAATGGACTATAACCTATAATTATAGGCTAAAATAAATCTTTTATCCCCTAATTTAATTGTCACAGTGTGTTATCACAGCAACAGAAATTCAACTAGAATACTAGTTCTTGTGATCTGTAGCCAAAGAACTAAAAATAAATACTCAGAGTACTGGAAAAGACATGCAGAGTTTATGGAAAAGTAACATGGGGCACATTTTCAGGGGGAGAAAGCTGACATGCCCAAAAGGGCCATTGTGCCAGTCTACACTTTATGCAGGTTTTAAATTCTTCCTAATATCTCTAGAATAAACAAGTTTTCCTGTCAGACTTTTATCATATACTGGTCATTGATAGCTCTGTTTGGACTGATTCTTGTACATGAAACCAGTACTTCACTTTTTAAATCAGTGATACCAGATAGATAGCAATCTGGCAAGTTTAAGAATTCTGGAACCAGAATTAAATAGTCAATAAATTAATTACCTTCCAGGTAATTGAGTGTATCACATACCCAAACACGACAGACAAGAGGCCCCATTTATCTGACCCATAACAAGAATCTTACTGTTCCAGTCCTTGTTTTCATAGACTGTTAATTATGAGATAAAGTTCCAGCCCCATTGTCCTCAAATATGATAGTATCTAACTAGCTACTTGGCAATCATAGATAATTCTTCCAAGTGCTACTAGTGTCAGACTCACTTTATAACAACAAGCATGAGGAGAGGTGGTAGCATGTAGAAACAGGTTCAGAAGATTTGTGTTAATGTTCTGAGTCATTAAGTCAGTCTTCAAAGGCCAGAGCCATGAAAAGTTTCTTCATAACATGGCTAGTTTTACCTTTTCTAAAGTATCTATAATTCCAACATCATAAATCAAATCCCATTCATTTCTGCCCATATTATACCTGTGCTTCTATATAAAATTTCAGTGTTTTTTTTTGATCAAGTTCCATTCAATTACAGCTGTTGAGTTATTCCCACATAAAAAGTAAAATTTTAGAACTCTTATTCTGTTATACATATGAGCTATTCTCTTCTATATGTTTCAAATATATGAAACAAATGTGATGTTTCATGGCTTTGCATTATTTTGTTTTTTACAAAGATTTGCATACTTACATTTCACCTCAATTTTTCTCGATATGTCAATGAAGTTTTTCATCTGACAAATGTTAAATCTTTCATTTCAATTTTACCTAGATAACACTTTTTTTAAGTCTTAGAGATCCTATTTTCATATGTAATGAAATATTAATATTCTTTCTGGAATATTTCAAGCACAGGATTAACATACATCATCCTTCTTAATTTAAAGCAGAAAAGAAAATTTGCCTTCAAAGTTGATGAAATAAATAGTTCTTTTGAGTTATTCTGCCTCATAGTGGCTAAGTAAGGTATAAACATTCTTCTGGATGTGGCTAGAAGGAAAATGCCAGAACAAAGATTTCATATTGAATGTTAGTAAGTTCTTTATCATGTTCAAAATTTAAAATGTAAGTCTTTACTTTCCAATGTTCTCCAGATAAAACTGATGCTAAAATTCTTCCCCAGAATGGAGTTCATGCATTGTCTCTATCTAAATATACATCTAAAGTAACAGGTGCAGGGATTAAAGTGATGACTCAGTTGGTAAAAGTGCTTGTTCTCCAAACATAAAGACCTGTCTTCAAATCTCAAGCACTCATATCAATCTCCAGACATGGATGTATGTGTCTGTAACCTAGATGTTGGACACCAGAAATGGGCAGATCCTAAAACCATGGTAGACAGCAAGTCTAACCCAAATTTCTGGTTCAATGAGAGATCCTATCTCAAGACAAGATACCATTCTCTGATTATTTGTATGCAATGCACACAGACATACAAACACACACTTATACACACAGAGAGACAGGCACACACATTCTTTTTGTTTTTCTTTTTTTGTTTTTCGAGACAGGGTTTCTCTGTATAGTCCTGGCTGTCCTGGAACTCACTTTGTAGACCAGGCTGGCATCCAACTCAGAAATCTGCCTGCCTCTGCCTCCTAAGTGCTGGGATTAAAGGCCACACGCCCAGCAGACACACACATTCTTACACAGACACAAACACACATGTGCACAAACATGAAATAAAATACCTGGTATACATGAGCTTTCTCTTATTTTTTTTCTCTTTCTTTCTTTCTTTCATTTTTGTTTTTTGTTTGTTTGTTTGTTTTGTTTTGTTTTTTGTTTTTTTAAGACAGGGTTTCTCTGTGCAGCCCTCGCTGTCCTGGAACTCACTCTGTAGACCAGGCTGGCCTCGAACTCAGAATTGCACCTGCCTCTGCCTCCCAAGTGATGAGAATAAAGGCCCACTTGGGGATCCATCCCATAATCAGCCACCAAACCCAGACACTATTGCATATGCCAGCAAGATTTCACTGAAAGGACCCTGATATAGCTGTCTCTTGTGAGGCTAGACCAGTGCCTGGAAAATACAGAAGTGGGTGCTCACAGTCAGCTATTGGATGGAACACAGGCTCCCCAATGGAGGAGCTAGAGAAAGTACCCAAGGAGCTGAAGGGGTCTGCAACCCTATAAGTGGAACAACACTATGAACTAACCAGTACCACCAGAGCTCGTGTCTCTAGCTGCATATGTAGCAGAAGATGGCCTAGTCGGCCATCATTGGGAAGAGAGGCCCCTTGGTCTTGCAAACTTTATATGCCCCAGTACAGGGGAATGCCAGGGCCAAGAAGTGGGAGTGGGTGGGTAGGGGAGCAGGGCTCGAGGAGGGTACAGGGAACTTTCAGGATAGCATTTGAAGTGTAAATAAAGAAAAGATCTAATTTTAAAAAAAAAAGGCATGTGCCACCACTGTCTGGCACTTTCTCTTAAATTTACCAGAGGAGTTTTGGCATGCTAGTGATTCTTTCAGAGATATCAGAATGACTGAATAGTCAATGATCTGAGGTGAACATTTGCAATGTCTGAGAAACCTAATTCCCTGATTTCTTGAACTAGACATGTTGCTGAAAGCACCTAATTTTTTACAATCCTAATGATATTTGGGATCTCCACTGGGGAGACTCATACAATGAGCTCTGACTTTGCAATGATATAAGCAGCTTGGGCCAATGGCTTTGGAGAGTTGGGAGTCTGTGGTCCTTTATCTTCACACTGTCACTAGAGACTTGCACCCTTTCAGGCTTTGGAAAAACAGTTACCTGCTACCTACTTGGTGTCTGCAAACACAAGATGGACCTCGGGAGCTTCTTTGAGAATGGAAACATTGGCTTACATCTCCCAACAGTACTAGTGCCTGAATGTGTCCAGAGTAAGACATGATAAATAATAGAGTAAATTTGAGCAATAGATGAGAATACTATGAACAAAAAGAGCTTAGTGCTGTTGTGAATTTTTAATCAAATGAATCTTTTTGAAAATATTTACTGATGGATATATTATGGGGAGCATTGCAGTGTACAGACTAGTGAACAAGAAATTATTCTTCACCTTCAGATACACTGTAGGTTACATAATCTTCTTTTAATTTTTTTCAATTTTTTCCATATAATACAAGCAGGCTTATAAAATGTCTTACAAAAAGTATATTATTTCCTGGTGGAGATAGAAAAAGAGATAAACTTTTATTCAAACATCTAATATGCACAAGAAGATACTGCATTAGTTTTTCAAAACATACTGAAATATGGTAAAGAAGCAATTTGAGAATTAGGGAAAAAATTGGGAAGAACAAAATAAGATTCCAGAAACTTCAATGCACCACTGCCAGTGGAGAAATAGAAAAGTTAATTACATAAAACATTAGCTTGAAGGTTGTTTGTTACATAACAGAGAATGAAAATTATGATAAAAGTAAGAAACATTAAACTTTAACAGCAATGTAACATCTTCACGATAATAGTTCTATAAAAAACAGGAGGCACCTTCTGGATCATAGCTTCCTACAGGGTGAATCATCAGCAAGTCTGCCCTCTAAAGACCCCACTGTCTGAAGGCCTCCCAGGAGATCTGCTACAGCCAGGGCAATAGGTAAGGAAGCTGCTCAAATGATCTCAGCAGCTGGGACCCCTCAGAAGCACATCAGACTCAGAACCCTTCCCCTTGATTGAACTCCACCTCCTTTATGCCTGAACCTCCTGCCACATCGATCATCAATGGCAGATCATCAGCATGTCTCCCTCTGAAGACCCCAGAGTCTGAAGGCCTCCCAGGAAATCTGCTGTAGCCAGGGTCACAGGTCTCCCAGGAGACCTGAAACATCCCAGGGTCACCAGAGACAGGCTCCAGACAGAGACATACAAGCCAGGTAACACCAGAGATAACCAGGCAGAAATATGTAAGTGATAGGCCATAAGCAACAGAAGCCAATATACTTTGGCACCATCAGAACCCAGTTCACCCACCACAGCAAGCCCTGGATACCCCCAACATACCTGAAAACTAGGATGCTGACCTAAAAGCCCTCAAAGAGGAAACAAATAAATTCCTTAAGGAAATACAAAACAACACAAACAGGTGAAGGAATCGAACAAAGCAGTCCAAGACCTAAAAATGGAAGTAGGAACAATAAAGAAAACACAAATGGAGGCAACCCTAGAAATGGAAACCTAGGAATGGGGTCAGGAGCAACAGATGCAAGCATCAATAATAGAATACAAGAGATAGAAGAGAGAATATCAGGCATAGAAGACACCTTAGAAGATTGACAAAACAAAATAGAGGTTATGAATCAAACAGAGTTAACAGATATACACATAACATTTCACCCTAAAACAAAAGAATATACCTTCTTCTCAACAACTCATGGTACCTTGTCCAAAACTGACCCTATAATTGGTCACAAAACAAACCTTAATAGATACAAGAAGATTGAAATAATCCTAGGAATCCTATCAGATCACCACAGACTAAGACTAGACATCAATAACAAAAACAACAACAACAAACCAACACAAATACTCATCGAAACTGAACAACTCTCTGGCTAGGAAATAAAAAAGAAAGAGACAGAGAGAAAGAGAGAAAGAGAGACAGAGAGAGAGAGAGAGAGAGAGAGAAAGGAGGAAGGAAGAAGTAAAAGAAGAAAGAAACCAAAAGCTTTCTAGAATGCAATGAAAATGATGGCATAGAAAAATAAAAATAAAACAAACAAAAAAACAAAAATGATGGCACAGCATACCCAAACTTATGGGATACAATGAAAACAGTTCTAAGAGGAAAATTAATAGCACTAAGTGCCCTCATAAACAAATTGAAGAGATACCATATAAGCAACATAACAGCACAACTGAAAGCCCTAGAACAAAAAGAAGCCAACATACCCAAGAAGAGTAGGAGACAGGAAATAGTCAAACTTGGGGCTGCAATCAACCAAATAGAAACAAAGAGAATGATAAAAAGAATCAATAAAACCAAGAAGTGGTTCTTTGAGAAAATCAACACGATAGATAAACCCTTAGCCAAACTAACTGAAGGGCACAGAGATAGTATCCAAATTAACAAAATCAGAAATGAAAAGGAAGACATAAGAAGAGACACTGAGGAAATTTTTAAAAATCATCAGATCCTACTACAAAAACCTATACTCAACAAAACTGGAAAATCTAGATAAAATACATGATTTTTCTAGACAGACCAAGTTAAATCAAGAGCAGATAAACTATCTGAACAGTTCCATATCCCCTAAGGAAATAGAAGTCATTAAAAACCTCCCAACCAAAAAAAGCCCAGGGCCAGATGGCTTTAGTGTGGAATTCTATTAGACCTTCAAAGAAGAGCTAATACTAACACTCCTCAAAGCAGTCCATAAAATAGAAAGAGAACGAATACTACCTAAGTCATTCTAGGAAGCCACAGTTACTATAATACCTAAACCACAAAATGATCCAACAAAGAAAGAAAACTTCAGACCAAATTTGCTTAGAAATATCTATGCAAAATTGCTCAATAAAACTCTAGCAAACCAAATCTGGGAACATATCAAAACCATCATTCACCCTGATCAAGTCAGTGAATCATCTTGGGGATGCAAGGTTGGTATAAAATACAAAATCCATTAATGTAGCCCACTATATAACCAAACTCAAAGAAAAAAAAAATCACATAATCATCTCATTAACTGAAAAAATATTTGACAAAATTGGAAAGATCAGGAATTCACAGTCCTTACCTAAACACAATAAAAGTAATATACAGCAAACCAACAGCCAATATCAAATTAAATGGAGAGATACTTGAAGCAATTACAGTAAAATCAGAGACAAGACAAGGATACCCATTCTCCCTGTATCTATTCAATATAGTACTTGAAGTTCTAGCTAGAGCAATAAGACTACAAAAGGAGATCAAGGGAATACAAATTGGAAAGTAAGTCAAGGTATCACTATTTGCAGATGATATGATAGTATACATAGCAACCACAAAATTCTACCAGAGAACTTCTACAGCTGATAAAAAAACTTCAGCAAAGTGGCTGGATATAAAATTATCTCAAACAAATCAGTAGCCTTCCTTTATATAAATGATAAACTGGCTGATAATGAAAGTAGAGAAACAACCCTCTTTACAGTAGTCACAAATACTATAAAATACCTTGGTATAACTCTAACCAAACAAGGGAAAGATCTCTGTGACAAGAACTTCAAATCCCTGAAAAGAGGAATCAAAGAAGACGTCAAAAAATGGGGAGATCTCTCCTATTCGTGGATTGGTAGGATTAACACAGTAAAAATGGCCATCCTACCAAAAGCAATCTACAGATTCCATGCCATCCCCACCAAAATCCAACAGAATTCTTCAAAAACATGGAAAAAGCAATTCTCAATTTCTTAACAATAAAAGAATCTTTGGGGAATCACCATCCCTGACCTCAAGCAATACTGCAGAGCAAAAGTGATGATAATAATAATAATAATAATAATAATAATAATAATAATAATAATCAACCTGCATGGTATTGGTAGAGATAGACAGGTCAATCAATGGAACAGAATTGAAGACCCAGAAAATAAACCCACACACTTATCCATACTTGGTCTTTGATAAAAAAGCCAAAAATTTACAATGCAATGCAATGAAAAAAAAAGCATCTCCAATAAATGACAATGGTCTAACTGGCAGTCTGTATGTAGGGAAATGAAAAGAGATTCATATTTGTCACCTTGCACAAAGCTCAAGTCCAAGTATATCAAGGACCTCAACATAAAACCAGATAACACTGAATCTAATAGAAGAGAACGTGGAAAAGAGTCTTAAACTCATAGGGGGTGGATTTCCTAAAGAGAACCCCAAATGACTCAGGCTCTAAGATCAATAATTGATAAATGGAACCTCGTGAAACTGAAAAGCTTCTTTAAGTCAAAAGACACAAGCAGTAGAACAAATCGGCAACCTACAGAATGGGAAAAAGTCGCTACTAACCCCACAGCTGATAGAGGGCTAATATCCAAAATATATAAAGTACTCACCCTTGAGAGACTTAAAGCTCCAAGGAGTGGGGAGACCTGGCCTGGTGGAGCAGACATCCTCTTGGACACAGAGAGGAGGAGGAATGGGGTGAGGAATTGTGGGAGGGGGAAGTGAGAGAGGAGCAATGGCTGGACTGTTAAAAGTAATGAAGCAATTAAAGAGAGAGAGAGAGAGAACTCATCATGATAGAAATAAAACAAGACAGGATCCATCCCATAATCAGCTTCCAAACGCTGAAACCATTGCATACACTAGCAAGATTTTGCTGAAAGGACCCAGATGCAGCTGTCTCTTGTGAGACTATGCTAGGGTCTAACAAACACAGAAGTGGATGCTCACAGTCAGCTATTGGATGGATCACAGGGCCCCCAATGGAGGAGCTAGAGAAAGTAAACAAGGAGCTAAAGGGATCTGCAACCCTATAGGTGGAACAACAATATGAACTAACCAGTACCCACCCCCACACCCGAGCTCTTGTCTCTAGCTGCATATGTATCAGAAGATGGCCTAGTCGACCATCAGTGGAAAGAGAGGCCCATTAGTCATGCAAACAGTACAGGGGAATGCCAGGGCCAAGAAGTGGGAGTGAGTGGTTTGGGGGAGTGATTGGGGGAGGTGTGGAGGACTTTTGGAATAGCATTGGAAATGTAAATGAAATAAATACCTAATAAAAAATTTTTAAAAAAGAAATAAAACAAGATTCCTTTTACTTAGGAAATACACTGTGGTTTAAATTAGTGTTACAAATGGACAGAGAAGGGGATGGACAGAGAAAACACAGCACAAAACATAACCATGTGGACCAGTTCTGATGATGCACTTTAGTTATAGAGAAGGTGGTCAGGCTTTAGTGGGTAAGCACATAACCCTAATCAAGCATGGGCTTTCACAAGAGTTCTTATGGGATTCTCACATTAGTATTTTGAATACTTCCTATATGTGCAGCTTTCCTATTAGTCATCTGCAAAGGTCAAAGAGAACATGTATTCAGTGGGTAACAACTCAAAATATTCATTCCACTTAATATTTATTCCTTACAGGAAAAAGGAGTCACCCACTATATGTTTTAATATTGTAATAATAATAGTAATTAATTAATAATAATGTTTTTACCTACTTAATGGATTCAATCAGAATCTCAACAAGATTTGGAGTAAAAAGGCAAAAGAAACTTTTGTGAGTAAATCAATAATAATTATTATCATTATCAGGAAGAAAATAAGGAAACACAATAATGGGTAGATTGGAATTAGCCCTATAAATAACAAAGTGAATGATAAAATTACTTCAATTAAGATGATACACATAGGCTTAGACAAATCGATTAGTACCTAAAACCAGAAATTAGAGAAATAAATCCAAACACAGTAGAAATTTAATAGATGACAAATTAAGTATATTTTAGTGTTAGAAATATTATTTGTTATTTTGGAAATCAAATTAAAACAAACAGCATTTTTTAAAAGTCCTAATATCTGCATATAAAATGTATAAGCCACTTGAGATATGGCACCTACCTGTAGCCCCAGCATTCAGGAGGCAGAGACAAGAGAATCAAAAGTCCAGGATTAGCCTGGGCTACACTGAGAAGTGCAAGCCAACAGGGACTACAGAATAAACGCTGTCTCAGAAAATCTTTTTAAAAATCTATACAAAACAAAACTTGAAGCAGTTTCAATTTTTTAAAAATATCACAATAAGACACTGAACTCTTCTCCTCATTATTCTCAAGTCCTTAGAAAAAGAACAAAATATGTAGTAACTGTTATAAAGCAATACCAAATGTGTTTAGTAATACACCATGGTAAGAGTCCTATGCTCCAGAACCCAGGTCCATAAGGGCAACACTAATTGTACTCAGTGGCTTATGGAAGAGGAGAGAAGGAGATGTAGGAGGGAAACGGGAGAAGTAGGAGAAAAAAGAGAAAGAAGAGGAGGAGGAATGAAATTGGCAGGAAGTCCTGGTGTGGTGGTAGTAGGGTCCAGGAGCAGTTGAGGAAAACTGGATAAATATGACCGACCTAAATATATTGTATTTGTTATGAAATTACCAAATAATAAGTATACATAAAATAACAAAATATTTTAAAATATTTAAACAATACCATTATTCAGTTCCACTCAAAATTCCAACTGTATTTTTTTTCTGCAATTACAAAGTGGTATTCAGTTAACAGGACAACTATTATCTTCATATAAGCTGCATCAGAGACAACTGAAGATGAAAAAAATAAAACCCAAAAATAGAACCAAAAGAAAACAAAACAAACAAACAAACAAGAAAACAAACTACTGTCCCCATATATAACTAACTTGTGCTGTGCACCAACAAGAACCTGCTTTAAATTTCCATGCCAATTTACATCACTCAGACTATACCAGGCAAGGTTAGTGGCTATTGAAAATACCACCAGGACAGGGCTATCTAAAGACACATTCGGTAGTGTGTTAACTATACAAAAAAAAGGTACCATACATTTTAAAAACAAATCTTACACAGCCTTACATTTCCATTTTTTTCTTTAAAAGGAGTGAGTTGTATACAGGGGGGTTAAATGCTTTATAGACAAGAAAAAATAAACTGCGCTAGAACCAACTTAATTATCACCATTATCTTCTTCTTCTTCTTCATCTTTCTCTTCCTCCTCTTCTTCATCATCTTCATCCTCCTCCTCATCTTCCTTTTCCTTCTTTTTCTTGCTCTTTTCAGCCTTGACCATCCCCATTTTTGCTGCATCAGGTTTTCCTTTAGCTCTGTAGGCAGCAAGATCCTTCTCGTACTTCTCCTTCAGCTTGACAGCCTTCTTCTCATAGGGCTGCTTGCCATCCCCGGCAATATCTCTCCCAGTTTCTTTGCAACATCACCAGAGGATAAGCCAGGATGCTCGCCTATGATTTGGGAGCAGTACTCAGAACAGAACAAGAAGGCCAAAGGAGGCCTCTTGGGTGCATTGGGGTCCTTGAACTTCTTTTTGTTCTCCCCTTGGGGGCTGGGGGGGGATGTAGGTTTTCATTTCTCTTTCATAACGAGCCTTGTCAGCCTTTGCCATATCTTCAAATTTCCCCTTTTCTTTTGCAGACATGGTCTTCCACCTCTCTGAGCACTTCTTGGAGAACCCTGGGAAGTTGACAGAAGCATCCGGGTGCTACTTCTTGTGTTCCTCCCAGCAGGTTTGCACAAAGAATGCATATGAGGACATTTTGCCTCTCGGCTTCTTAGGATCTCCCGTGTATAGTTGATTTTCCTCCGCGAGGCAGAGTTGCCCAGTGCCCGTCCAGCTCTGGCTTGCCCGAGAGCTGTATCTATGGAGCTCAATGTACTGCAATGGCTGTGAGAGCGGGAGCGAGACGCAGCCTCCTCACGCTCTCCACTCTGTAACCTCCAACTGTATTTTTAGAGTAAATAAAAAGTTGACTCAAAACTTTCCAGTGATGGCTAATGGACAAGAAACAGGAAAAAATATAGAAATTTTCTAATTTTGAAGTTATAACAGAAATGTGTACTGGGTAGTTTCTGTCATTTTTGACACAAACTACAAATGCCTGGGAAGGGGAAACTTCAATTTAGAATTGTCTCCATATTCAAAGACTGTTTGAATCTGTTTTATATGGTGGTGCTACCATGAGATCTGGGAGTAAACATGAAAGGAAAGGTTATGGTTAAGTAGTGGTATGTTTGCCACTTTGAAAAGGATCATTGTTCTGTCAAGAAAAACTACAGTCACCTGGTAATGGGGAACTACAATTGAAGAACTGCTTCCATCAGAGGCAACTGCCTGTGGGCATGTATATGGAGTCATATCTAGGTTGTTAATTTTTGTAGGAGGGCCCAAGTCATTATGACTAGCACCATTCTTACACAAACAGACTTGAACTGTATAAAGAATAGTTAACCAAGCAGGAGGAAGCATGCTAGGAAGCAGTGTCCTCCATGCTTCCTGCCTCTGCTCTGCCTTGAGTTCCTGGCCTGAGTTAATTCACTCACAGGGTAAGCGAAGAAAACTCTTTCCTTCCCCCAAGTTGTTTTTGGTCACTATGTTACCACCCAGAGAAAACTGAACTCGGACAAGAAGATAGCAAATAAATGACATAATATTCCAGAAATCTAGAAAAGGACTAGGAACTATCTAGTACATGATAGCTATTTCACCTCTGTGTATTCATGAATGAACAGTGCTAGAACAACTGACAGTCACTGGAAGAAGATAAAGTTAAATTTCAACCTCATGATAAACACGAAAGCTTCGGTCACATACTTTTATGACTAAAACTATAAGAACTGTATGAAAAAATGCACATAAGTCTAGATAATATATTTATCATTTAAGAATCTTTGATCAACTTGAGAGAGTTGCAAAGGCTTTTATAGCAGCAGAAAAAAATTGATTACATATTTTATGAACATTAGTAAAGCTAATATATCATAGGGGAGTTAAATAACAAACAAAAGGGGGGAAGAAAATATTTCTGATACCTAAAAGAAATAATATTCAAAATACTTAAGGAAATACAACAAATTACTATTATTATGGGGGAAGCGAAGAAATAAAAAGCTGAAATATTTCTGAGTGAATGAAGAAATGAAACTGCAAATGATTACTAAAAAAGTAAAAGGTGGCAAGACTTTACTAGTAACAGAGAAAACCTAGGTAAAACACACACATGCAAGAGGTAGGGATACAGCTCTTTTGGGAAAGTGCTTAGCGGGCAGGCGTAAAGATGAGTTCAGATCTCTGGCAGCACTGAAATAAAAAGCCAGGCATGGTGGCTCATACCTGTGACCTCAAAGCCAGGAATGCTGGCTCACACTTGTAACCTCATAGCAGGTTAGAGGTAAAGGTGTATGTGTGGAGAGACAGGGGAATTTCTGGGGCTCTCTGCCCTGCTAGTCTTATAAAATCAGTGAATTCCAGGTCCAACAAGATGCCCTGTCTCAAAAGCAAATGATAAATAAAGTGAGTAGAGTATAATAGAGGAAAATACCTACTTCCAAGCTCATGTACACAAACATGTATACTCATATACATCACATACACAGAAGAAAATAATTTTTAAAAAGTGGATGCAAATCTGTAAGCAAGTAGAATAATGCAACTAGGAACTCTACCCAAACAATGAAATATTCAAAAAATAAAATTTTGTATTTATGATAGCTACCTGTTCTCAATTACACAGTTGAGTTTTATAAGTCAAGTGGAAGAACAAACTAAATTGCCCAGTGTAAATTGGTGGCTAAATAAGGAAACAAGGCAACCAACATGCAGCAGAATATGTGCAAATATTCATTTGTGCAAATATATACTCAATTTGTGAGCATTTAGACCCATAATTGATATAGACCTTAGACGTGTTATAAAATGATTACAAGTAAACCACTGAGAGCATCGAAATACAGGGAATGTGACTCTGGAAGCAAACCACAACATGAGCTGCCTTGTTCACATGGGTTCCATTTAAATATTTAAATGATATTCTAAAATGAACCACTAACTCCTGACCTACTTTCCAAAGAGCTTTGTTGAGAAGATAAAATAGGATGCACTACTTCTCTACAATATTGTTTCAAGTGCTATAAAATTCAGAGTACTTTAATAATCTGTTAGTGTGAATAATACCACACTTATAAAATCTCTTAAATATACCCCCAAAAGACAAAGAAATTTATTAAAGCTATATAAGTAAAAGGAGCGCAATTAGATCTGCTGATTATTTTGCTATTCTGATTGTGCAAATACTGTTGACATGAAGACACTGAAAGAATGAATAACCCAGTGTCATTACAAGACTCTAAGGTGTCACACACTGTACTATTTCCAGCCATTAAAGGGAGGATATATTGTTGAACACTACAGAAAGCCTTGCACTCTTAGCAGTTAATGCTCAATCTCTTCTTGCCGCTTTCTACTCTCTTTTAGTATGGCTTTCATTTAATATTACATTTCAAATCTAAGTTTAAATTTGAAAACAGGTCACTCTTTAACTTCACTTTCAACTACATCAATCCGTGAAAGTTTTGTGAAAACTGTGTCAAATTATTATATACATATACGTGTGTGTGCATGCAAGCGTGTGTGCACACATGCATACACACACACACACACACACACAGAAGGAGGAGCACACACAGGATATTCAACCTTTGTCCTTACTACAGTTGGAAAACAAAGTATTTTACTAATCTTGCAAATTAGTTTCATTGAAAACATAAATGTAAGGAATCAATACTGTAGCCGATTGCATAACTCAGTGACATAATACCTTTTGTCACATGGACATATAAATTTAAAGAACAACCAGTCATCATATTGAAATTTTTATTACAATTTACACTGTTCCTTTTTTTGGGTTTTCTCACTTTAGTTTAGCAGTATAAGCTATTAAAGAAGCAGTGAAAAACAGTAGGGCAATCATATTATTGAAAATGTCAAAAGAATAAAAATGTGCAATTTTATTAATTTTAAAGTAATTATAAAAGCAAGGAAACCATTTCTGTTTGCAAGGCAATTACTTCTAAGAGGTCCAGACCTCAGGTGGAGCCTTTTTAGAGACTTTCAATAATCAAAAAAAAAAAATGTTCTAAGTTCTAGTTTTATTTATTGATCACTTTACATATCATGTTTGAATTATTAAAGAAGTGGTCATGACAAACCCAGCAAGTACACTTTAAATTTGTTTAATGACATTCTTAATTTTTAAAATTAAAATGTCAGGTTAGTAAACCATTTTTCTTAAATAATAATTTTATCACTTGTACTCATTTTAACAAAGAGATTTTTCTATTCTTTTATATGTTAGAGTATTGATTTTAAAAGGAGGGGTGGAAAATGACTAGGTTGGAGGTATATCACAGTTTGGAATCAAAGGCAAGTGGTAGGGCACTTGCCTAGCTGCACAAGGGCCTGGTTTCAATCCACAGTACAGAAAATAAAAATAAGAAGTTGAAGAGAAAGAAGAAAAATGACAAGGAGGAGAAGAGAAAAAGAGGAAAGAAAAGAGAGAAAAAGATTCAAGGACACGAAAAATGTGAACTGACCACTTCCAAAGTCTGAAATAAAACTCTAGAAGAGAAACAACATGATAGGTGTTTTAAGTCCTTCCATCTTTAGAAGAAAAACAAGATGGGTATCTAAATCACTTCCATCTCTAGAAGAGAAACAACACAGAAGGTATCTAAAGCACTTCCATCTCTAAAGTATTTTTAATACAAGAGAGGCACTCATTTGTTTCTTGAATTTTATGTTTTTTGAGTTTAACAGGAAAACAGCAGAAAGTACAAGGTAGCCAACTAAAGGCTTTTCCATTCCACAGTTCTCTGTGACCACAAAGAAAAAACTGGGAAAAAAAGACATCTTCATTAATAGAAATGTCTAACTGGTATTTATCACCTAGAATTTGCCCTTTAGGGTAGCAAATGGTCAAAACCTGGAATAGAAGTCCCTGCTAATTCAAGCCTATAATATGCCCAATAATGAATAAATACTATTTTAAAGACCATTCTTCTATGTGCAGATATCCCAAGAATGTGAAATAATTTCAATATTAAGACATATAGACCATCCCTCAGAATGTTGTAGTAAAACCAGAAGAAAGATGTATTTATCAAAAGCCTAAAACTTTCTTTGAGCTAACTGAATCACCAGTCATTGTTACTACTACTTATTTCCCAAATTACTAGAACACTAAATAGGAATAGTGATCTGCCTGAAGCTATATATAAAAGATTATTTTTCTTGACTTTGTTCAATCAAATTCTCTAGGTTGCCTGTCTGTTGGCACTACCTGTAATTATATATATATATATAAAATCATTGTAAGATTCACTTTAGAAAAAACTCTGTCAGGTGTATGTGAACTTCATGACTGGCCTAATTTTTGGAATGGATTGTAGGCCTTTCAGTTTATATCTGTAAAATAACAGACAATTTGAAGTAGGACAATCTTGATATTTGATCCAAGGCATCATTTTGGAGCTGAGTTTAGTGTCATCTCCATCTAGATTCTAGATGATTGCCAAGTCGGGTTGAAAGAGGAAGCAACCAGGATTCTGAGCAGATAAAATCAGGTAGAGGACATATCACTGTTCCTCATTTATGGGAATGACAGCTGTTAGTTTTCTGTGGAGGTATGTGTTTTCCTCTCATTGAGCATTCAGAGTCACATAAGATTCAGAGAAAAACTTAGTAAAGAGTATCCAAAGGACAAAGTTATGTGGGGGTGGCTAATCATTTACATCTTCTGTGCATTTTATCCTAGCTCCCTAAAATGACTACCTGTTATACCTGGTACTGATAAGATAGCTCCTCAGGTTAAAAGTGTGTGCTGTGAGGCCTGATGGTCTGACTTCATTACCAAGGATACGTGGAAGATAGAAGAACTGACTTCTTCAAGTAGTCCTCTGACCTCTACACATCCACCTTGGTATGAACACATGCACACACACACACACATACACACACGTGTGCACACATAACTTACACAATAAATGCAATAAAATGGCACTTTGTTCTTATTCTAGATGAACTAATGGAACTCAATATCCTTTAGTACACTTATAAAAGATATCACATCTTTCTGATTTCTCACAAAAGCCAGGGACAGCAAATATTGGTGAAAAAAAAAACTCTGTCATGTTCCTTCTTTTGTTTGTTTGTTTGTTTAGTATGATTGTTGATAATTACTTTTGAAATTCACTTTTAGAAAAAACATGGCTAAAATTCTCCCTGGAATGACTCTTTTCCTAGCCTATTTTCCCCACTATATAATATATTGAGCTAGAAAGAAGCCATACATTTGGTATAACTACTTAAGGTACAACAAAAAATAATACATCTCTAATCAGGACAAACATGAGATACTACACAATGTAGAGTCTGCCAGGCAAGACTCTGCCTGCTGGTGCCAAAGGTCTTCTCAATGGAGTTGGCTCTCATTATTTATGCCTATATAGTACTACAAACTCACTGGAAACCTTGACTTAATGCAAGAGAGAAGACAAAATTAGTCTCCTGGGGCATCAATTGCACTAATCAAGAGAGTCGGTATTTCTTGAAAGTTTTTCAAATACTCTTTGGTATCTATCTGCAATTCCTAACACTTTTAATAGAGTTTTCCAAAACTGTAATATGTATTTTTTTTATCATAAGGCAATGCTTTTCAACATCATTCTGCTCAGAAATAGAATCATATTCAAATTTAAGGGATAACACTTTATTATAAGGTCTGTTCATAAACAGCACAATGTTGTGATGAATGTGCATTTTGACTAAGCATCACTGATTCACAAAAGAGAGAAAGCCTACAAGATTAGATAGAGTAAATGGCTTTGGGATCAAACAAAGGAAACAATGCCTGAATTGCTTCGTGCAATATGAAGTCTTATAAGAATTAGCCTTGTAGCTATATGTCTTTACTGAAATGACCTCAAATGTCATTCAAAATGGGCTTGTGGTGGCAGATGTCTCAATTTGTAAAGTGATTGTTGATCCCTGAGTTTGTACCTACCTCCCAGTAGCAAGTCAGGAGTGATGGAACCTTCTTATAATAACAACAGTGGAGAAGCAGGCACAGGAGGCTCCTGGCAATTCAGCCTAAATTATTGAGTGAGCCTTTCTTCTCAGAGACTGTTTCAAAAACAAAATGAAAACAGTTCCTAAGAAATGACAGCAAAGGTTGAGTGGCCTCAGTATTCATAGCAATCCTACAGGTGCATTTGTACCATGTGAACACACACACACACACACAAGAGAGGGAGAGAGAGAGAGAGAAAATTATAAATTAAGATTTATTTTATTTTTTTAATTAAGGCATCATATCTCCTGGATCTTGGGTTGCAGGCAGTTGTGAGACCCCTGATATTGGTACTGGAAACTGGGCTCAAGTCTTCTTTCGGAGCTGACATGAATTTATCCACTGGGCCATCTCTTCATCCCCTGGAATCAAAATTTAACAACAACAACAAACAGATTCATGATAAGCACAATGATTAGACATAAATGTATTAGAAAATAAAATCAAAGACCAGGAATACAAATGAAAAATAAAGCCAAGCACAGAATTAAGAAAAGATGTGAACAATTAAAAGAACTTTAAAGGGTCAGCAACCTAGCTCAGTGGGTAAATACACTTGCTGTCAAGCCTAATGACCTGAGTTTGATCCAAGAAATTACATGGTGGAGGAAGAGAACCAACTTCTAAACATTGTCCTATGACCTCCACATACACAAGTGCATTAATTAATATAAGAAATGCAAATAACTTCAAAATGATCAATGTCAAAAATGTTTTAAAATTTAAAGGAACAGAGCATGAAAACAACTCACATGCCTATAAATTAAAACAAAAAATAGAAAAAGTTCAAACTAGAAATGACAGTTATAGACTAAATTAAAAATAAAAATGATGATGACTAAAGGACTGTGGAAAATAATAGCCACAAACTGTGGAAACAGGAAAGTAGTAGACAAATATCTAATGGCAAATTAAATCCTACAAAATGGGGGAAAATGTTCGGTAATATCAATAAAAAATTCAAACATATTTTCTTAAACTACAAACTAACCAAATAACTGCTAAGTAAAATGAAATATCGAGAACCCAGCAAAGAAAATGAAAAGGGCACACCTGAAACCGTGGGAGTTGCACATAGGTTCACAGACTGCACTACAGTCAGACAGCTGTCTTTGTGCACATCGGCTCCTTGCAGGGAGCATCGGTCCGAGTGTAGTACAAAGCCTTGATTTTCTCTTTCTACTGCCAGCATACACTTCACCCATCACTCCTGTGGGTTAGGAGTTCACATCCTACAAGAGTGCCTGGGACAAATGGTAAGTAAACACATCAGTCACCCCTTGTACTTAGGCAGGGTTAACTTCCCAAAGAAATAAAGTTTAAAAATTTCGTAGAATGTATTACACAGTATAGTCTGTGTAAGTCCAACAGCTGTAAGCAATACAATAGAGATACTGAGAACCCAGTAGCTGTTCATTTCAAGTCAAAAGCTGCATCAGTCCTAATCTGGCACTGAAAGTCTGAAGATTCCTACAGAGTTATTGATCTTCAGTCAACTCTGGAGGGCCAATTTGGGGTCTTATTCAGGGGAAGGGCAGCTGCAGAGATAATGGCAGCAGCAGAAGAGTGCAAATAGCAGCACCCAGGATCACTATAGTTAGGCAGACAGCTCTATTTACAGCATTACCTTTCTTCAAACATCTTCATCTCTGGGCCACAAGCTGAAAGGTACTGCCCACTCTAGATTCAGGGGAGGTCTTCTTTCACATGGTCTTTTCTGTAAATGCCCACAAAACTCCCCAAATTGTGCCTTTTAGTTCATTCTAGATCCAATCAAGATTGACAGTTTCAGTACACAGGACCCTAAACAAAAATATTCACAGAAACAATATGTGTATGCTGACCCAGCACAATGATGTTTTCAAACAAATCTCAATCAAGAGCTGTAGCCAGCTGTGATGCCCATGAATCAAAGAACCAACCAATCAACAAACAAACAAACCAGTTTGTCACAAGAACACTAACAGTACAGTATTGGTGTGTATACCTTGGCAGTAAACAACAGCTCTCTGATTAGACTTAAAAGACTTTCTCAATAAAAGGGAAATCATTTCTAGTACTCTAAACCTTGCTAACTACCCAGGAAAGTCAAGTCATGTATCTTGGAGGAGAACCTACAACTACCACTTGTCTATATCAATACAATTCCTAAACCTAAATATACTCTAAATACCTGTAATTATACTCACAGATAAGTACAGGCCTCATTCTCCATTAAGGAATATTCTCTTTTCAACAGATTAAAAAATATTAAAAAAAAATAATTCTAACCAATCAAAATGTAGATTTCTGGAGCCAAGTCCTAATGAATACATGCACAAAACAACTCCCCACTTAAGGCTCAGGGAATATTGTGGAAGAGGGGTTGGGAAGATCTAAGAACTAGAGGGTCAGGGAATTTGCTGTGAGATTATATCTCCCAGAAATGTCAGAGAATTTATGTTACATCCATAAATTCTCACCAACATGACTGCCTAAACATGAAATGAATAAAGATAATAGATATGCCAAAGGCCTTACCCTACATAAAGACCTGCAAATAACTAAGGAATAAGGACAAAAACTTGTCTTCTCCAAGGAAGATCACAGTAATTGGTTACCAATAACAAAAGATCATCCCCCAAAAGCCTACATGTAAGCAACATGATGCAAATTATACAAATATTTATATAAAAATAATTAATGAAAGGAGGACATAAATTTGAAAGAGAGAGTTATATGGGAGGACTTGAAGGGGATAAGAGATGGAGAAATTATGTAATTGTGTTATAATCTCAAAAATAATTTTTAGTTTATTATTTTATTTATTATTTGTTTGTTTATTTTTAATTAATTGGGAGAAGAAATCATTTTTATAAACTCTGCTGAGATCTTGAGATCCCTGTAGTGATTGTACAAACCATTAAGAACTTTCATATATCCTTTTATAAGAATGAGCAACAATGTTATTGAACTAACAGTATTAAAATACATTGTTCTGATAATATCAGGAGGAAATCTGATAAGAAAAACTTCTACTTTATAAAATGAAAACTCTACTCCATAACACCCCAAACTCGGAGCGCTTCTAAGGTTTGGATATAAACCCACTCATCATAGTTAAGCAAAACTATTCTATTAACAAGAAAGAAGAGATGTCAGTGATAGATGAAACTGAATTAAATAGTCAAAAGTGGATTGTACAGATGGCAAGAAAGATAGTGTGTCCCATTTTACCCCTTTTACACAGATAATTCACATTAAAATATGAATGAAATATATACATATTCAAAATTAAGACATAATGTGTGACATATTACTTAATTATCTGCAGGCATTTGAATTTAAGATTTAATAATTTCCTTTGTTCATGACATATTATTACAGCCCTAGATGAAAAATAACATAATTTCTCAATGACTACATATTGTTTGTAAATATCCTATGGTAGAATCTTGGCAGAGAACAAAAGTGATATCCTTTGTCCTCAAGAGAACACACAGGAAAGGAAAATGAGGAGCCACCGCCTAACTGCAGGACCCTCGTTACCCTCTGAAGGGCATTTTCTAGTACATTGTATCATGAATCTGTTTTCTACTGCATACTTACTTTTATCTAGCTTTTCTTGGTGGGAAGTTCTTCTTAACCAGAAACTCTTATTTTCTTTATTTTTTTTTTATTTTGTCTTTTCTGCCAAGAAATCATAGGAAAAAAAATCAATTCAGTCAAATGAAATGGAAATGCAAATTCCAAATCATGATTCCAAAACATAAAGTATCCCCCAAGGGGCTGGGGTTGAATCTCATTAATAGAACACTCTTGAGGCATGTCTGAGGGTCCAAGTTCAATACTCAGTACTGTCAAAAGGAGAATGTCCCAGACAATTACTAGACCGCTAGGCTTATATCATCCAAGTCTGTGGCTTTGGAGCCTCTACTTCCACATGGGAATGATTCCAGTGCAGGACTCACAGAACTGCTCTGAAAAGTTTAGTGTACATGAACTCAAATGCTTCTGTATCTTCAGTACTATTATATGAATTAGAGAAAATCACTATTGATATTTCAATAGATCATTGGATATAACATGATGGCATAATTTTCTAATTGATTTTTGTCATCAAATAGCAAATAAGTGATAGCAGTTATAGACAACTCTGACTCTTCTGAAGTGCATGAAGAACATAAGAATCTAGTGGGTGACAGACAGCAGGCTGAGCAGGCAGATGACTAAGGCAATGGAAAGAGTGAGATGGCTGAGCCTGTTATTTTAAACAAGTTTCTTCCTTCATTTGTCCTTCATATTTTATCCTCTTACTTAAAAATGAAGTTGTTGAGGTGAAGTCAATGCTGTCGTACAAGCAGATAATTCTCTGACTTCGGGTTTTTGAAAGCCACATCCAAAAGCCTTTCAAAAAATACCCTTGATTTTCCATTAAAATTCAATTTGTTGATTTATGTATTTCAAGATGAGACTTCAGAGATCATTTTAAGAAATCAAAAGCTCTATTTTTTGAGACATGGTTCTTTGAAACGTTGATCCATTGACTGCCCTCTGGTTTTCAAATTTGGTTGCTGTTTCCTTTAAAAAATATAAATTCCCTAAGATAAAAAAGCACTACTGCCTAGGTCCCCTTTGAAGACAAATCTTTTCAATGTTATACTCTAAAATGGCAAATTTATCTTTTAGCCGATCTAAAGAATTCAAAGGAAGTTAACATATGCTTTTTCAAGATCATAAATGTTTCTTTTTTCACACAAGGATCAGAAGAGAATCTTGATTGCCAAAAATACTTTTAGAATTCTACTATATGTATAGATCACGAAGAAAGGAAAAGGTCAAACTGAGATTTCTGACAAGATAAGATAGATGAAAGAACACACAGAAGATCCACTGGAGCCGTGGTCACCACAGAAACGGTAAGCACTCAGATTAAATGTCATTGGACACTTGGGTTTACTGTTTACTTAGACAGTTGAGCTTATTTTGTGACATTCATAAAGAGAGGCCAATACTTGAAAAGGGTCCTTGGTCTAAAGAAAACAGCTAAGAAGAGGCTCATATTGTCATGAAAATTAACCAAATCTATGAACCTGAAAGTTGAACCATCAGAGATTTTTGCACCAAGTAAATTTCTACACTCCAAAAGTCATCATCTTTACTAATAGCAATGATGATTAAAAAAAAAAAAAAAAGAACTTCCCTAGGTGTGTGCTTTCTGAAGCATGTGTGAAAAACATCTGGGAGAAATTTGAATACTAATAGCTGATGAGGTCAAGGAATCATTATTTTGATGGTAAGGAATTGTTGCTTATTTTCAGCCAGGGAAATACTGGAGATGTATTGTTTTTAAACAGAATTTTCCTAGTGATATAGATGAAAATATTTAAACAAATGCCACTATATCTAATATTTACCTCAATATCAAGTCTGGGAAAACAGGATGAAAATATTTAGGAATTCAGATAGATGAAAACTGCTTATACATTGATAATCACTAACTTAAAATACAGGTTCCTGGTGGTAGGATCTCAAATATATAGAGTAATGCCTCCACATTCAGTTTTGTTTCCATAGTTCAAGTTATCTATAATTAACCATGGTCTGGATATATTAAATGCATATTCCAGAAATATAGTAGTGATGAACTTAAGTTGTGCACCATTTTGAAGAGAATAATGAACTCATACTTCTATCCTGGCTCGGATATGAATAATTCTTTTGTTTAATGTATCTATTATATATATATGTTACTTTGTAGTTTTTCAATGACCATTTCAATGACTGTCATGGCATTCTACTGTCTATATTTCAAGTAATCTTTATTGAATAATTGCCTTAAAGAACAAGAATAATATTATAATAGAGATATTAGGTCTTACTACACAGAAAGAGAAGGTAACTCTGAAACTATGTAGCAATACTGCAGGGTGTAAAGATAAAAAACATATATATATATATATATATATATTAATTATGTATTCCATGAAGTTTGAGGAGTGCACTACAAGCTTTGGATACCTTGTGAAGGATAAAATTAAATAAAACTACCATTTGATCCAGCTCTTCTAGCTTGGGTGTATACAAGATCGAATCAAAGTCAGCACACTGTAGAGATACCTGCACACCTAAGTTTATTATGAGGGTAAAGATGATGAGAATATACCATATGCATACATGAAAATACCACAGTGAAACACATTATTTTGTAATTAATACCCAGTAATGAACATTAGCCTAACGTTTTCTTATCTACTTCAATATATATCTGCAAGCATATGGCTTTTTATACACTTTAGTATATTGAATATACTATTAATATAAGTCATATATTATAATCACAAATAACTTGACACTTAAACATATAGAGATAGATATACTTTATGATACCTAAAATAAATATTCATGCATTAATATAATATGTACATAGATATTAACACCCTGAAAGACAATTCTATGCAAAATTACTGATCATTACTCCTGACTCAAAATTCACACTTTCATCACCTATGGAGATGATACATTTAAAAATTAAATGTTTTTTAACAATTCCACACACACTCACTAGGATTCCTTACACTCTTACACCCCTGTTAATCCTCCCTCCCTACCAAAAAACTCTCTTCCAAATTCATGGTTTTTTGTTTCATTTTGTGGCCCACTATTAGTAGGGCTGTCTGTAAGACCATGGGTTTGAAAACTGTCCACTGGAGTCTTGTGAGTTTACCAGTAAATACACAAAGAAGATAACTACTACCCCTCTCTCTGGTTTTATCATTCTCTGATAGTTTACAGGAAGGGGTGGTGCTACATGAACCCATCCCCAAAGCTTAGATGTTGACTGCCGGGTCTTTTGCAGACCCAGTGCAGGCAAACTGCAACTGCTATAACATTGTTGCTATGCTTGAGCCTACCACAACATGCATTTCATATCCCTTTTTGGTATGCCCTGGATTTTACGTTCTGTGGCTCTCTCCAGGGATGTTGCCTGAGCCTCAGGTGATACCTTTTGAAGAGAAATTTTAGGGACAGCACTGGGAAAATGGTAGAGTGGTTAAGAATGTTTGTTGATCTTACAGAGGACCAGAATTTGTTTCCCAGCACCCACATTGGGTGCTGTATTCCACTTGTATTCCACTCTCAGGGGATCGATTGTCATCTTTTGGTCTATGCAGGCACATACACATACATACACATGCACATGAATAAAATAATGGTAATAAAATAAAGCTAAAATAAGAAATGGCATATCATGAACAAGTTGCTACCTGATCCTATTTGACCTCACAACTTGGTATTACCTTTGACACTTGATGCTGCTTTGTTTTTCCATGAATACCAGATGAAATTCACAGAGCGAGGCCTTAGTGGCCCCTTTGCCCCTGTGTCTCTACTGTTGGTCAGTGAGAAATTCAACAAACACTGGAGCATGCCATGCAGAGTAAGCTAAGAAAGCAGATAGGAAACTTGTTTTAATAACCTTTGAGTTCTGACCATGCTCTCTGACCCTGTGGACACAAGTGCCTTTTTAAATATCTACTTCCATTGGTATAACTGTATTCAAAGTCATATTTTGTGTTCTAAGCAATAGAGAAAAGGTCAGGTGGTGTGATAATCAGAAAAAGTTAGCACCTGGCTATGCAGGATCTCTGCAATCAAAAATGCCACTAAATGATTTTGAAATATGTAACTTATTTCCTATTTTTCTGTTTAGTTTAAAGCCTCTGTCTATTTGGCTCTGGAATGCTACCACTGGGACAATACCAAGGAATACATTATTTCACATGGAGATATCAGATCAAAGCAAAATAATGTGAGTAATCTTGAAGTTGACCTGGAAAAAAAATCTTCATTTTTCATTGGCACTTTAAATAATCACATTCTGTACTTATATTTTCTCATTTCAAATGGATCAGGTCATTATACAATACTCACACCTATGAATGGGACAAGAAAAATCACTCTTCATTTAGCTCACTAGCTCCATTTTTACATGAAATGTAGTCTTCAAATATTCACATTATTTTCATCTCTCCCTATGTTGCAAGTAACTGCAGGAAACAAACTGTTGAGATTCATCAGTTAATCAATACCTTGTACATTAAAACCTCAACATCTCTCTTCACGGCCACCACATGTTTAATCACTGTCATGGCCCTGTGTAATTCGGGAGTATGCTGTGTACTCATCAATAAATATTTCATGCTTCTCTTTGGAGACTTATTTGCACTATCTGTAAAGTGCCTAGGAAAGAGGATGTTTTTATTGTTCTTTGCCTTTGTAAACCGAGATAGTACCCATTACCTTCCAGCTTAGATTGAATTTGATTTTGTTTTCTTGGTTTAACATATAAATATAAAGGTAACTTTTTATCCTGCCTCTATATGTTTTTCTAAAGTGCACCAGAGTGGTTTTGTCTTACAAAAACTGCTCGACTCACGTTTGAATTATTAAAGCTCCTCAGAGGAGTTCCTATAATGGCCTTGTTGTTTAAGGGTGTCTTGTCACATTCATTTTTAAAGGTAGGGTAATGAATATGGAGAGAACAAAGCTGGTTCTTTCACAGCTGCTTTTCTAGATGCCTGTCAGACTCCAGCAAGCAAATAGCCCTGAGACCACAAAGTAAAAGCAAGATTAAGTCTAACTTACCCTTTGATTTCAAATAATGTAATGGCAACGAGAACAAAAAAAAAAAATTTTTTTTTCACTAAAAATTTGCTTCTAGACCTAAGCACTCTGGACGGGAATTAACACACGACTACCAATTCTGCTCTACAAGGTAATGCTGGGTTGTGATTTTTTTTTTTTAATTTTCTTTAGCAAGAAAAGAAAATTCTAAGATACTCTCTTGACATGATGGGAGAGAGAGAGGGAGAGAGAGAGAGAGGAGAGAGAGAGAGAGAGAGAGAGAGAGAGAGAGAGAGAGAGAGAATGAATTTATTTTACTTGACTGTTATGTGGAGGTAAACACTTTCAAATGACTGGTTTCTGTCTTAGTAGCCCCTTTGCCCTCTACTAAATAGTTGGTGGAAAAAGTACAGAATTCATTAGGCTGAAAACATATTGTCTGTACAACAGGATTGAATGTCAATTTCCCAAACACAGCCAGTAAAAAGCATACTTTACAACCCAGATTTTCGACTTTTAACCTGGAAACTTAACAACAGAGGCAATTCTGTTTGCTTTGTTCCCTTTCAAACAGGGAAGAAAGCAATATCTGTTTCGTTACCAAACAGAACAGGCAATATTTTATATTGCCGTAGTCAATTATGTGAAACTGGATAACCTTTCCCAGCTATTATGGTCTTCACATCTTTCTGCACTCATGTTGCCAACAATTCAGAAGTCGCTTCAAAGCATCTCTGCAGTGCTGGAAAGAGAAGACAGCTGGTACTGCTTAGAGAGAGAACTGAGATGGCCTGGCTTCTCATTTACAAAACTGGGGCAGCACACGTCAGAAGAATATCACTGGGAGTTTGTGAAGCTACCGATCTAGCTCTTTCCTTTTATCGAGTAAAGCTTGTTTACTGAAACAATAAACAAAAGTTTAAGAACTTTCACAGAGAGAAGCAGACAAAACACACACACACAAGAAAAACTCAGTTCAAAAAAATAAAGGCAGAAAATGAAATCTTCTAATTTATAGCAATGTTGTTCTCAAAGGTACAGCTCTGGGATAACTCTACCACCAAGCTGGTGTGAATTCAACAATCTTACTTTTGAAATCGATTAAACTTTGGATAATAAAATGTTTACTGCAGGAGTAATGCCTACAAACTTGACAGAGTTTTAGTGAATTCTGACAACTTGAATCATTTTGACAATTGGATTATATTTGATGTACCAGATAAACTGTCATATAACTTTTAATAATATACAATTTCCATTCTCTGAAAATTTTATACAACCTATTTTAACCCTTCTTATCGCCCAACACTTCCTATATCTATCCTCCTTCATACACTATTTTTCTCTTGTATCCTTTATACCTTTAAAAAAAAAAAGACACTATCTCTCACTGGCTCATATAGTCCTTTTCCCTCAGTTCTATAATGTTACCTGAGCATTAAATATAGGAGTTGTGTGGAAACATATTAATTGGAGATAGGCAACCAAGAGTCAGTTGACTGGTTGTGGCTTTCTGTAATGGTGTCAGTCTTCTATATAAAAAATAAAAAATAAAAAATCTTCTTTGATGAGGGGTGAGAATTACACTTTTCTGTGATATAAACACAAGTATTTGGAGTACAGTTAGAGTTGTACTCATTCAGGAAAAGTGACAGTAGAAGATTCTCCTCTAGGTTCCATGGCCTCACCTGATATGGGTATTACAGTGTCAGGTATGAATTGCCTCCTTTTGAGCAGGTCTTAAGTCTAATAAGATGGTTCTTGGTTATCCCCAGGACCACTATTGCACTTTTTGGAATACATTACCATACTGGTTATTATGGCTTATGGGTATTGCAACTGAATAAGACTATTGATTGTTTTATTTTTCCCCCCTTTGGCATCTTCCATAGTGCCTCCCAATACTGTGAGAGCTATTTCCTGGGGATATGAGAAAGACTTCTAGGTTGTATCCAAATTATTTTTTCTAAGCCCTGTCTCCCAAATGAGTGGTATCTTCAGCAATCAGGTCTTACCTTTCTGGAATGCAAACAAGGGAAATAGCAATACCCTATATAACTTTTGAGATCTCCGGAACATTAAGCTCTATAGGAAGATAAGCAGCTTAAGAGGTCTTATGCAAACCATAATATCAGCCTGAAGGGTGGACTGAAGTATGGACAGGGTAAATGGAGCCTTGTCTTTGATTTTTCACAACTTAGAAAAATGTTAAATAGATATGAGCTTGCACATTTGAAGAAGGAAATTTGGCTTCAACAAAGTCATGACTTATCTGAGGTTAACCAAATACGACTCAGTAGATCCAGGCTCAGAACTTTCCTTTTCTAACCTTTAGGCCAATGTTCCTTCTTGTACTTTCAAGAAAATTTGGGAAAGAACAAATGTTCACATTTACAACCTATGATTCTATTTGGGTATTGCATTTCACATGTCCCCAGGGGAAAGCAGGAATTGTTGCTAAGTTGTGTGCAAATTAAACTGAGTGGGGCCCTCATCAAATGATTTTGAGCTGTTTATGCCATATTGCTTTGTTCTTGAAGACATATTACTTATAACTTGCATAACAATTCCCTAGACTTTTAGGGGAAAATGGCAAATATAAAATATCTGTCATGAATCATACATACTGAAAACTGTATTAAATGGAAAACCCTAATCTGGTTGTGTTTAAGCTCTGCAATATATTCATGTTCAAAGGCCTAATTGAGAAAATAACTCTCAAACATAAGATAGATTCACAACAGGGAACCAAAACAAATGAGCTTTTATTGAGCCCTCAGTATTGAGGTTTTCACAAGATATAATGAAATAGCCCAGAAGAAATTGTGGGCTGGAAGAAGAGTCTTTCATATGCAATGTTACAGACACATTTTCTTAAGAGATTCCCTATACTTCTGTTTTTGATTTGCACACGGCCTGTGGACAGTGCCTCAGCTACCATGAAACTTTATCTGACACATTGTTCTTTTGACAATACTGCTGTTCTCTCAGGGTTGAGGAGCAAAACTATGAGTGTTATGCTGAAATCAGCTGTTGTTCCAGACACAAATTACCATCTGGAAACAAAGACAGATCTTTCTTCTTCCACCCTACCTTTGTGTGAATCTCAATGAAAAGGCATGCCCTTCAAGTAAGTCCTGACATAATAAGCATCGTATATATTGTGAAAGAGACAGTTCCTTCATAATGTATCAATAGAGTCTAAGATTGCCATATCTAAGAGATTAAACAAAACAGAAGTTAAAAACACACACACACCAATACTGGACATATGCAGAATTGTTTATTATTATTTGTGATCTATACAACAAAACAAATATTTCCATAGAATCTATATTCGAGTAGGTTTTATTTGTAGCCTACAGATGTGTTATGAGGAATATAGGAAGATATGTGAAGGTCATATACAAATGTTGCATCTTATAGAAAGGAGTTTAACAACACAGATACACACATTCTGAGGGGAAGGTGTGTCCAGGAGCCAAACTATGAAATACTATAGGCACCAAAGAAAACACGGAAGCAATTTCCCACAAAGAAATGCTGACCATTGCTTTTGTTGCTTAACTGGGAGAGCAACTGCTGCTAAGCCTCTTCTTCTTAATGTGAAATTGACTACTTGTATAAACCAGATAAAAGGAAATTTGTCTAGCTATAGAATCTGACCACCCAGTTTGTCCTGTGACTTACCAAATGAGCACTCTCCTATTTTTTCTCTCTTCCGCAGACCTCCCTCTGTGCCAGGCAATTTGAAATTAAATCCATGTAGACTTTATTCAGTGCATGCACTACTCATTGGTTTAAATTTTTCTGATGTAAGGCCTTATTGGGGAATCCATAATTTCAAGACTATGTTATTTTCAATAAGTAAGTGAAGATGTGAACCTTTCTATTTCCCTCACAAATGAATTCAGACTGTTTCTTAGGGAACAGTGGCAATAAGCTGAATAAGGAAACTAGCAAGAATAACATGACAAGACACAACTTAAGAGTTAGGAGTTTTAAACCCACACCTTTCTAACAATTTTTCTGATACTTCTTTTTCTCTTATCCTAATAGATTCCAAAGTCCATAGTTCCATCAGATTCCATCATTGTTCTCACAACATTCTATCACTCTCCAAGCCAAAAAAAACAAAAACAAAAACAAAAACAAAAACAAAAACCATCTCAACATAATCCTACTGCCTCCTCTCTCTGTACTGGGTCATAGGCAACTAAGAGATATTTCTCCATCGCTCTTTACCTAAATATAAAATTATTCTGTGTCTACTATGCTGAGACACAGTGCTGAAATGATACAGGCAAACAAACAAACAAACAACAACCATCTACCTCCTCCCTTAACCAGGAGGCACAATTCTAAGATGAAGCCTCTGATCCCCAGTTAGAATGGTTGATCAACCAGCCAGATATTCTCATGGACATCTAACTCACTGCTTCTGCCTTGCTGTTGACCACCTCAAGAAGCTTTCAAGGTTATTTTGTACATCCAATGAAGTACAATGTGTGGTGTGTGGCATAAATGCATGGGCTTTATTTGTCTCATAATGCCTTCCCACACAGCCCTTTCTTGTGAAACTACAGTTTGCTAAAATCTAATGCTAGCAAAAATTCAAAAAGAAAGACAATATTCACTCTTGAATTTTGAGTTATATAATACCTATACTCTGATTCTGAGGATTTTCCAACATATTTTTTAATATTCCCACTTCTTTTTTTATTAGATATTTTCTTCATTTACATTTCAAATGCTATCCCGAAAGTCCCCTGTATCCTTCCCCTGCCCTGCTCCCAAGCCACCCACTTCCACTTCCTGGCCTTGGCATTCCCCTGTACTGAGGCATATACTCTTCGAAAGACCAAGGGCCTCTCCTCCAATTGATGGCCTACTAGGCCATCCTCTGCTCCAAATGCAACTTGAGACACAGCTCTGGGGGTACTGGTTAGTTCATATTGTTGTTCCTTTTATAGGGTTGCAGACCCCTTTAGCTCCTTGGGTAGTTTGGGGCCCTGTGTTCCATCCAATAGATAAAAGTGAGCATCCACTTCTGTATTTGCCAGGCACTGGAATAGCATCACAGAAGACAGCTATATAAGGGTTCTGTCAGCAAAATCTTGCTGGCATATGCAATAATGTCTGGGTTTGCTGGTTGTTTGTGGGATGAATCTCTGGATGGGGCAGTCTTTTATTGGTCTTTCCTTCTGTCTCAGCACTGAACTTTGTCTCTGTAACACCTTCCATAAGTATTTTGTTCCCCATTCTAAAGAGGAATGAAGTATCCACACTTTGGTCTTCCTTCTTCTTGAGTTTCATGTGTTTTGCAAATTATATCTTGGGTATTCTAAGTTTCTGGGCCAATATCCACTTATCAGTGAGTGCATTTCATGTGTGTTCTTTTGTGATTGGGTTACCTCACTCCGGATGATATCCTCCAGATGCATCCATTTGCCTAAGAATTTCATAAATTCATTGTTTTTAATAGCTGAGTAGAATTCCATTGTGTAAATGTACCACATTTTCTGTATGCATTCTTCTGTTGAGGGAAATCTGTGTTCTTTTCAGCTTCTAGCTATTATAAATAAGGCTGCTATGAACATAGTGGAGCATGTGTCCTTATTACAAGTTGGCACATCTTCTGTCCAGGAGAGGAAGTGCTGGATCTTCCAGTAGTACTATGCCCAATTTTCTGAGGAACCGCCAGACTGATTTCCAGAGTGGTTGTACAAGCTTGCAATACCACCAGCAATGGAGGATTGTTCCTCTTTCTCCACATCCAAATGTGGAGAAATGCAAATCAAAACAATCCTGAGATTCCACCTCACACCAGTCAGAATGGCTAAGATGAAAAATTCAGGTGACAGCAGATGCTGGCGAGGATGTGGAGAAAGAGGAACACGCCTCCATTGTTGGTGGGTTTGCAAGCTTGTACAACCACTCTGGAAATCAGTCTGGCAGTTCCTCAGAAAACTGGACATAGTACTACCGGAGGATCTCGCCATACCTCTCCTGGGCATATATCCAGAAGATGTTCCAACCAGTAATAAGGACACATGCTCCACTATATTAATAGCAGCCTTATTTATAATAGCCAGAAGCTGGAAAGAACCCAGATGTCCCTCAACAGAGGAATGCATACAGAAAATGTGTACATTTACACAATGGAGTAATTAAAAAGAATGAATTTATGAAATTCCTGGGCAAATGGATGGACCTGGAGGACATCATCCTGAGTGAGGTAACCCAATCACAAAATAACTCACATGATATATACTCACTGATAAGTGGATATTAGCCAGAAACTTAGTATACCCAAAATACAAGATATAATTTGCAAAACACATGAAACTCAAGAAGAACGAAGACCAAAGTGTGGAAACTTTGCCCCTTCTTAGAATTGGGAACAAAACACCTATGGAAGGAGTTACAGAGACAAAGTTTGGAGCTGAGACAAAATGATGGATCATCTAGAGACTGCCATATCCGAGGATCCATCCCATAATCAGCCTCCAAACACTGACACCATTGCCTACACCAGCAAGATTTTGCTGAAAGGACCCTGATATAGCTGTCTCTTTTGAGGCTATGCCGGGGCCTGGCAAACACAGAAGTGGATGCTCACAGTCAGCTATTGGATGGAACACAGGGTCCCCAATGGAGGAGCTAGAGAAAGTACCCAAGGAGCTAAAGGGGTCTGCAACCCTATAGGTGGAACAACAATATGAACTAACCAGTATCCCTGAGCTCGTGTCTCTAGCTGCATATGTATCAGAAGATGGCCTAGTCGGCCATCATTGGCAAGAGAGGTCCCTTGGTCTTGCAAACTTTATATGCCTCAGTACAGGGGAATGCCATGGCCAAGAAGTGGGAGTGGGTGGGTAGGGGAGTAGGGTGGGGAGGATATGGGGGACTTTTGGGATAGCATTTGAAAGTAAATGAAGAAAATACCTACTAAAAAAAAAAAATGTGGGTCAATTCCTTTCTTTTTTCCCAAACAGTAAATCACTTGATCACCATATATAATAGGAGATTACACTTCACTGAGATCCCTACCCCATACAACATTCAAATAATAAGAGAACCAAGATTTCTTAGACCAGTGAGAGATCTCAATCCCTTGTTCTAGCACAAAAGCACAGTACCTAATAAATTTAATATGAACATTAGATTAACGTACCACCTTGTGTGGGTTTGAGTGACTCGCCATCATCTGATGCATGGTGCTTCTCTAATGATGCTAGAATATGTCTTTTTTGTTTGAACCCCAATACAGCTGCCATGGAAGTTCATGATGAATTCTAAAACTGAGCTTCTTTTTGTTTCACATTCTTCTACTGTCTTAGTTTGTTTTCTACTGCTGTGATAAAACAGCATGGCCAAATCAACTTGGAGAGAAAAGGGGTTACTTCAGCTCACAGATTATAGTCTATCATGAAGAGAAGTCAGGATAGTAACTAAAAGCAGAAAGTGAAGCACAGACCACATATGAACACTGTTTTGTGGCTTGTTCAACATCATTTACTCAACCTGCTTCTTTGTGCAATCCATAACAACCTGGCTGGGAGTGGCCCAATTTACAATGAGCTGAGTTGAGCTATTCCACATCAAATATTAATAAAGAAAACTATGATAGACAATCTAATGGAAGTATTTTCTAAATTGAGGTTCTTCTTCCAAGATAACTTGTGTCAAGTTTAAAAAAAAATAATAAAAAGAACACCATATCAGTGACTCTCACAGTATATACAGTGTTAAGATGGACAAATTGAAAGAACATTATGACATCATAGTTTAGAGATTTTGTTATCACTTGAACTCTAAGGACAATGTCTTGATTTGGGGTCACTAGCATAGAACTACAATTTTCCAAAGGAAACTGCATTGTAAGAGATTTAAGCTACTTTGCTGCCCTTTTAATTAAATAAACACTAATCTCCATGAATCAATCACTCAGTTGGTTGTAGGGAGAATGTTGGTGTTTATCCCCCTAAAGACAATGGGCTTCTAGGTAAACTAATTCATTCCCTGTCATGATCAGCTTTATACTTCCAATGAATGACACTTGAGTCAAATCACTGAAAACTTTGGTTATATCAAATTACCACAAGGGGAAATGTTATAAACTTGCTGATGTTCACTAAACCTAGAGATGTACCTTAGATATTCATTTCTAAGAGTGCTCCTTATCTTTCTGCGATGTTCAATGACTAATACAGAGACTCACAACTGGCCAATATGCTGAGAATAAGTGTGAAGTGATCAGTGGTAAATAGAATAAATGGGGCATCCATATCATACTCCCTCCCTCCGTGTTCAGTAAACATGATAGAATAATGACTGGAAGGATTTGAAAATCCAGAAGTCAGGGAGAAGGAGGCAGGAGTATCTCCTGGACATGATAGTGTGGGGCAATGGGCTATGCGCAGACAGCCTGGTTTCCAGTCCAGGCTAGATCTTGAACCCCGTACCTGGTAGTGATAATTCACTTACATGGGACAGAAGGAGTTCTCTCATGTCTCCTGGACCCTGGCTCCTGTCGGAGTTACCGCCGCCCATAACCCCCACAGGAGAGGCGTGGCTATCAGCCACTTAGGAATAGCACCAAGCCCTCCCACATGCAAATAAGGTTTCCCCCAAATGCTCAGTCCAAGCCAATGAGAAGGGCTTGCTATCAAACCCTAAAACACCTCCAGAACTGTATATAGGGCCATGCAGGGAATTAAAGGTACTATTCCTTTGTCTGACCCTTTTGTTCCAAGAGCTATAACACTTGAGAAGAGATCTTCTCTCCCTAAGAGCCACATTCCTCACTGGATTGTCTGCTTTTCACTGGACAAAGCCAGACCTGACTCAATTCCAGTGACCTGGAAGGTATGTCAGAGACTTTGTCTCCCTGCCTGCACTCACTTCCCCTCCCGGGGGCCTTCCCACCTTGCCTGGATAGAGATCTCCGTGGAAAACCTCTGGTACCCAGGCCCACATGATAGCACTGCTGCTGGACTCATGAATTCACAAACATGTGGTAGTCTGCACAAGATCTGCACAGAATCAAACTGGTAAACATTCCATCACTGATAGAGAAGGAGCACACAATCCCACACTCCTTCCTGAGAAACAACTGATATTTGATAGATGCTGGGGGAAAAAAAAGATGATTTTCTTCAAGAGTGTGACCCTTGGTAGGTTGCTGATGGTCCCAGATCATGGTCCTATACTCAAGTATATTCTTAGTGTGCCATGAAATGTAGAAAATATTACATAAAACTTGGAGAGTAGAAGTGAATAGAAGGACCCAGGATGAGTTTGAGAAGAAGGGGGGGGGGGTGATAAGAACATTGTATATGTATGTATGGAAATCTAAAAGTATAAATATATTTTAGAAAAGAAAAGTGCTTCTTTCCAATATGTAATCAAAGTGAAGAAAATTACAGTTTAGATTATGTTACATGGTTTAAACAATGATATCAGGGGCCTTTGGGGGGAGACTTAGTCAGCTTTGTAAACAAAGACTTTCTCCATGTTCCCATGGAGGTTCTCCATGAAAAAGACAGTCCTTGTTTCCAAACTGTTAATTGATTGTTTATTGTGGAAAATGGGTGCATACTATACCATCATGGTGGACCAGAGATTAAATACCTTTTGCAGGGAAGAATGTCTGGGACAGAAGTTGATTAGCTAAACTCTGGGGGTCTCTAGATACCTCATTAGCAAGAACTCTTTTTTGATCTATGTATGTCACAGTGCTATGTAGGGAGTGTGGTCAGGTAACAGAGGCCTGGTCAGAAGCAGGTGAAGCTTCTACTGGCTTCTCTGGGTTCTGGGGCTTCCAACCCACTAAACCTTACCAAGTTTTCTGGCACAGTCCACTGCCTCACAACTGTCGATGACTACCAGGGGAGTGGGGAGAGAAAGGGTTTGTTAAACCTTGACACTTTATGTGCTCCTCTTCCCAACTGTATACATAGGCCAAAAAAGATTAAATTCAGCCAAGTAACAATTTCGTGGGAGTGCCCAAAAATCTCAACTTAGGACCCTAAGGAAAAATGCAAATGAAGGGGAATTATAAAGTCAAAAGAAAGATAACTGAAGCCTACATTTCTATAAGGAAGAAAAAAATGTATGAAGAAATCATGTACATCAATACACCACCATAGGACACCTAGTTTGTAATCAAAGTTACCTTAGTTTAAGTGGCTTGGGAACAACTCATTTCCTGAAATTCTTAAAGATGGGAAATCTTCACTCAATATGTCAGGAGCTCCAGCATGCAATGTGAGCCCAGTCCCTGGTTTACAGATGGCCCCTTTAACTATCTTCCCATGGTGGAAAGAGACAAGACAGTTGTCTGGGATCTCTGCAATAAAGACACTAACCCCTTTCATGAAGGTGTTACCCCATCACACAAGCCTCTCCCAGAAGGACTTACATAAACATAATATTACATTGATTATGCATTTATTTGGAAAGAAATTTGAACATTTTGATCATAACCAACACCACCTCCAGCCATATTTTCATCTAACCTTCTGTGTAATAAACCATTGACTAAAAAGCTGTTGCCATTTTGTGTCTCACATCATATAACTTACGAATTTTTGTATACTTTCTTCTTGACATCTAGTCTGTATAATGCTGTTTATGTACAAACATAAATTTTGTCAAAACAAGTAAAGTTTTTCTCAATGCATATGATCAAAAAGGAGAGGATAGACAAAAATAGCTGCCAAATAATAGTCTTGGAGAAAAACACTGCTTGTGTGTGTCAGTGTACTCTGAACAATCATTTCCCAAGAGCCAGACAGCCAGTGGGAGCATTCTGTCTCCTCTGCCTCCCATACACTTCTTTGCTGGCCTGCATCTTACAGAATTTTTGTGCTTTTAGTTATGCTGTCAGAAGCTACAAATGGAAGAAACATAATTTGTACTAATGTCACTACCTCAATAATATCTAAGTGCATTTTATGTTTTAAATATCAAATACACTAAAGGATCTCCCAAAGGGGAATACACTATATTGAATTATATTTCCCGTATAATAATAATGCAAGCCTATCATTCAATTGTATATAGACCCCAATGAAGACTTTGAACACAGAAAGTCCTTCATTTATCATGCACCTTTTTTTTGACACATACACACAAGAATCCTTCTGGCTCTTTCATTAGCTCATGGAGATGCAGGCTTTTTTAGATCACCCCATGCCTGCTTTTACAGCAGTCACATAAATAAACAAAGCTGAGTCTCACTGGAAGGTGATAGGAGCTTTGTCAGCAAAACCCCATGAAGAGCATTCTCCTATGCCTACAAAATAAACCATCATTTAAAAGTAGAGGAAAGAATTCCTCAACACATGCAAGGGGTTGCCTGCCTCAACCTGTCAGACTGTACTCTATCCATCTATCACCAGCTTTTCAATGACCCCTACTTCTCTCTGCTTGTTATTTTACCTCCCAGAATTAAATTCTCTTGTCTATATGACCTGGAGCTGAAATGAATTTTTTTATTTAAAAATTTTTATTGCAAGTTCTATAATTATATTTATAGAAGCATTATATTGCTTCATATTTCCTTCATATCTTCTTAGAAGTATCCATACTTTGGTCCTTCTTAGAGGGGGAACAAAATAACCATGGAAGGAGTTACAGAGACAAAGTGTAAAGCAGAGACTGAAGGAATGACCATCCAGAAATTACCACACCTGGGGATCCATCCTATAAACAACTACCAAAACCAGACACTATTGTGGATGCCAACAAGAGCTTACTGACAGGAGTCTGATATAGCTGTTTCCTGAGAGGCTCTGCCAGTGCCTGACAAATATAGAAGTGTAGGCTCACAGCCATCCACTGGACGAAGCACCGGGTACCCAATGAAGGAGCTAGAGAAAGGACCCAAGGAGCTGAAGGGGTTTGCAGCCCCATAGGAAGAACAACAATATGAACTAACCAGTATTTCCAGAGCTCCCTGGGACCAAACCACCAACCAAAGAAAACACATGGTAGGACTCATGGCTCTAGCTGCATATGTAGCAGAGGATGGCATAGTTGGTCACCAATGGGAGGAGAGGCCCTTGGTCCTGTGAAGATTCTATGCCCCAGTATAGGGGAATGTCAGGCCCGGGAAGAGGGAGTGGAGCAGGGGGGGAGGAAAGGGATAGGGAGTTTTTGGAGGGAAAACTAGGAAAGGGGATAACATTTGAAATGTAAATAAAGAAAATATGTAATAAAAAAAAGAAGAAGAAAGAATAAACTCTAATGAACAAGCAAAAAACATAAAATTAATTTATTCTTTACACTCCATATTCCATTCCCCAAACCCACCCTCATCCACCCTCCAACTGCTCCACATCCCATACTTCTTCCCCATGCCCCCTGACTCCACATGGATGTCACGACCCCCCACTCAACCTGACCTGTAAACACCCTGGGGCTGCCAGTCTCTTGAGGGTTAGGTGCATCATCTCTGAATGAACACAGATCCAGAAGTCCTCTACTGTATGTGTATTAGGGGCCTCATATCAGCTGGTATATGCTGTCTGTTTGGTGGTCCAGTGTTTGAGAGATCTCAGGGGTTCAGATTAATAGGGACTTCTGGTCATCCTGCAAGATTGCCCTTTTCCTCAGCTTCTTTCAGCCTTCCCTAATTCAACAACAGGGGTCAGCTGCTTCTGTACATTTGTTGGATGCAAATACCTGCATCTGACTCTTTCAGCTACTTGTTGGGTCTTTCGGAGGGCAGTCATGATAGATCCCTTTTTGTGAGCCCTCCATAGCCTCAGCAATAGTGTCAGGACTTGGGACCTCCCCTTGAGCTGGATCCCACTTTGGGCCTGACCCTGGACCTTCTTTTCCTCAGACTCCTCTCCATTTCCATCCCTGTAATTCTTTCAGACAGGAACAATTATGGGTCAGAGGTGTAACTGTGGGATGGCAACCACATCCTGCACTTGATGCACTGTCTTCCTGCTGGAGGTGGGCTCTATAAGTTCCCTCTCCTTACTGTCCCGCATTTTATCTAAGGTCCCTCACTTTGATTCCTGAGAGTCTCTTACCTCTCAAATCTCTGGTATATTCTGGGAGGTTCCCTGCAACCTCCTATGTCCTGAAGTTGCCTGTTTCCATTCTTTCTGCTGGCCCTCAGGGCTTCAGTCCTTTTCCCTTACCCAATACCAGATCAGAAATGAAGTTGTATTAAAAGACACATTATGACCAAATTAAGTAGAGTCTTTTAAGAGAAAAAAAAAAGCTATGAGACCCACTGACAAAGTCATTGCAGCATGTGATGGATGTATTTTGCACTGACTTACACAAATGCTTTCAGGGCTGCACAGAAACCCAGATGACATTACTCACTTGGGTCCCTTCACCTTTTAAAACTCGCTTTTAAAGCTGTGCATACTGACTTAGGTCGCTTGCTAATCATCATGACTTAACTGAAATGTCTTTGTATTATTAAGCCATAAGTCTTGTTTACAGAGAGTAAAAAGTACACTATACTGACAACTTTCCCTGATCTGGTCTGCCAAATGTAGAGCTATGACTGAATGCTAAGAGGACTCCTACGGTGCTTGACACACCTATATTCTGGTCCTTCCTTTTTCCTCCAGACTTCTGAAGGGCACTTCATGATTAATGGATGAACATTGTAGTTAATTGGAACTTTCTGATTATGGTTCTGGTGTATCTGAATATTGTGACAGAGAATCACTACAAATGAAGATAAAGGCATTGTCAGTATTTACAACTCTATGCTACCTTAATTGAACATCTAATATAAATTGGCTTATAAGTCAGATACTTTTCCTTATAATTGGTAACAATGACACATTTGAGAACTCAGTCTTGGCCCAATGCCCAACACATACAAAGGCAAGATGGTGACCAATTCAATGCAATAATGTACAGAAGAAGGTAACTGAATAGTTACTTAGAGAAAAGTATTCTTCTCTGAAAGTCTGCTATTATAGAAATATTTGTGTGTGTTAACCAAGACTGTGTACTGAGTATATTATTGTTTGGCACAGTGGATTCTTCCATTTATAAAAGGAAGATATGTAATGTCAACTATTTTACTAATTTATTTTCTTTATTCCTTAAGCTTCTCTCTTCCAATTAAAAAGTCATTTTCTATATTGTAATTACTTCCAAAATAAGCACATCATGCAATATCTCTTGGGTTAAGCAATATGCACAATTAAATTTCGAATGTCAATTAGCTAGCTGGAAGCACTTTCTCTCCTCTTGGGTGTGAGTGTGTGTGTGTGTGTGTGTGTGTGTGTGTGTGTGTACATGAGCGTTTAAAATGAAGTCTTAACCATTTTAACATATATTAATTTATTTTGGTTAAGCAACCTCAAACTCTTCCTGCTTTCTTTATCAGTATGAATAAGGAAATATAAGAACAACCAGTTTCTGCATCCAGATACACATAAAGTCATTTTTATAATTCCAGTTCACAATCTATTCTTGGATGAGTAGGGTTCTTCTACTGTACTAACACTGCAAAAAAATAAAATAAATTAAAAACAACTGTGAACTTCCTTGAACAGTATTATCTATATGATAGCTAGATTACACTGAATTTTATCCCAAATAAAACTCATACATTGTATCCTTAACTCCTAGTGTGACTCTATTTAGAGAGAGATCTGTTGGAAAGATAATTATAGGAAAATAAAGTCTTAAGAGTGGACACATGTGATGAGTCTGGTATCCTTTTAAGAAGAGGCCTTGTACCTTGAAGGTACAAGGATACTGCAAAAAGGTAACCCTTCACACACGAATGTGAAAGTCCTCATCAGAAACTAACCTTGACATACCTTGATCTGGGACTTCCAGTTTTACAAAGTGTGAAAAAATTTTTCTAGCATTTTAACCACCCCAACTGTTGTGTTTTGTTCTTCCTGTACTGACTGATTTAGAAGGAGGTGTGGTCTTGTTTCTAGGAGACAGAAGCGTTTGGGTGCAGATTCCTATGAAGAGAACAGTGATAGTTTGTATTTTGCAGAGAATATAGTCCTGAGAACATAGCTTCCATTTCCAGCAGAAACAGCAAAAATAAGAATAGCAGCAAGACACAGCCTCTTGGTACATCTTTGACCATTATTTAAGGAGAAAAGAGAATAAAAGTGTTAGGTCATCTAGTTTGTTTTGAGCTTAATAGTTCTTGATAAAGCAGGAAGTTACAGGACACAGGGGTATAAAATTGAAGGACAGAATGAGTTGTTTTATACATAAAATTCATTGTTAAAAGAGATAATGTCAACAGTATTCAGAATGTCTTATTTAACCTAAATCTAAAGCTTCCCAAATCAATTATGTTGTACTACCTAATTCATCCACAGTCTATGAACAAATTATTCATGAGCCAAAAATAAATAAATATTTGATGGATTTACTGATGTATTCAATGAAATAACAGGAAATGGGATTGAACATCACATTAGAAATTAAGGCATTGATAATAACATGGTGAAAAAACATCTCATCATTCCAACATAATTGATAATGCTCCATCTTTTCATCTGGAGTATCTATTACTCAGACACAGAGCAACTATCCTTGCACCTATACACCAGGCTTTACTGGGTCATAATTTTTTGATTTATAGCTTTGCTTTAGTCATATTTAGTAATTAAATAATTAAATGATTTTACAGAAATCTTGACTTAATATTTCTCATGAAAAACAAGCAAACAGACCCTACAGCTTCTGCTGAATTGCATCAACAGTCAGCTGCTTGCTAATTGAAGCATTGCCCCCTGTGTCCACAAAACTCAACCTAGAATATTTCATGAAGTTATGTTATGTTCTTCTTTACGTAAAGAGTCTCAATGTACAGCCATTTTAACTTTGTTGTTTTTGTCTGCTTGTTTAAAATAATAACGGTGTTCTGCCCTCCCTTCTCCAACAGTACTTTTCCTTCTATGAGCCAAAACTGCAACATCTGGATGACAACTGGCATAGGGAGAACTTGCAATCATAATTACAATTTTAGAACACCCTAAGCAAGAATATTAAAAAAAGAGGTTTAATCAGGATAAGATTTGCAATGATACATATTTTCATTTAAATTTCTGTGTGCTTAGTCTGTCACATAGACTCAGCATATGCATTTAACACTGAAGAACATGAAGAAATAAGGTAAGAGCTTACCACCTGGTTTGTCAAAACTATCCAGCAGATAAAATTCTTTTGGGTTCTGAGTATTAGGCTTGGAGACTTACCTCAATGTGACATTCGGTTCATAGGCTGAGAAGAGGATGCAGAAGTTCACAAGTGGATATGAGTGAAACCCAAATGCCAAAGTCAAATGTTTCACCAATTACTCCTGCTAGAAAGACTAAGGAAAAGCAGATAGGCATGGTGGATAATACTAATAGGGTTCATAAAGCAAATTGTGGCAGATATGTATAAACAGAACATTATCCCAAGTATCCTAAACATAAAAATAAATAGAACAGCAGAAAAAGAAGAAATATCCACAAATGATTAGCACTTTTCAAAAGGCTTAAGATTAGTAGTCACAGTGTTGAACAAATGTCACCTATCATTCATTTCCTAGACTGTTCCCATCTCCCCAAACAGTAATTCTGGATGCAAACAAAGTAGCATCCAGTGCCCCTGCCCAGGCCCTAGCAACATCTTTCTACCCTCTGTATCAACAAACATAAATAGAATCATATTGTATTTGTCCTTCTGTGATTAACTTTTATAACTTTGTAGTTTTACATAAGATACCAAATTTGATGCTACATTTATTTACCCACAAAACATATAGGAAGACACTGAGATCAGTTGGACAGTTGGCTCGGTGGGTAAAGTGCTTGCTCTAAAGCCATAGCAACCTGCATTGTGATACCCAGCAACCACATGGAAGCATGGTGGCTGTAACTCAAAACTGGATGGGCAGAGACAGGTGTATCTTGGGAACTCACTGGGCAACCAGCCTAACCAAAACAGTTAGTTTCAGTAAAACACTTTGTCTCAAAAGAAATATTCAGAAAAATAGAAAAAATCACCCAGACTCTTCCTGTGGCAAACACCACACACACACACACACACACACACACAAACACACACACACACACACACACAAACACACACACACACACACACACAGGGTCAATTGCCAACCTAATTAAAATCAAAGCTTTTACAAGGGCAATCTGAGGCCTCACAGAAGCAACAGCACACATGGGGACAGCTGAGCTTCTGTGGGTCAAAGTTAAAAGCCTTGAAAGGCATGGAAGGCTCAGTTTCTGTGCTACCCTCCTGTTATTTTTCTTTCTTTCTGCTATTTTGATTATTATGGAACTTATAGTTACTTTACCTTTAAAAAAAAGCTTTCACAAAAATGAAAGGAAGAATGAGAGAGAGAGAGAGAGAGAGAGAGAGAGAGAGAGAGAGAGTCTTCCATAATGAAAATCACCCAACCTTTACTCAAACTACCCAGATCAAAAGCTGTATATCCTCCGAAGCATAGGACCATTTTAGCATCTTTTCTGATAAAACCCCTGCTTTTCAGTTTGCCGCAGACACTAAACTCTTTCCTTGTAACACACTTTTCAATCTCATTTCCAACTTTCCTTATAATTACTTCTTGTGCTTTTGTAATTTTCTACCGGTCTTTTTAATTCCATTCTGCGTGGGAGCTGATCACATGCCTTGCCTGTGAGGCATCCATTACTTTTGCAGGGACCTCTGGAGCCTGTCTTTCTCCTGACTTTCACTTCCAGAATCTTTTCGTCCTTGTCTTTAGCATCTTTCCGCACTTTGCTCTGAAATGATTCATCATCTCCATTGTCTTCACCAATCACTTTTGTTCTAATTGCAAAGCTAAATAAATTAGATTCCTTCATTGTCACTTCAGAAACTTCTCTTTCAGCTAAACATTTCTAATTATGGCCAGGCTCAGTCCTAAAAATTAAGATCATAACTACCCTATTACAAGAGCACAAAGGGAGTCTTTTATGTGTAAGTAAATCTCTGGTTAGGTTTGCCCCTGGGATGGAGAGGCTTTTTCATGTGATTTTGTTTCTTGGAAGAGAAAAAAAATATGAAGTTGGTGGATAGGGAGCAGGATAGTATCTGACAAAAAGTGGAGAAGAAAGAATATGACAAAAGTATATCATGTGATTTATTTTTTTAACTTTATAATAATAATATTTTAACTCTTTGAAATTCTCAAAAAATTTTTAATCATATTTGTCCCACAATTCCTCCCAACCTCCCAATTTACCCAGTTTTGTGTTCTTCCCGCCCTCACCCCCATGGATTCAATTATGTGCTGTCCAAATACTCCAGGGTATGGGGCATGCCCTGACTTATGGTGGCTTTATCAAGTGTCATACCCTGATATTTATTTTTAATTAAAAATAATTAAAGTAATGTCATAAACAATAGAGGAAGATACTTAGAGGTGATGTGTGGTTCCACATATATATCAGTGGGTTAGCACCCCAACATAAATATGCACACACATACACACACACACAATCCCAAAAAATGACTTTCAAAATTAAAAAAAGTCATTCTGATCTATAAGTTTTCCATCTAACTTATGGACAGTGCTAGCTACCTCTGCAGAACAGGATTTTTTCTCACCTCAGGCTTCCCAAAAGCTGCCTAGATTACCATGAGCATGGGATTACCATGAATAACAGCAAAAAGAAGCTGCCACTGCTGAGTTATAATACTTCTGTCCTGGTTTACAAATACTTGGGTATACCATCTCCAGTTTAAAATAATAAAGAATCCTCCTCTTGGAATTTGGAGGAAGGACTATTTTTCCATATAGACCTGCACATGTGTATATATGCATACAAATGTTTGTATGTGTGTATGTATACATGTATGTATGTGAATTTGTGCATGTGTATGTATATACACTTCTCTACATAAAGATAGGTGTTATGGTAGCATATTTCAAGCAGGGTGATTGCATAGCAAACAGCATTAATAATGAAGCTGAACTACAGTGGAAAAAAATAAATTGTGACAATTAAGTGAAAGTTAAGTGGCAAAGTACCATGTAGTTCATGGCCAGGGTTCTCTGGTATGAGAGTTAGTAATTAGCCTGTGTGCTGCATTCTAACTTGTTCGTGTTTCCATTTAACCTGACTAGAATGCAAAGTACTGTTTGGAGTTTCTGCTAAAGAAAAATACGGGGTCTTATCATCATGTATCCTGTAGGGTATTTTTTTTCCGAAAGCTACATTTCCAGAAGTATGTGCTTCTGAATGCCTAGCTGAAAAGAAATGTTTGTAAATCTCAATTACAAGGCCCAGCATGAATATCTAAAAATATGCTAAAGGCATAAAATTCACATCAGAGTCAAATTCTAAAATGAAAATATTATACAAAATATTTCAATTACTCACACATTCCTATGGCTCCTGGGGGGAATTTTGAAGGTAGAGAGAGAAAGAGAGATTACCTCTGTGAACAGCTCCCTGATCATCATAAGCTAGGAGCGGGGGGTGGAGGGGATTTACTTCCCCTATACTCTTTGCAGATGAGTGACAGTCTCCTTTCTCAGAGAACATGCCAGGTGCCCTTGGCAGCTCTTCATCTAACCCTGAGTCTGTCTACCAGGAGCTTTGCTATTAGTTTGTGTTTGCACTAAGAAAAATGCTTATGGACTATAAAATTGGTGCATGGATTGTTTAAGATGATATGGTTCCACAGACACATTGAAGCTTAATTTGAAGGATTTAATTATGCCTTTCTTATGCCTATAAACAAAATCACAAAGAGATAGTCATGCTCCCCTAAAGAGAGAGAGAGGGAGAGGGAGAGAGAGAGAGAACATCATGAAGTCACTCACAGACTCACACAAAGTGTAATTTCTAACCTCACTAAATTAATATCTGTAGGCTGACTCAAACTTCCCTTCCACTAAGCCTGCATCAAAGCATTTTAAATTCTTCCACATTTTTTATGTGTCTGTACTTGGTAATTAATCCCCCAAGCACACTGTAAAGCTTGGCTGATACAAATGTGCCCAGGTTTTTAGAAGCATTCAACTGAGACTGTGATGCAGGTAAACACATCAACATCTAGAATCTGATTGGAAAATAGGGGTGAGGGATACAGGCTAGGGGGAGGAATGAGAAAAATGAAGCCACAAAAATCAACCAAGCAACTCTTCTATTTCCAGAGACAACAGAATTCACTGGCTAGATTAAAAATTGCCAAGAAATTTTATTACCATCTTATTTCCACAACGTAAACATTATTAAATGAAAAGAAACAAGAAACCAATTCTGTCGTACTGTGAATGTAAATAACAATAATAGGAAATTTGGCCGCACACGGTATCTGACCTCTTGGGTCTCAGACTCGTAAACCAACTCTGCGTATGGCAACAAATACTCCAGGGTAATGTGATATCCAGGACCAGTGAAATTGCATGCAGAGTGGAACAATTTCCCATCCATGCCTCTTGTGCATTTCTTACAGTATGATTCTAAAACTGCCCTTCCAGAATTTTGCTCTCATTTCAAATTCTATCCTGAACAGCCACATTCTAAACCAGAACCATTTGTTGATTTAAAGCAAATAAGAAAGTAGATTATTTGATAATTGTATACTTATTTGTTGGGAGAGATGGTGCAGCTATGTGTTTGTGTTTACAAACATATATACTAACATAGGCACACTTCCCCATGCATGCACTGGCATGTTACATGTTCAGTGTCTTCCACTATCACCCCACTCCAACTTACTTTTTCTGAGAGAATCTCTCATTAAGCTTTTCCAAATAATGGCATGTTTTTGTTTTGTTTTGTTTTGTTTTGTTTTGTTTTAAAAAAAAGAACGTGAGAATTTTTTTCTTCACTGGTAAATTCGTCCTTCCCTACAAGAAGAACCATCTGATAATGTCTGGGTCTTTTTACATCTTAGGAATAGCTTAACTTTTTGACTAGGAATAACACACTAAAAATAAGGTGTTCAAATCTTCCAATATACAAAAACTTTCACTTTCTCTCAGTGAACCTGGAACTTGCTATTTTATTTACACTGGTTAGGAACCAATGACTACCCATAGAATAGATTTCCTTTTTCATTCCCAATCTCTTGGGAATCCTCTTATCTCCACCTCTTGAGAGCCAAGATTACATACTCACACTAGTACAGATGCAACTACAGCTACCCCTTTAAAAAAAGAATGATATCGAGAGGTAGCAGGAAAATTTACCATCATCTAAACTTCACAGCTAGTGGATAGACCAGTATACTTGTTCACACAAAATTAAACAAAAACAACAAAAAATTCCATTTCCTATATACAGGTAGAAAAAAAGTGAACAATACAACAAAAAGTTCCATTTTCCAGAGGATATTCTTAGTAAACTATAAAACATTTATAAATAAATCTCCGGGATAGATACAAGATCCAGGTAAATATTCCAAAATGTGCCCAAATGATGAACTGACGGAGTAAAAAAGGAAATTCACTATGATTGTCAGTATCAGTCATGGCTGGCCTTAAGTGAATTTATATGCTCAGTGATGTTTCAATAAATGTCCTAATTTAAAGAATGTTCTAGGTCTTTTCAACCTGATCCTAAAAGTTATGTAAGAGAAATGTGATGGAAAAGGCCAAGACATTTTTGCTAAATGAGGAAATACAAGACTGGTGTGTTACAGCATTTTAGAAAGTTAAAACATGGGTAAAAGTGTTACAAATGATAACAAGATTAAAAAAAAAAAAAAGACAAGGTGGAAAACTCAGAAACAGCTCCAGATATATGAAACTAAGGACACTGAGAGACAACAGGTCCGTTTAAGGAATAGGTTTTGTACATTTTTTTAAGTTTATATTCCCAAATTCCCCTAATAACACATCAACTCTATTGAAGGACTCATAAGAAACACGGTGATATGGGGAGAAATAGAAGAATCGTTAATAACCTTGGGGAGATATGTGACACTTTTGTATACAAAACACCAAACAAAGAATGGAAAAAAATTCTAACTGCATTAAAACTTTAATCTTCACTAAAAAAAATACGAGCCAAGCCTAAGACGAGATACATATGTATTTAATTGGAGCTACCCTACATGGGGGACTCTATTCATCTCAGAAGTCATAGGTTACCAAACAAAAAGCCCAATGCCAGGTGTAGGATACTTTCCCTCATGTTGTTGGTCAGAGATATCCAAGTGACCATAAAAACAATATAGAACATTGCCATTTCTCTTGGTTTCCCACCAGTACTTGGTTTGGAAAAACTATGGCTGAAGACAACACACACATTGGTCACAAGATACAGAAAAATGAAACCACTACTGACCAGGAAGATTCTTCCCAGCTAGCTAGCTCTAATGCTACTAAAAGGTGCTGGGTCAGTTACTGTCAGGTCAAGGTGGCATCAGCAGCAGTCTTATCCATCTCTAAACTCTGAATTTCATGAATGAAAGATATTCCCATGAATTCAAAGTAGCAAAAATATATGGAGATAACTAACTACTTCTGGTTATACAAAGGTACTGCAGTGTTGGTGGACAGGCTAATCTGCAATGTTGGGTGACACCAACTACTATTGATTATAAGTTAGGTATTGTAATGTTGGAGGATAGACAACTACTTCTGATTGTACTTAGGTGCTGCAATAATGAAGGGCAGACTTACCCAAGGCTTTCTTAAAGGCCCTGGTGAGAGAACAACAGAGATGATAGTTTTGTGTCCTTGCCCACAGACTTGGGTATGAAGCAAGGCCTCAGGTGAGTCAAGCTTTAAGTTCCTGAGAACCTCAGTTTTCCCTCTGAAAGGCTATTAATGGTCTATCACAATAGACCATTAATATACTCAGTCTGACGCACATGAGACCCTGTGTTCTCATTGTGCAACAATGCTTAATAAGCTTTCTGCTAACTTTGTCTTGTTGTGTGATAGATTTCTGCTGACTTTCTCCCAGTTTCACCCCATAAACAGTATAAAGTATGTTGTGCTGCTTAATAAGTATGCTCACATGAGCCATCAGCTTATGCAGACCTCCTGGCTCCAGATATCTCATTTATTTATTTTATCATACCTGGTCCTCCCCCTCCACGTGTATCCGTTTGGGACCCTCATTCAGGTCACTGAAAATCTAACTGAAAACTCAAGGATTGTTAGGGAACCCTAGAGGTGAACCTACTACTATTACTTTACTCAGTGGACATAGTATTGATCTGCTTGTAAATTTGTATCTCTCTTCCTGGGTTGTTTTTTGTTTTTTGGGGTGTTTTGTTTTGTTTTGTTTTGTTTTTTGTGACCCTCTCAGACTTCCTTGTAGAAGTTTCTGTGTGTATAGGTCACTGAGAAGTGCTGAGCCACAAACTGGACACCCATAACATACCCCTTCCCAAGGCTCTGGGACTATCACAGAAGAGAGGACAAAGAATGGTGACAGCCAGAGGTTGGAAAGGACCACTGCAAACAGTGTCTTACTGCATGATAGAGCCACTACACTCATGAACTCTCAGCAGATGTGGTTGTCTGCACAAGACCTGCACAAGGTCAAGTCAGCAGCATTCTAGTATCAAGTCAGGAGGATTTCATGAGCTCAGACCCCTAACTATCAAGTTCTGAAGAGTTGAGTTTCTAGGTGAGAAAGCCAGTTTTTGTTAAAGGTTTGTCTCCTTTTTAGGTTAAGCATATTTCAGGGGATAGTCCCATACTCAGAAGCACATGGACAGCACTGTCGAGTTGAGTCACTTGGCTATTAAATGTTTTAAGAGAGAAAATAAGTTGGAGGGGTAGGAAGAGTTGATCTAGGAGGAATTGGTAGGAGGAGTTGGGGGATGAGTTTGATCAAAATACATTGCATGAAATTCTTACAGAATTAAGTTTTAAAATTTTGAGCAGAAATTTTGCAGTTGATATCAGAGTTGCAGAAATGCTAAGGAATGACAATATTTAAAGATAGACAAGCCTTTTGTCATGGAGCCTTGTTGTCATGAAGACAGAGGGGCCACATAGGAGCAGTAAGGAAGTTCCCTTTGCAGCTACCACTGTGAAAAGAAGCCTGCCTTGGCTCAGAAATGTGAACTGCTACAGGGATACTTTTACTTCAGCCCTTCAGAATTGAAACAATACATTCACTGTCGGAAGCTGCTAAATAAATTACACTTGGTTAAGGAGGAATGAGACTGGTTATGTCAGTAGACATTTAGATACATAGACATTGTCTGAATTCTTAGCAACAAGAATATATTGCATATGGTAATGCATTTTTAAATGATAAATACCAACCCCAGTTCATGAAGCCAGGTTTAGTTCAAACATCCTGGATTAACAGAACCAGATAACATGAGATGACTACCTCTTAGATTTTAAATGAAAATATATGATGATTTAGTTGCTTGGGCTCATGTAGTTTGGAATCTATTGTTAACTGTAGAGACACTGTATAAATTTGAAAAATGGATTGATCTTTAAATGAACTAATGAGGTTTTCTCAGAATAAATTTCTGAGCACAGTTGCTAGTGTGGGAAATATTTCATCCAAAGAAGTAAAAATATCAATAGCAATAAAGAGACTTGTCTTTTTCTCCCCCAAAGGAGTCAGTGTAAACCATAAGCAGTGATTTATCTTACCACTTTTTACAGAAAATCTCTGCCAAGTAGAAATAATTACACTTGGCCTGCATATTTTACCGCCATTTACGTGATCAACCACACATGAAACAATCTTAACACTCATAAGTAACATATTTTTAACATTCATACATTTTTACTTGAATGAATCTCACACTTGAAATTATCATATCAAAAGATATTTAAAACACACAAAACAATAAGAATATTTACAGTTGTGACATCTTTGAAACTTTTTGCCCACTATGCTACAGCCTATCAAATTGGTATTTCTGTGTGCCTGTAATATTTTTAGAGAATATAAACTTGCTGTAAATGTACAGATTTCACAAACATCACATTTGTTTAGTATGTTTTTTGCTTATAAGGATCTAATTTAGTTTTTCAAATGATCCATCCAAATAAATTTTATAACATCATGTTTCTCCAATGGATTCTGATTTTTCTAAGGTGCATTTTCTGAAGATCAGAGTCCCAAGAGATTTGTGATACTGGGTTCCCTTGGATTCATTCTCATCTCGATGATTCACACTTAAATAGTTCAGGTAGAGTAGGGTCCTCATTTTTCATTTTGCCTTCATAAGTAATTCAAAAATGAACCATATTTTTCCTTTCTTTCATTCTTTTTAAATAAAAAACACAGGCATTATATTCTGTAAATGATCATGGCCCTTTTCAATCTCATCCCAAATCCACCCCCAATTCCATACCCACACAATTTTGTGTCTTCTTCATCTTGTGACCTCATTAAATTCCACTGATGCAACCTATAAACTCAGAATAATATGGCCATATACTGGGGCATGTTAGACATATCAGGTGTTATGCCTTTAAAAAAACATTCTCTCTACAAGCAGCCATCAATTACCAATAGCTCCTCAGCAGTATGGCTGGATGCCCAGCTCTCCTCTCCAAGTTGGGACTTTATCTTGCTAGAGCTTGTAAAGAATTTTGTACACATTGTGATAACTGCTATGAGCTCATATACGCAAGGGCTCTCTTCTGTATGGAAAACAATTTCCTTAGAGACATCCACCACCTGTATCTCTTACAATCTTTCTCTATCCTCTACCTCAATGGTTTCTGAGCATTAGGAAAAGGAGAGATTGATATAGTCATCCAATTTATTGCCAAGCACTCCAGGGTCATGTATTTTCTTCACCTTGATCAGTTGTGGGTCTCCATGTTAATTGTAATCTACTGAAAAGATGTTTATTTGAAGAGATTTGAGAGATGAACTAATTTATGGATATAATGGCAAGTCACTGGGAGTCTATTTGGTAGGAAGTTCTCCCCTTGAGCCTATGACCTATATCTCCCACATATTCTTGGACCCATTAGGTTCTAGGTATGGGTGGCATCCTGAGCCATCCTGAGCCATCCTGAGATATAATCAATGTACCATGTGTTATTCCCATGATATTTCTACTACTGTTGTACCTACTATGTTTCTACTATACTAGACATATCTTTCTAAGTAGGTTGTTATTATAGGTTAAAGGGCTCATAGCTGGAGAACATAGATGATGATTTTTCTTCTCTGGGAACATGAATAGTACATTTCAGGGCTATGAAATCTAGATAGTATAGACAAAGATTCCAGGCCAACACCAGCTTCATTTTCCCATGTTTTATGGTTCATCCATGCAATCTCTTCCATAATAAGGTATCTATTTTAGTCTGTTCTAAATTTTTTCATTGGTAAAACCAGAAACTCCAAGAGGTGACCCTAAGAGGCAATTGACATGCCATGATGCCATGACATACTTCACTCACAAGACTAACTGGGCAACACAAACTGTCTTAGTCAGGGTTTCTATTCCTGCACAAACATCATGACCACGAAACAAGTTGGGGAGGAAAGGGTTTGTTCAGTTTACACTTCCATTCTGCTGTTCATCACCAAAGGAAGTCAGGACTGGAACTCAAGCAAGTCAGGAAGCAGGAGCTGATGCAGAGGTCATGAAGGAATGTTACTTACTGGCTTCCCCTGGCTTGCTCAGCTTGCTTTCTTATACTACCAGCCCAGAGATAGTACCCCACAAGGGGCCCTCCCCCCTTGATCACTAATTGAAAAAATGCCCCACAGCTGGATCTCATGGAGGCACTTCACCAAATGAACTCCTTTCTCTGTGATAACTTCAGCCTGTTTCAAGTTGACACACAAACCAGCCAGTACCGAAACTAAATTTTATGGGAAAAGAAAAAAAAATAAAAACAAAAAACTTGTTGTTGGGTGAGAAAGGATGAGAGAGTAGTCATGAAAAGAACTGGGCAGGTAAGTATATGTGTTCAAAAGACATCGCATCAAATTCTCAAGTAATCAATAAATATATTATTTAATAAAGAAAATAGGTGATATACAGCAGCTACATCAGCAAATCACCTAGCCTAACATTGGTCACAGCTCAAAACGCTACATTCCTGGAACTCTAACTGGGCAGCTTCACTCACAAGTCTCCTCCTCTCCAGAAACAGTTTAGTAATCCTATGATTAATGATCCTGGGAGAAGTGTGAATCTTTTAAGTGTCATGAGCTTTCTGAGCCAGTAAATTACTAAATTTCCTAAATCTTAGGAACTTTCTTCTCCTTCCAGGAGTAAAAGTTTCAATGAAAAAGAAATGACTATATAATATGTGTATTCCAGAGTCCTCAAACAATTCAGATAAAAAGAAATGAGCCCATAGAAATGGATGAAGATGGAGAACATCCTTGAACTCTTTAAACATACATTTCATTTAAGAACTAGTCAAGATTAGTCAATGGTGAGGCACTTGCTACAGAAGCTAAACATGATGAGTTTATACACATACACAAACATACTCATGTAAAATACACACACAAATTTAGAGTTCACACACACACACATACAACTTTTTTTCTTCCCACTCATTCAAAGTACCATATGGAAGATAGAAATGTAAAGTTCTCTTTTCCAAAGCGAACTAGAGAATGGGAGAAATTAATTTTTGGCTATACATCAGACTGAAAATACATAAGGAACTCAAAAAAAAAACATAAAAACAAAACAATCAGTAAATAGGCTATAATTCTGAAGGGTTCTCAAAATAGGAAATACAAACAGCTAATAAACATTTTTAGAAATGTTCAACATCATTGATTATCAAAGAAATTAAAATTAAAACTACTTTAAGATTCCATCTCACACTAATCAGAATGATTTTCATCAAGAAATCAAATGATTTGTTGTTATCTTGGCAACTTGCTTCTTTTTATTTTTTCTTAGCTATGAAAGAAAATTTTATGATCCATGTAATGTAAACATGGGTAAAATGGACCCAACTGCACATGTTAAATTGTCTGATATTTAAAGTGAGGGGCTTTTTTAAAAAAAAAATAATAAACTTTGTAATTCTGAAAAAAAGAAATCAAATTATAACAAATGTTTATTAGTATATGGGAAAAGGGAAAGTCTTGTTCACTGCTTGCACGGTAAGCATGCAAACTGATGACATCACTATGGAAATCAGACTTTTCTCAGAAAGCTAGAAACAAGATTATCATATGACCCTGTTCCATTCCTGGACTTATACCCAAAAGACTTTATATTCCACTATCCACCAACCTTTGCCTAGTATTTGGCTATGGGATATCTATATATGCTCCTATCAGTTGCTGGATGAAGCCTCTCTAATGATGATTTGCAGAGGCACTAATCTATGAAGATGAGTGACTATAATTAGGAATCATTTCATTGACTTTTTGGCCAGTTGTGTTTGGTTTTATCCTAGATCTCTGAGGTCCTGGTTCCTAGACATCCAGACAGTGTCGTGTGTGAGTTCTTCTCATGGCATGGGTCTCAAATTGGACAAGTCATTGATCAGTCACTCCCACAAGTTCTGCACCATTATTGCTCCAACATATCTTGCAGGTAGTCCAAATTGTAGGTCAAAGGTTTTGTGACTGGGTTGATGTTCCAGTTTCACCACTGGAAGCCTTGCCTAGTTACGGAAGATGGCTAGTTCAAGCTCTATATCCCCCATTACTAAGAGTCTTCCCTAAGGCTACCTTCATAGATTCTAGTGAGTTTCCATTGCACTAGGTTTTCATATCACCCACCCCAAGTGCTTCTCAATTCTAGTCATCTCTCCCAGTACACTCTCCCTCCATCCTCCCTCCTATACCTGATCCCCTGACACCTCCTGTTCTCATCCCCATCTGTCCCCAATCTACCTGCAAAATCTATTCTTTTTCCCCTCCCCAGAGAGATCCATGCATACCACCTCCTGCCCCTTTACTAATCCCCTCTAGATCTGTGGATTGTAGCATGATTATCATTTATTTAATAGCTAATATCCACTTATAAGTGAGTATATTCCATGTTTGCTTTCTGGCTCTGTTTTACCTAACTCCGAATGATTTTTTTTCCTAGCTCTATCTACTTGCCTGCAAATTTCATGATGCTGTTTTTTAACAGCTGAGTAACACTCCATTGTGTAAATGTACCACATTTTCTCAATCCATATTTCAGTTGAGGAACATTTAGTCTAGAGAGATGGCTCAGTTATTAAAGGCTAGGCCAACAACCAAAACCATGTATTTTTTAAAAAGCATTCTTTTTTCTCAAGTTTATTTTAACACTAAAGAAGAAATGCCAAGGAAGCAATTAGACATGTATATTTATATTCTAGAGACTGTAGTAAAATATGGGGAACTAGGAATGTAGAAAGTCCCTGATGTCTTGCTATGAACAGTATAATCTAGCAAATATTTTTAAGGAATAGAAAGTTCAAATATCAAGGCATGATGTACCTAAGTATCTAGTGATCACAAAATTAATGATGGTGAAAAGTCAAAGACTGCTGACTCAGCTTGCTTTGTTTCCTGCCTCTTCACACACACACACACACACACACACACACACACACACGCACACACACACACAATTGAACCTTTTCTGGCCACTAAAACTATTTAGTGCATACAAATTGATCAAAACCCTGCTTTTTGCCTTATTTCCTTTTCATGCCTCTACTTTGAATGTCTCCAACAATTTGCCTTTCATTTTTCTCCATCATGTAACTATAGGATATATTGACAAAATAGATCAGTTGTTTCTCCTGAAGGCCATGGTTATTACCTGATAATTCCAGACTGTGTTTTTAGTGAGGTCCAGGTTCAAGGCCCTTTAAGTCTCTTACTAACTCCTATCTCATAATCCTTTTTTACCTTTCTCCTACTTCAGAAAGTTTCCAGTAGACATGAACTGCTTTGTTTTCCTTCCATTACTAAAAGGATTATATGAGTTTATGTGTCTATCTTTATATTTACTTTCATCATTCTACAAAAACAATCCTATTCTGTTCAGTTACACACCTTTCATTCCTCTTACTCTTTTTCAATTAAATCCATCCTACCATCCTCTACTTCGTTTCAAAAGTTCATATTTCCCCATAAAATTTTTACTCTCCTTTTTTTAAACTGCTACCTTTTTACCCTCCACTCTTCTCTCACCATATCCTGACTAAATATACTTTAAATCTGAGCCTACATCCTACATCTCAATTTCCTTTTCACTCCTTGCCCTATTCAACTCTAGCTCCTATTTTTGTGGTTCTCATGAAATTACATCCAGGAAAGCTCTTCTTATCCATTCCAGCATGTAAGTTTCCTGCTATGTTTGACTTTATTTCTTGCTCAGAATTTTATGATGGTTCACTAATAGTCTTGCTTCCTTTTGCCCTTTAGTATTTCCTTTTGTGCTGTGCCTGGGTTCTGCCTTTGGGCCTATATTTTTTCCTCTCTGTATTCTTCTTTCTGGATTATATCATACACTCCTTTTTAATGATCATATATTCTGTGAAAGTGACCAGCTCTAATCATTTATTGCTGGTTTCTTTTGAGATTTCCACATTCTAGACAAATTATCAGCTACATAGAAAACATAAACATAAGCTAGAAACAATAAAATATCTTTCTTCTTGGTAGTCTTAAACTTTGAACATTCTTTAACATGTTTTAAGCTTAACTAATGACTAATCCAGAGGTCATCTGTGAAAATATGATCTGGACAATTCAAGAAAGCAACAGATATATCACCCAAGTCCCCAAAGGTCGTCCTCATAGTTTTCATCTTCTTGACTCTGGCATCAATTTTAAATAACTTGGCAAGTTTTATTTAACCACAAAGTCAGTTATGAGGTGTCCCTTGTGTGGAAAAAAGAGGCATCTCCAACGATGCTTCTGATTAATAACTTGGCAGCATGAAAAAGTAAAGGGCAAAAGAGCAGAGAGGAAAACAAGAATAAATGCCAAAGTCCTGTTTTTTTCTGATAAGAATTCCCTATAGTCAAGACATTTCTCAAAAGAGGAAATAACCCCAATGGCCAAGCTTCTGAGAGTGCTGTTGTATAGTGTGCCTGAATGATCTTCTATGCTGGGATACTGAGATGCTTCTGTGAAACAATGAACAAGTACAAAATTACTTCATTCTGTCAACTTTTTCAAACTTAGATGGGGTGTCTAGGTAGGGTAACTGCACCAAGAAAGTGAGGATACCAAACTGTTTCTACCACACTAAGAAAATGCAATGAAAATTCAAGGTCAGAACACAGAGAATGTGCAGAGAATTGGGGTATACACAAAATTACTAGCAGTAGCATCCATTCATGATCTGTGTGTGTCTACCTTGGAAGAGTTCTTTGGTGATATAGGAAATGGTGATATATGTCAATATGGGCTAAGTTTTTACTTCTGGTCCTAAGTGGTAGGATATGGGAAAGTCATCACCATTTATAAAATGCCTTAAAATAGAACAAGATTGGTTTAGGAAATGATAGTAGTAGGCTTTTCTCTAGGGTCAATGACCTCTCTACCCACAGTTAGCTAGCTAGATTGACAGTACCAAGCATGATTTCTCTGCTATTGATCAGAGAAACTAACTTCAAATTTGCTTTTGTTTGCCTGCAGGATAAAAGTGTCACTGTTGCAAGACTGGAAATATCTTTCCAGGCCATTATTGTGGTTTGCAGGCATCACAACTGGTTAGCACTATTGGTTGTTTTTCTCCTTTGGCAGCTAATATACCACCTTCCAATACAATGAGAACCAGTACTCAGGTAAGAAGGTTTCCAGACCAGGTCCAGCTCAGTCCCTACAAGTTCTGTGTCCAAGTATTTCTAGTCAACAACAGGGTCTTACTTTCATGTGTTTGGATATAGCCAACAGCAATACAATAACAAACATTGCTTTGTAAAATCTCTCAGACTGACTAGCATTTCAAATCTTCCTGACCAGAAATATATGTGGAATTATGGGTAAGTAGACCAATACTTTAGTAATTAAGATCAGTGATTCAAGACAGCTTGAACAAATCCCTCTTTGGACCATTAAGTCCAAGGGCCTATGAGTAAACACATATACATTAGTTATTTAGAGGAATGTACTGTGGAGATCTGGACAATGAGTAAGAAGAGGCTATATCTTCATATTATCTAAATTACCTCCATAATAATCAACAGCATCAACTGTGGTTTTACATATGTGCTTTCGTTGAGTCTACCTGTGGTTGTGTGTTCAGCTTTCTCCCTCAGGATGTCCAGATTCCAATGCACACTGGGCTGGAAGGATGAAGCAGAGCCTGGAACAGATGGTGTCTGCAGGATCCCTGCCCAGCTGGGAGGTGAGGGGGCTTCTCTGAGGATTTAGTGTTACAGCTCTTTTAGACAAAGGCCTTCTCTGACGATCTTCAGTGAAATAGCTTGTGAACATACACTTTATTCAAGGTGACCATATATGAACCTTGAAGAGTGAGAAGTTTTCCGGATGAATGCAAAATAATTGGCTGGATTCTAGTGAACTGCAAATGCCTCATTTGTACAGAAATGCATTCTAAGAAGCACGGATACTTGCTAGGTGGGTTCTTGTGAAAGAGGAAGTTGAAGTTGTAGGTTTGCCAAGGGCTACTTGTTCTTCCTCGGATCAGGCTTCCCAGACAAGGTCAGAGAAGGGGAAGTCCTGCTGGAAAAAGGGATTCCTCCATTTTGCAACAAACTCAGAGGAGCTATCCGGTCTTAGTTGATTTTGACCTTAAGCAATAGGGTTTCCCAACAATCAACAGGGTTGGATTGGATGTATATAACCTTGATGCTGTGTGGAAAAATTGAGATACACATGAAGTAATAGTTCCGCCAGTAAGCCTTCACTCTCCAGACTTCACCCTCTAGAGTGTAGTGTTTTCACGAAATACAAAATTAATGTATGGTGTGTCCCCCAGTAGATAAAATACACCCCTGAGAACTAACTCTAAGAAAAACAGTATTAACCTTTATGTTCACCAGTCTGGAGATCTACTTGGGAAATTGATACCTTCCATCCCTGTGACCTGAAACACAGCTTGAGTGGAATTCTCGGTTCTCAGCATGAGGGATTTTTCACAAGAAGATGTATGAATGTTTTACTGAGTCAAGTGTGACAATTCTTCTCTAGTCATCATGTCTCCTCAGACTGGCCAATCAGGAAATCAACAAGGATTGTTGTCTCTAAAAGACTCACAATGTGGACACTGTCTTTGTTGTCTTTAACTGTAAACAGGTCTTTGCAACTACCAATCCTGGAAAATAGATCAAAGAAACACACTACCTCAGTCTCTGTAGAAAGGAGAGTCTGAGTAAGTTCACATAAGGAAAACGGCTTGCTGGAACACAGGCAAGGAGGGGTATGAGAACAGACAGTGCCATGGTGCCCAGGAGCAGAGGCTTCCAATTGCACTATCTATAGTGGCATTAGCACTGCTACTTGTGCTTCTTTTGTGAGCCGAGTTCTGGTCATTGTGGGTAAACAAGGCTGGCTCCTGCTTTGAGAAGACTGAGTGGATCCTAGTGGTGTATGCAGGGAGGTATTACAAGGTGGTCATTGAAATCCTCTGGCCCCACCGCTGACTTGAACCTATCACACAGGCTGACTACAAGTAGAATGTAGCCAATTTTATGCAGATGCGGCAACCAGGTAGTGCCATGCCCTGAAGCTATGCTATGGGCCTCTCCAGTCCTAATCTAGGGACTGGGACTTGGGAACTAAGCAATGGGCCAGACCACTGAAAATGTCTGAATGTGTCATCTTCCTGGGAACTAAATATATCACACAGTTCAACTGGCTCTTATAGAAATTAGCCAAAGCTATCCTGAACAAGAAAAACTGTGTGAGAATGTGCCCTAAGGCTACTCTATCTATTCCAGGAGGTTCATTAACAGCCTGAACTTGCTTCTTAGATGGGATTAAAGGTGGTGGTTCACACTTTTAACCCCAGCACTTGGGAGGCAGAGGCAGACATTTCTGTGGGTTTGAGGCTAGCCTGGACTACAGGGTAAGTTCCAGGACTGCAGGAGCTACTCAAAGAAACTCTGTCTTGAAAACAACAGCAACAACAACAAAAAAAAAGAGCTCATGGGTCTGAGGAGATGACATTAACTCTGCAAGTTCACTTGCCCCTTAATGAAATGCTGCCCTGTTAGAACTACAGAATGCATTAATATTCTGAAACTATAGACAATAGTTGAAACTCCTCTTGCAAAAAAGGCTCCCACACAGGCAGCTTTGTGATGGTCAGGTCAGTCAATAAGTGTGTGTGTGTGTGTGTGTGTGTGTGTGTGTGTGTGTGTGTGTGGTTTCTGTCCTAGCCACTAGGCAAGGATGGCATAGTCAATACTCTCACAGTGATGGATGGCTTTATTCAATTTGAACAAGTGTATCCCAGCAAAGAACAAAACATCTCCATAGCAGCTGAGTTCACTCGGGAAGTACTTGTCAAGACACAAGTTCCCCACATAAATCCACTCAAATTGATACATCAATGTAAGGCCTCGCTGTCATGTCCAGCATTCTACTAAACAAAGCTCCAGAAACATATTTCTTCCTAGGGACTGATAAAGTTCATTAAGGATTTCTAGGAAGCATTTTGAGATAAGAAACGTTTTTGTAATTATTAGACTAAAACTTAATACTGCTTTATGATGTATGAAAATGATATAAAATTCCAATCTCATGTCCATAAAAAAAATTGTGCTGGAACACAAGCATCCTTGTTCATTTGTACTGCCTGGTCAACATTCACACTAAGTGAAAGAGATGCATAGTTGAAAAGGCTTAAAATATTTAGAATCTATCTCGTAATGCACTGAACTGTATCCCTCCAAAATTCAGATAGCAAAGTCCCAATTCTCTGTGTCTCTGAATATGACTTTACTAAAGATAGATCTTTAAATGGATATTAATTTGGTCACATGAAGTCCTGGGGGGTAGGGCTCATACACTGATGACTGGCTTTATAAGAAGAAGAGACAATCCAGATAGACATTTACTTGGGCAGACCATATGAAAACAGGGCAGAAAGACAGTGACATGACAGACAGGGCAGGGGTTTTTAGAGAGAGCCCAACCCCATCAGTATCTTTGACTGCCTCTGATTTTGTCTCAAGACCAAGTTATGTTGGGCAACTTACTTGATTTATGATAGTTTATGTCAATCCAAGAAAAATTCATATGCTGTGTTTAAAATGTATGCTTAAACTGTGCAGTGGTGGCACACATCTTTAATCCCAGCACTTGGGAGGCAGAGGCAGGCAGATTTCTGAGTTCATGGCCAGCCTGGTCTACAGAGTGAGTTCCAGCACAACTAGGAATACACAGAGAAATCCTGTATCAAAAAAAAAATGTATGCTTAAAACCTATGTCCTATGATATAATGTTGCTTTAAAAATTAGCTCTGATCTGGGCTATGATAGTGCATACCTTTAATCCCAGCACTTGGGAGGCAGGGACAGGCAGATCTCTGTGAGTTCAAGCCCAGTCTGAACTACAGAGTGAGTTCCAGGACAGTCAGAACTAAAAAAGAAACCCTGTCTTGAAACGAAGGAAGGAAGGAAGGAAGGAAGGAAGGAAGGAAGGAAGGAAGGAAGGAAGGAAGGAAGGAAGGAAGGAAGGAAGGAAGGAAAGAAGGAAGGAAGGAAGGAAGGAAGAAGAAAGAGAGAGAGAGAGAGCTCATGGGATCTTGTGTGATGACTTGGTAGGTAAGAGTGTTAACTCCTTGTATTAGTTAGGGTTTTACTGCTGTGAACAGACACTATGACCAAGGCAAGTCTTATAAAAAAACAACATTTAATTGGGGCTGGCTTACAGGTTCAGAGGTTCAGTCCATTATCATCAAGGTGGGAGCATGGCAGTATCCAGGCAGGCATGGCGCAGGAGGAGCTGAGAGTTCTATGTCTTCATCCAAAGGCTGCTAGTGGAAGACTGACTTCCAGGCAACTAGGGTGAGGATCTTATACCCACAGTGACACACCCATTCCAACCAGGTCACACCTATTCCAACAAGGCCACACCTTCAGATGGTGCCACTCCCTGGTCTAAGGATATACAAACCATCACATTCCACTCCCTGGTCCCCATAGACTTGTTCAAAAACATGAGTCTACGGGGGCCATACTTAAACATAGCATAATGCAAAATGCATTTAGTGCAACTTTCAAAGTCCTCATAGTCTATAGCAATTGCAACAATGTTAAAAGTCCAAAGTTCAAGGTCTCTTCTGAGATTCATTCAACTTAATTAACTGTAATCCCCAAAGCAAGGCAGGAAACCAGCTGGGCAAACTCCAAACTCTGCATCTCCATGGCTGATGTCAAAGTGGTCTTCATATCTCCACTCCTTTTTCATCTTTTTTGACTGCAACAAACTGCTTCCTCCTGGGCTGGTTCCACTCCCTGTTAGCAGCTTTCCTCAGCATGTATCCCATGGCTCTGGCATCTTTAACATCTTTGAGTCTCCAAGGCAATTTCAATGTTACAGCTTCTTCTTTCAGTGTCTGGGATTCTACTTGATCTTTTGGACTCCTCCTAAGGACTGGCATCACTTCTCCATCTCTGTCCTCTGTAGCACTCTATGCTCAGGTTGATCCACTCCATTACGGCTGCTGTTCTTGGTGATCATCCCATGGTACTGACATCTCCAATACACTGGGGTGTTCCACTCCAACTAGGCTTCACCAATAGCCTCTCATAGGCTCTCTTCAGGGTGCCAAGCCTCAAATCCTTTGCATGACCCCTTCAATCCTGGGCCATCAACTACAGCTGAGGCTTCACCTTCTCCAATGGGCTTCCCTGGCCTCTCACAGTGCTAAGCCTCAGCTTCTCTCCATGATCCCTTCATTCCTTCACAAGCAGTACCACCTGAGTGACTCTTACACATTACCAAGTCCAGCCGCAGCATGAGGTACAACCTTGGGTATCTCTGGAACACAGCTTCTTTGTGCTCCCAGAAAACAGTTTCCAGAAGATTTCACCTCAACAATGCTGGTCTCTTCTTAATCATCACTAATTCCTTAGCTCCAGCTAACCAGCATCAATTTTCCCAGTAGTTCCTTCCATTCTTAACTCTAGAGCCAGAGCCACATGGCTGAAGCTGCCGAGTTCTGCTGCTTACAGGAACTAGAACATGATCCCCTTGTATTATTACATTATCACTAGCTTTATGTTTTCTAAATCCTTCACTGCCTAAGCTTGGCTATCCTGGTTCTTGCTCTGTACATTGACCTTGAATGTAGAGATCAGCATGCTTGTCTCATGGGATTAAAGGTGTGTACCAGCATGCTTGTCTCATGGGATTAAAGGTGTGTACCACCATGCCTGGATCTAATTTAGCTGGGTAGGATCTTGCCCCAAGGTCCTACTCCCTTAATCTTTATCTCCTAGAACACAAGATTTTGCTCCATTTCACTTCCTGGTACTCCTTTAATACTCAAACCATATATTTTATATTTTTCCTTTCTAAGCTTGCTATGCTTGTTCAAACTTTTCTTCATAAGACTTAACCAGAGAACAAAGTCTCTGCTGGGCTTTTTTGAAACTTCTTTTGTCAATGCAATTAATCCAAGTCTCTTCACCTTAGCCTCAGGCAAACTTTTCAGACAAGGGCAAAAAGTAGCCACATTCTTCACCAAAATACCACAAAACCAGTCTTTATGCCAGATTCTGAAAGTCTTCTCCTTTGAAATCTCTTGGGCCAGGTCAACACAGTTCAAATTACTCCCAGCAACAAAGTCTTCCATATTCCTACTAGGATGACCCATTAAGCCCCATTTAAAGCATTCCACTGCTTTCCAAATCCAAAGTCCCAAAATCCACATTCTTTCAAATAAAAGCATGGTCAGGCCTATCACAGCAATACCCCACTCCCGGTACCAACTTCTGTATTAGTTAGGGTTTTACTGCTGTGAACAGACACTATGACCAAGGCAAGTCTTATTAAAAAACAACATTTAATTGGGGCTGGCTTACAGGTTCAGAGGTTCAGTCCATTATCATCAAGGTGGGAGCATGGCAGTATCCAGGCAGGCATGGCGCAGGAGGAGCTGAGAGTTCTATGTCTTCATCCAAAGGCTGCTAGTGGAAGACTGACTTCCAGGCAACTAGGGTGAGGATCTTATACCCACACCCACAGTGACACACCCATTCCAACCAGGTCACACCTATTCCAACAAGGCCACACCTTCAGATGGTGCCACTCCCTGGTCTAAGGATATACAAACCATCACACTCCTCAAGCAACAGTGTCTGTGTTCAAATCTCTGGCACCCACATTAAACACAGGACATGGCTATATGTGCCTGAAACACTAGTGCTTAGGTAACACACCAGCATTTAGGTAATGAAGAGGGATGTAAAGCAGAGTGACCTCCAAATCATCCCTCAAAGCATAAATAGGAACACTGTGTATCCCACAGATGACATCGCCAAGGCCCGAGGTGGAGGTGGAAGTAGAGACACCCAGATCAGTACAGTCATCCTCCTTTTGCCTATGTGTCTGTCTCCACAGTTCAGATCAACTCCAAGATGCTTTCCTTACATCACAGCAACCCCAGAATATTATGGTCTAGAAGCATCTCCTAAGGCCACAATATTTAATCCTCTTTCAGCTTTCATTGTGATAGTGCCTTGTTTCTGTGTATTTCTTTGCCTTCTCTCTCTTAGAAATACATAAGACATCCTGGGCTGTTTTGTTATTGAAGGCATGTCTCTCTGCATGCCTCATTTTAGAGGACACCAGGCTGTTTGTGTGTTGCCTGCTCTTGCTAAAAGGACTATCAACATCTGATTGCTTTCCTGACTTGTGCTTCACAGTCATGCAAACAGCACTGGAGGAGAGGGCTCTCTTCTCAGTCTGAAGTAGAGAAAACACTCCACAAGCCAGCAGTCAGATCCACAGTGACCAAGCACGACCTTTTACCAGAACACAGAATATGGCTCAGCATTTCTAAGTGTGCACATGAAGTAATGAGATCTGGATAAAAGTGTTTCTTTAGTAAATACATTAATGTAATGGACCCATTATAAATGATTAATGACATTTCTAAAGTGTATCAAGGGTATGTTCATTATATACCAGGAAAGATAACTCCTTTTCACCAACATTTGGTAACTACAAATAAGAGGAAAGCACCCAATCACTAGTACTCTGGGATATTGAATATTTGTCTTCAAGGCTACAAGTACTGACTATAATAGTCCAGTTGGCAACTAATATGAATAAAAGTTTAGTCATATGCCCAGATTTTTCAGGCATTATGCTAGGAACCAGACTGAAGAAAGACATGGTTCTGACTTAAAAAAAAATAGTATTATGAAGATGTGACCATGCAGCTAATATGATTAAGAATAGGGATTTCTTAACCAGACTCAGGGGAGTTGAGACTGGATGGATGTTGTTGGGATGACAAGCCAAGAAATATTCCTAAGGAACAAAAAATACTTGATTCATCTAAGTTAAATCTTAAAGAATAGAGAATTTAAAGAATATGAAATTAAAGAACTTCACAAAGTGAAAACGAGGACAAAGGAAAGGGCAAATGTGCCTCCAGGAAGAATAAAAGCTTCACACGAAATGTAAAGAGTATTTCTGTGATGACAGGAAAGCTTGCCGTCGTACAGGACTTTTTGAAGTGGAAAGCAGTGCATCTCTTTCTACAAGGTAATACTCCTCTGAAATCCTCACCTCCCCGTGGCCTGCTGGAACTGGCCTGCACCCTGTTTCCTTCATGTCCTCTTGAATCACTCAGCTATACATGTAAGGATCTGCCATTGCCTGACACCGCTACAGATCCTGCCGATATGAAAGCAACAAGCAAGAAAGTATGCAGTCTTGAAGAAACAGTTATTTTAATGATCTAAAATAAAACTAGTATTTTTAAAGTGAAAGTTCTCATTCATTAGAAAAAGGTACTCATTGTGAATGATAAAAAAAAAAAAAAAAAGAATTGGGGCAAATGATAACCCAGTAACAAAGGAGAATCTGCCCAAGGTAGCTATTCCCATTTAACTGAATCAAAACTGCATAGGATCTTAACATCAGCTGTGTGGTAGCATTGACCACATCTCAGTGTTCAAGGCCTGTGTGTGGCTAGCAGAGAGAACAGAGTAGGCTAAAAAAAACATTTCCAGAATGGGGACAACTCTGTAAGACAGGAATAATCTTTAAAATTCCCCATAACTGACAGAGAGATCCATTGTCTGATAGTTAACATGATAACACTCACTAACTTCTACATAAACTATTACACTAAGATTTAACAAGTTCACAGTTCTTTCTGAATCATGGTGTCATCTCAGCATGTTTTGTGAATGACCCTTTTTGAGTGGTGGTTCACATTTTGGACATAAAACTAAATGTGCTTTTCCTGCCTTTGTGTCTAAGATTTCTTTGCAATGACAACCAAGAGGTAAGAAAGATTTGCAATGATTATTTTTAAGAGGGGGAGGTTTCTGAAGGATTTTAAGATTGTATGGATCTTGGGCAAGAGAGAGATAAAGGGCAGTGGGAAAATTACTGTGTAAGAGATTAGTTGGGGCCTCAGGTAAAACAATAGCTGATGTGGCTCAAAGGATCCGAGAAACAGGAGCATCAGGTTAAAATCAGTCTACCAGGGATTCCCTACTGCCAACTCTTCACACAAACCACCCAGAAGTCAGTAGGCATTATAAGTCTAGAAACAAATGAAATGAAATAAAACAAAACAAAACAAAACAACAACATCAACATCAACAACAAAGGTCTCTCCTGTAGAAGTCAGGCTTAATAGCATTGTGAAGAAATAGAGAGGACACCTTACCAAGGTAAGCCACAAAGGACATTACACAGGGTTCTTATACTGCACTGTTTCCTCTGTGGCCCTGCACAACACTGACTGCGTGTTGGTAATCCTTTGTAGCAAACGTAAAAGCACCAAGAGCTAATATATGAAGTCTAAGCACTCCCAGACATTTTAAAGCATTATTCTTCAGTATGAATAATGAATGATCAGCCTCATCATGCATTTGACAAAATCCTACAGCATTAACAAGAGCACCAAAGAGAAAATGAAAGACCTACAGGCTTTTTGTAGTTTTATGTTACTTTTGAGATTGTGATTGTAACATTTCTCCCTTTACTTTCCTCCCTCTCCACCCTCCCCACTTACCTCCCCGCTGTCTTTCAAACACATGGCCTCTCTTTTCACTAGTTGTTATTGCAAACATATATATGTATACATATGTATTCATAATTTAGCCAGCTCAGTTCATGTAACATTACTTGTATGTATTTTACAGGGCTAATGATTTGGCAGTAGATTACCAATCGCTGTGTTCCTCCCTCTTCTGTTCCCAGCTTTTCTCAACTACCTGCATTTATTTGTGTAAAGTTGAAGTCTCCTGGACTTTTCCTGTCCAATTGGGCATGTCCACTGGTGACATCCTTGTTCAGCTCACATTTGGGCAGTTACAGTGGCAAGCCTTTATGGATGCAGCAAACGTTTTAATGAGTAAATTGGACCAAAGGTTTTAAAAGAAGAAGAAAAAAAAACAAGAAAAATAACTTTAAAAAAAATCTAATGGTGCATTCAGTTTTATAATGAGATGCTCTAATTTGATATGAAAAAGAAAAATCAGAGAGTAAGACTCTCAGAAATAAAAACATATGGTCTCAGCAACTTTACTAGGAGGAGGGAAAGAAACCAAAGACTATCTTGCAGAAGTAAAACAGAGATAAAATCTGATTCTTTTTAAATCAATCTAACAAATTTTGGAGAAAGTAAATAAAATAAAAATGGAAAATGTTATTTAAAAAAAAACAAAGGTCAGACATTTATGTTTTTATGTAAAATGGAAGAAAAACTACCTACAAGAGAAAATAATGCTTTAGCAAATGCTAGAAGACAGTTGACAAAGCAGAGATGTCTTCAAGTTTCCTGTAAGGGCTAAAGAAAGACATTGTGAAACACAAACACAGCAGCACTCTTTTCCCACTCAGGAAGTTATTAAGAATATAGGACACCAAGACTATGGCAAGAAATCAAAAATATAACATTCAGAACACAGTGTATCCAGCTTAGAAATACATTGAAGGAACATTCCAGATGACAGGTACCAGATGTACACAGAAAGCAGCAACTTAGGACCAGAAAATGATAGATAGATAGATAGATAGATAGATAGATAGATAGATAGACAGACAGACAGACAGACAGATGATGGATAGATGATGGATAGATAGATAGATAGATAGATAGATAGATACATACATACATACATACATACATACATAGATACATAGATACATAGATAGATACATAGATAGATACATAGATAGATACATAGATAGATAGGTAAATGATGGATAGATGGGTAGATGATGAATAGATAGACAGACAGATAGATTAGATAGAGAGAGAGAGAGACAGAGAGAGAGATGATAGATGATGGATAAATGGATAGATGATGGATAGATGGACAACTGATAGATAGATGATAGATAGACAAATTGGAAAAATATAAAATCAAATAAAGATACAGGGGAAAGTCTTTGGACAAGGAGGAAAACAATGGCACCGTGTTGAGTCAATTGCTTTTGAGAGTATATCTTGAAAAACAAGAATTCTAGAGCCTCATCATCACTGTGGACCACTGGTGAATGATCATCTAGCCACTATCAGAAAAAGAATTTTGTCTTCAAATTCTTATCAAACAACTGATAATATAAACAATTCTAGTAGAAAAAAATAAACAAAAGGTTATGTTGTCAACATCAATGCAGAAGGGAAATATGATGAGCTAAAAAAAGAATAATGACATGACCATCATTATATAACAAAGTAAGGAATTAACACTTGCTGACTGTGTTTAATTGGATAAGAAATAAAATGGTCAGTATGCTTAGATCCCAAAGTCATAGAATTAAGGAACTTGAAAAACATGATAGACTCATCTTTGGATAGAGGTGGGATGTTTAGTTTATTACCTAAATGAGTCACACAAAATAATCAACTATTGATGATAAATCAAGAAATAACTGAGTGTATTAGCTAGTAATATAGAAATGAACACCATAAAAGATCAACTGACTTAAGTGGTTTCAAGTAGAATTAGAAATGGTGTGGATATTGCTTTCACTAGGAAAGCCTGTATGTTTTAAAGGCTGATGATTTGGTAATGGATAACCAACTGCTTGCCCTTCCCTTGGGAGACTGTTTCTCCTGCTCTCAGTTTTCCTTGGTTGCCTGCAGTTCTTTCTATAAAGATAAAGTTTCCCAAGATTTCTCTGTCCATGTTGGCATTGTCTATTGATGTTGTCCTTGTTCAGCTCATGCTTTTGCAGGATCGTTGGTATGACTTTATGGGTGTGGCTTCCGACAGTACTAGGGGACACGATATCACAGCAAACACCTTGATTCTCTGGCTCATACAAAATGACTTTTAAAATTACTGAAACCAGAGTTTCAATGGAAGCAGTCTGACTCTAGAGGCCAGACTCTTAAAAGGAATTAGATGCCTCCACTGAGATAGATTTAGTGAAAAGAAACAACAAAAATACTTTTTAACATGTAGCATTTCTATCAACAAGGGACCTCAGGACAACAGTATCAGCAACAACTGGAATCATACAAGAAATTTGATTTAAGCATTATGCACATATGTCATGTTTTAGTACATATCTCAAATGTTCCTCCAAAAAATCCTGTAATAAAGACATTATCATCATGCAGCCATGTTCAAAGGTGGGTTTTTTTGAAGGTAGCTAGACCATAAATGTTCCAACTTAGTGAATGGAATAATTCATAGAATGAGACATTGGACTAGGGTAGAAACTTTAGAAATAAGAAAAAAAAAAGCAGGCCATTAGGAGCATGTTCTTGGAGAGTATGTTTGTTTATCTCCTGACCTGTGCTCCTGTGCTTCTTGTCTATGCCAAATGCAATTTATCTGGGCCACAGACTCCAGCCATGATGTTCTGATTCATCATAACCTAAAGCAATGGAGCCAATATAACATAGTCTGAAATCTCTGAAACAGTGAGCAAAATTTGTTGTTCTTAGTTAATTTCTCTTAGGCAGTTTGTCATAGCAATGAGAATCTGGATAACAAAGTGTCAACCATTTGTCCTCACCCAAGATCCGCTGAATCAGAACAGCAGGGTGCAACATTATGAACTAACCAGTACCCCAGAGCTCTTGACTCTAGCTGCATATGTATCAAAAGATGGCCTAGTCGGCCATCACTGGAAAGAAAGGCCCATTGGACATGCAAACTTTATATGCCCCAGTACAGGGGAACGCCAGGGCCAAAAAATGGGAATGGGTGGGTAGGGAAGTGGGGGGGGGTGTATGGGGGACTTTTGGGATAGCATTGGAAATGTAATTGAGGAAAATACATAATAAAAAATATATTTTAAAAAAGAAATTAAAAAAAAAGAAATCAGTTTAATATTCTCTCTGAGAAAATTTTGATGCCAAAAATTTAAGCAATCACTGTAAATTCTCAAAAACATTGAGAATGAATCTTAAGTTGATAATAAGGAAAATTCTCAGGAATGGGACAGCTATATTCTTATCTTTCGATGATCAATTATTATTTTCATAAACATAGTATGTGTGTGTCTTTGTATGTGTGAGTCTGTGTATGTTACAACCTAGAAAGTTTCCAGAATCAAAGTATTATTTAATTGTATTTACTTACATAAATAAATAAATAAATAAATAAATAAATAGGTGGGAAGTTTTAGAATAGATATGATCTCTAGACACTCAGATGGAAACTAATGACAGAATTAGGTATCTATAAAGACTCAAAAAGTAGAATATAAGTTGGATTAAGATTCAAACAGACATACATTGCAGTAGAATAATTACTAACAACCAACTTCCAACAAGGCAATATGTATGTACCTTGCTAAGAGATGTGAGTGTGGCATTCCCACAGACTAGACCAGCAATAAATGTGTTAGTTACCAAACCAGACTATATTTCATCCTCATGAAGATTATTCTAACTCTAGCTAAAAGAATCCGAATAATTCTAAATATGTTTATTAGAATAATTCTAATTTATGTTTTATTTTCATACATTGAAGTATAAATTAATCTATTTAATGACAGTCTTGGATTCCTTGAGCCCATTCGGCTCAAATTCTTTCTGGCTCCCATTTTGATATGAAAAATCTTCAGGTTACAAGAGTTCTCAGTACTTGAGATAAAAGCTATTTGTGTATGAGAAAGTTCAGAAAGTGTACAGAAGGGGCAGAGCTGAAAAGCCCAAAGCAAAACTAAAAGGGAAAAAATGGGAAGAGCAGATGACAAGGATGGTTGGCTGTGGTATGGTTCAAGTTCAAATTAAAGAATAAAGCCGATAAAAATGACAAGAATGCAAGGGAAAGGCAGGAAATGTCTGTGTCACCCAAGACACCCGAGGACTGAGGCATAAAATGAAATGGACCTGGAGAAAATGGAGACTTAACAACCGCCATTACCTTTGATTTATATAATCCAGGGTAAGTGCCTGTGAGAGCAACATTCAGTGCACATGGAGTTTCAATTTTTGTAGCCATTCTCTTTTAGGAAGATTTATGTGCAATAGCATTTACAGGTTAAAATTCCACAGCAAGGATGAAATTTAACTGTAAATATTGCCCCACTTGCAATCTTGAAAATTTCAGCACAAAGTACTGAGATTGTTTTTAAATAATATAAATTATTTTTAAAGAATGTACTAAAGTAAATAGCTGTTGGTTCATTTTATGTCTCTAATGCCAGTGTGGCAACATTAAGTGACCTTTTAAATTTTTCTCCCTTTCCATATCATCAACAAATGTAATAACAAAAGATATAATTAATGTGTGTGTTTTCATGGAAGAACAAGTCATATTTTTTTACTAGTAAAAATTAGTAATTTGCAAAATACTGATTTGATTGTTTTGAGAATTAGATAAGCCAGGAGTTTCTTCTATGTCCCATGTACAGCTTCATCTTTCTTGAGCATGCATATTAATATATCATACAGTGACTGTTTTTGTTACTATCAGTAGTATTGAAATTTTAATTAAGCATCCATACCTATCACCACTTAAAGGCTTCAAGATATAAATTATCATCTTAAATGAAATCATTATCAAATATTAAATGAATCACAAATTATCAAATATTTAATTAAAATTGTATGACATAATCCATTCCTTCCCTCTCTTGTTTTTGAACACAGTCAGCACAGTTGGTCATATTGATTCCACAACAGGTTCTTGTGCCCACTCAGTCAGGTTGTCCCCATGGATGCTGCACAGGAATGAACTAAGGTTCTTAAGAAGTGTTTTTTCAGTCTTTCTATATTGGATCTATTTGCAGATCCTTATTGAATGATGTAATTGATGTTTTGTGATCAAGTTTTTAGTCATCAACAAAATAGTCAAGACAATTCTCTACATTTTAGAAGCCTCATGTTTTGACTGAAATAAATCTTGATTGTCATGAAATAAAAAGAATAAAAATTGTGCCTAAAATCAATAATAAACATAATAATAACAAATGACAAGAGGGTGTCATTAGAACACAAATACAGGTGTCAAAAACCTGTCTGTATCAGTCAGCAGTCCCAGTGCTATAGAGTAGAGACCAATGGATCCCTGGGCACTTGTCAAATGTTCTGGCCAAATTTGTGTGTTACATGACCAGTGAGAAACTTAGACTCAGAAATAATAAAAATAAAAATAAAAGTAAAAAACAAGGGAAAGAGATACCTGATATTAAATTAACCTCTGCTTCTTTGAGCATCTGCGTGTACATGTGCACACATGCACACATCACACAGTGTCTCAGTACTTTCCTTTTTATTTCAGAGTTTCTTGCTCCTAGTAATACACTGACTGCCAAGGAATCAGTTCATTTCTTCAACTGGAGTATTAGAAATAGATTTAAAAGTTCACCTGATTTTTTATAACTAAATTGTTGATGCCTCTATGTCTATTACCCTGCACAAAACCACTGCATGAGTATGTATATCATACAATAACAAGAGCTATTTAGACAAAATATCCTTACAGAGGTGTCCATACTCTTAAGATACAATCATACAATCACTCCCCTTGGTATTTGCCCAAATGTGGTGAAAACTTATTTTACAACCAAAACAAAGGACAAGTAAGATGTCCTTCACAACATAGATGATTAAATATACTGTGGTGAAATGAGACTGAAAATAAGTACCAAGCTGTTTAAAGATATAGAGAGAACTTAAATACATGTAAATGAATGAAACTAATCTGAAAAGATTACCAACTGTGTAACATTCTAGAAAAATAAAAGTACAGATGCCAGTAGTTACCAGAGTGTGGGTGAGAGGGGGAAGAGTAGGCAGAGGAAATTTTTATAGCTGTGAAAGTACTCAATGCTGTGATAGTCGATACATGTCATTTCATGTTTGACAAAAACAAGAGTATGCACTACCCAAACTGACTTTACTCTTAGCCATGGGCTGCAGATACTGATGGGATGCTGGTGCATGTTCTTCATTTGTAATAAATGCACCCTCTGGTACAGGATATTGATAGGAGAGGCTACGGTGTTGAAGCTGTGTGTGTGTGTGTGTGTGTGTGTGTGTATATATATATATATATATATATATATATATATATATATATATATATATATACAGTGTCATGGGAAATATGGGGAACTTACATACTTCCAACTCAACTGTCCTATAAGCCTAAAGCTGCTCTGAAATCATAAGGTTCACTAAAAATGATAACACTTCTCTGATGGTCTGAAACTGAGCATTATCTGGGAGTCTTATATTTTTATTTGCTAAACTTGGCAACAATGCTAGAAGTTAGCTGGAGTATTTAATTACACAATTTGCAATGAATGTCTTAGTACATGGGCATATTTTGAGCTTCCTTCTCCCATCTCAGAAGGTATGTCTCATTATCTGTCCAGCCTAAACACCTGCCATATAGACAGTTAAGAAGATGCAGGGTACATACCCTAGTACTGAATTACTGCATTTCCTACAGTTTGGCTCCCTCTAATGAATTTTGGAATTATAAAAAAATATTTTCACATAACTTCTAGCCTTGTAAATGAACATTCTTTGTTTACATAAGGTTTCCATTTGATCACAGGCCTTTTTGTTTACATGTGTATTGCTCTCATGATTTCTTTAAGGCTCTGCCAAGTCAGAAATTGCTGTTTCAATTGTTTGGGTATTCCTCATGGACTGAAAGTGACATCAGAAGAACACTCTGCATAAATGCTAGTTAAAGTATTCTTCTCCTGTCTCAGATATTTTTTAAGTAGTACATCTGACCTTTAATGCAACATGCTTTTTTTTTTTTTACTGATAATAGGGCTATCTCTGAGAAGCTCATTTACATGGTATCATTCTGAATTTTGTATTTTATTTATTCAAGGAGCAATCCCTGTCAATCTCTGCAAGGCCATGATTAGAATCTCTATATTTCTGAAGCCACCTGTCAACACAACTGTGCTTGAATAATTACATTCAGCAATCTATAACCCTGGCAAATTCACTTGCTACAGCTATTTCTATGCTGAGAATTTTAGGTATCAGCACATAACCAAGCTAACAATAAAGCTCATGAAACTGAACCTATTATCTGCCAAACACATCTCTGGATACTTGTGTCTTGGAGAGAAGTCTATTATAGAGATGCTGACACATATCACACCCCCACTGTCCCTCTACATACACACAACATTATTGATGGTAGGTGCCAACTAAGGGCTGTCATCAGCCATAATCGGCCTATCTGCCGGAATAGATTTAATTTGCTGACATAAAACAGTCTCACTTTTTATACACTTGGGTTAAACTGATGTCTGAGAAGTCTCAGATCCATAATTCCACCCTGATGACTATGAGTATATGACTACTGATTATAGTGGACTCTTCATTTTACTCCAAGATTTTCACAAGGGCTTTTATTAGAAGGTTTTTCTTCGAAGTTCAAAGCCAAGATAGAATACCTCAACATAGTATCCATTTTTAATGACTCTCAAACTAGAATATAAACCCCTATTCAACATTCATTAACGTTCATCAGGATTTTAACAGCTGGCTTCTCTCTTGTCTCTATCCACATTAGATACCAATCTCTGGTGTAACCATTGTAGATCCAAGGAAGTGGGGGCTTCAGAACAACTAGCTGATGGTTAAAATGAAGACTGATAAAATTAAGAGACAATCAAGGCTCTCCTTCATCCGGAGTCCTGTGACAGCTCCCTCTATGTTATAACCCCTCCTGCAAGAAAGAGGCAAATTAGGGATTCTATTATTTATTCTCAGTGAACAAAGAAACCCTGAGGGGAATGCAGGCTGTCAAATATTAAGAACAAGTGGTGCAATTAGAAAGCAGAGTTTGGGTCCTAAGTTTCTCTGTAAGAAAGAAAGAAAGAAAGAAAGAAAGAAAGAAAGAAAGAAAGAAAGAAAGAAAGAAAGAAAGAAAGAAAGAAAGAAAGAAAGAAAGAAAGAAAGAAAGAAAGAAAGTTAGCGATAGGGAGACAGAGAACTTTGGAAAACACATTTTCTTAAGCAAAATCTGAGAATTCAGACCCAGCCTTTTCATTCAGATTTCATTTGTTTCACCCTTGGAATAAAATATAAAGATGCTCAGAAATAGAAGCAAAATTGGCAGCCTGCTACTTGTGTAAAGTAGGTCCAAACACAATAAATGACACTTCTTATAAACAGTGATCTCTGACATGATGGAGTGAATTGGCCACACCACGCACAGTGGAGGCAATGGTCACTTCCTCCACCTGCAAATAGATGTTCTGTGAATATATGTGCCTTTGGAGAATACCCACTGGTATATGAAAATCCCTGCCAGATGACAAAATGCTTTATTAAAAAATAAATGAAAATTCTATATCCTTGTTTTAGACCAGAAGATTCTGTTTCGTTGTCCATGTACACAAGCTTGCTTGTAGCTCTGAGTATATGAAGTTGCCCAGTCTACAACAGGGCCACCAGGTGTCCACTGATCATATTGCCCCTGCTATGGGAAATGAAGGGACTCTGGTGCCTTTCCTTTACCTACTCGGTGATGTATGGTTTCTATGAATTTTCTGCAATAAAGCTCTTAGAAATTGACTTGGACACTACAGTGGAGTCATACCTGAATCATGGGCTACTTAGGGGCTACTTATAATTGCACTTAATTAATTACTGTCAATATTTATGCTCCTTTTGACATTGCTAATCTACACATGTGGATGGATATAGGATCTAAAATCTAGAATCAATGTTATTTGCTGTATTGACATCTGGAGAGAGAAAAAAAAGAGCCTAGAATTACCTAGCCTTGAGCTCCTTTCCCTACTCTGGTTCCAAGGGAAAGATCAATGAACTAAGCAACTCCCCCTCTTATAGAACTAGGTGTTATTCCTCTTTATCAGTGAGCAACAGGCTTCCGATCTTGTCCCCTGTGAAAGCCAGGAGCCAGTTTTACCCTATGTAACTACAAACCCTGCCTCCCATATTCCACAATTTATACCCTGTCCTGAGTTCAAGTCATGATACTTCCATATGACCCTGTCTATCACATGGTGTCTTCCTGACCCAAGCTTGGATTCCCCCAGGACATTGCACCTATGCAGTAATGGATGGTGGAGATTTCATTATTCTCTATCCTTAAGGTGTACATCCATGGTACAATATATGGAGTTATTTGAACATCACATTTTATAGTTGAGAAATTTCCCAAGTCTCCTCTGCTCTTCCAAGTAAAATCTGAGCTTCTTTGATGGGTAATTCAGGCCCACTTCCCTTTATTCCATGCCACAGTATAGACTTTCATCATCTATTTTTTTTTTCATTTTAAAGCATAGTAAAAGAGCTGTTGATTACTGCCATGGTATGTGTGCCACTATAGCACACTAAGTGTTATCTTGCCATGCTGATCATTGTGGTTCATAGATGACAAAGCTGTGTAGGATTTTGTAGCTGTGTTGGTGAGGTCCCTTCTTTAGAAGCATGAATGCTATCTTTTGCTACTATAAAAGCTGGTTTTCATGTGGGGGGTATTCAGATCAGCTCCAGTTTAGGGGATTCTGGGACCTATTGCACGGTGTCTTCAGCAAATGGGACTTATCTTCATTCAACCTCTGGAGAGCAACCAAGGGAATAACCTCTAACGTTTTAGGAGTCTCTTGAACAATCCTGACCATCGACTCAAAAGAGGGCTTCTCAGGGCTGGTATTGGGATTTTGTTAGAAGATTTTTTTGTTCTTAGAGGAAGCATCAATCCATGAGAGGAATTTCTTTGAAAAATATATGTGTATTTATACACAGACTTGTAAATATTATAGGTTTTTATTAGACATATTTTTAATAGTATGATTTTTTTACAACTTTTTCAGACATATTTGCCAATATTTTACTCTTCCTGCTCTTCTTTCTCCTCCTCCTCCTCCTCCTCCTCCTGTATTTTCTCTCTCCCTCCCTAATTAGAGCTATTTACATTTTTCCCATTTTCCCAATCAGATTTCTTGTCTCTTGCCATTTCTCTCTCTATTGATCCCCCACTTCCCTACTCCAGAAATAATTCCTTTTTACATTTCTGATTTATGCATTTACTCCAGGGTATGTACTTATGTCTAAGATTTGGAAATAGCAGCCTCAAATGACAGAGAATATGTGACATTTGTCTTTTTGGATCTTGATCTCCTAATTCAATATTATCTTTCCTATTTCCACCCATTTACCTAAAAAGTTCATGATTTCACTTTTCTTTGCAGATGAATAGTGTTTCATAGTACCACAGGACAGATATTCACTACCAAATGGTTAGCCCTGAGAACATATACACAAATAACATTATATGGGAAGGTTAACATTTCAAGGGTGGATATAGAAGGGAACATGATAGTTATAATCTCAAAATATAGAAGAAATAATTAAATATTTTTAAGTTTTCAAAGGAGAGAATTAGAATGACTATCTCAACTTTTTCTCCCTTCCTAGATAAGTAAGATACCTCTGCAGATTAATCCAAGAAAGAAACATTTTCTACTACTAAAACCTTTCTGAAGAAGGCTTCTTCCTCCAATACTTCTACACCAAGATTAGTGTCCCTTCTGTTCTTTCTATATTGAACTTAGTTTAAATAATAACCAAACAACCACCTACAATATAAACTATGTCACACTTATCTTGTCCATGAAAAGCCACCTAATCATGAATATTTTACTGCTGTGATTTTATCCATAAACATTCCAGGTTTTAAAGACAGGCAGCTGCTATTATCACATCATATGCTTGTTCTTCGCCACTCCAACCACTCTGACTCTTCTTTAAGCTCATACCTGAAAGTTTCTACTGATTCATCCTTCACGGGGCTCAGAAATCTTCCCTGCAGCCACAGTGCTGAAAACATTTTGGGATATATGTCCCCCAAGATACCTACTGACTGTGTGGCTTGCTTAGTGTTGTGTTAATTGTCAACTTGACACAATCTAGAATGGGCTTGGAAATAGGTCTCCAGGCATGCCTGTTAGAAGCTATCTTAATTACATTAATTGATGTGGGAAGACCCATTTAAATTTGAGTAAGACCATTCCCTAGGCAAGAGACTTTGTACATTATAATTTTTTTTTAAAAAAAAGCAACCTTAAGATTATTCATGTCTGTCTTCTTCTGACTGTGACTGTGATGTGACCATCCTGCTGCCATAATGGACTGTGCCTTTGTCCTGTGAGCTAAAATAATCCCTTTTCCTCTGAGCTGGTTCTGTCAGAGTATTTCATTACAAAAATGGGAATAGAAAACTAAGACTCTCGGTGACTCATGAGCAATGTGGGCCATCAAAAAGCCTGCTGCTCTGATAACACAGGCTGTCTCTGACTCTGTTGCCTGCCTTTAGAACCCTTTCCCTAACTGGGCTGCCTCTTCTAATCTTACTGCAGCTTGATATACCAAGGCTAGTTGATACTCATGGGAGGCCTCCCCTGTTCTGAAGAGAAAGGGAGGAAGGGGATGCAGGTGGCAGTGGGGGTGTGGCTGGGAGGAAAGGAGTGAAGAGGAACTGCAGTTGGAAAGTAAAGCAAATAAATAAATCGATTAATTATATTTTAAAAAGATTGTCTACCCAGATCTCAGATGTGGCATCATCATCCTTATACACTTAAATATGATCCTTTTAAAAACAAAGTAGGTTTTTTTCCTATCTTTCTCAAAGTCAATTTGTAGACAGAATGCAAACAAAAATGGGCTTCTTAGTTTCAGCAAATGCTCGTGGATTTCTTACCTGAAGTACAAAGTTTCAGAAATATGGTAGGACGTTAAAGAAAGCAACCCTGCTGTCTATTGCCTCAAAAGCCCCTACAAAGGCAAATGCTACTGGAGCTGAGGAGAGCACACTTCTTACCAGTTCTCTTGTTTACACATTTTTATTTATTGAAGGCCTACTGCTTAGCTGACATCGTCTTAGATGCAAAGGTATAGTGATGTGTAAGGTATAGCTCAAAGGCTCTCTCCATTCCCTTGCTCACTATAGTGGGATATGCTGGAAAGGATTGAATCAAAACACTGTGGGAAAGGAAAGGTAAGTGGGTAGATAACTGTGGTACAGTGGGACAGTGGATAGTATTCAGGTGTGTATTCAGATAGTATTCATGGTGCCATGGTATGGTCTACAGTGTCTTTAAAGGCATGTTGCCAAGTGAAAGGAGCCAATGTGGCAATGCACAAACTGTATGCTTCCAAGTACAGGGCAGTCTAGGAAGTCCAGAAATGTAGAGAGGTGAGTTGGAAGGGAGGAAAGGATGAAAAGGCAGAGTCCGCAGGGATGACAGGCCCGTGAAGCATTCTGTATGCGGTTATCATGGAGAATATAACCCACAGAGTTAGGGCTGGAGACATGGCTCAGCAGCTACAAGCATTGGCTGCTCTTCCAGAGTCCTGAGTTCAATTTACAGAACCCACATGACAGCACACAACCCTCTATAGCTGTAACCTTGTAGGATCCAGTGTCTTCTTTTGGTATGCAATGTTTGTGCAGATAAAATACCCATATACATAAAATATATAAGCAAGTAAACATCTTTTAAAAACATGAGAAAAGAAAATAAATCCAAAGAGTTTTCAACACCAGAGTAAACCAAGCTGTAAGATATGTTCATTCATTGACAGACACACATTAACCTGTCATAAGTGTTAGGCTGTGTCCATTCATTTACACTAAACTGTCATATCAGTCAGAAGGAGTCTACCACACCATTGGAATGCAGGAAGAATAGAAGAATGTAGACAGAAGAGTGGGGGATCTGTGATACTCGACTTTCCTGTAAACCTACAACTGTCCTAAAAGAGAAAAGTCAATTATCTGCAAATTTAAAATCATTGTAAAGACCAGTTTTAGCACTCATTGTAGACTTCTAAAAATAATGTACAGTGACTGACTAATGCCTCACATGCCAGCAACACCTAATCTTTATACCATCTGTTACTGTTTCATCTTCAGATGACACAATTTAGGTAAGACAGGGAACAATTTGCCTAGATATGTTTGACCCTTGAGATGTGGCCCAGAAAAACGTGGCTCTTCCCAACTGAATTCATTATTGATCTGTAACAAAGAGAAAATTCATTCTCTCTCTCTCTCTCTCTCTCTCTCTCTCTCTCTCTCTCTCTCTCTCTCTCTCTCTCGTGTGTGTGTGTGTGTGTGTGTTGGGGAGGGACTGTGAATGCATGTTTGTGTATACATATATTCATGCAGATGTACATGCACATACATTCACATGCATATGGAGACCAGAGGTCAACATCAGATATCTTTTTCACAAAGGCATCCCAGAGTTCATCCATTGGCTGTCTAGCCAGCCAGCATGTTCTCGGGATCCTCCTGACTTCATGCACTATGGTTACATAGACTGATACACACCAACAGATATTCATTGGTGTCTTCACACCTTTATCTATGAATCCATCTTTGCAGTCTTCAAAAGTTCTCTTAAAATAGTACAAAGGCAATAACCACCTTTAGTAACCAGGTTAATGACTAGGATAATTTTTAGAACATTAAACAAAATGACTCTCTACTTCAAGGTTGCTATAATCTTCTTCCTACTGTTTTTAAATTCATGTAATTCCTATAACAGAAGCATCCCAATTGAGAAGGAAAGCAGAAGGCTGCCAAACCAGCAGAGGATTTCACCTGCATAAAGAGGTGTGGCCACAAGAGGGCACTGCAGACATGGTGAGGAATGCATGTGTCCATAGGTATCAAGCTAGCTACTCATGGAAACGCAAACCAAGAAAAAAAGTTGTTGCCTTCCAGTTTTAAAAAAATAATTCATCACTTTATTTTAAATGGTGGCATCTCCTATTTTTAAGTCTCTACACACTGCCAAGCTGTTATTCGGATGTATTCAGAATAGAATTATTTCTCCTGAAAGAATCCACAGTAATATTTAATGGCATTAATTAGGTCCTATCTGACTCATAAAACTACCCATCTTCTATGCTAAGCAATAAACCTAAGTAAATTCCTGGATAATCTGAACATCGATTAAGGCATCATTGGCTGTCATAACTTTTTGGTTCCACACAACACCTGCCACAGCACCATTTATTCATTTAATAGGACTGTGTTGTAAATTGTCATTAAATGTACTTGGTTAGCTTATAAGACATTATGAGAACACAGATTACAGACATGGGGATAACGGAGTCTGCATACAAAAATTCTCTTGAGGGATTTCTTGGTAAGAAACTTTTCAGCTATATTCAAATACTTGGGCCCTTGATGCTGGCAAGTATCATACTATGTTGGAACTTATATTTTTGCCACATAATGGGCCGTGGCAAATGAAGTCAGTAGCATTTCACAGGCTCAGTTAAGACTGTTCCCTAAGTTGAAAAAATGTAGTACATTAATTTACAGTGCAGCCATACCAAAAAGAAGAAGAAGAAGAAGAAGAAGAAGAAGAAGAAGAAGAAGAAGAAGAAGAAGAAGAGGAAGAGGAAGAGGAAGAGGAAGAGGAAGAGGAAGAGGAAGAGGAAGAGGAAGAGGAAGAGTTCCATATGGCCATGTTTCACCAAGTACAAAGTTTGAAATTAGACTTCCTGGTTTGTTAACAGGGAGATGAAGGTGAGGATTGTGCTTTAACATTCTCAAATACATAGGATAGTGTACAATAAAATATATTTGAAAAAATAGAAAATGTGCATGAGCAGAGTTTGTTACTATATAAACAATAGTGTATGTGTCTGTATTTGGGGGAAAAGTGAATTGGAAATTAATTTTTAATCTTTAGTTTGGGGTTGAGAATTAAACCAAATAATGAAACCAAAAACATTTCCAAATATAATTTAGAAGCTGTGCCAACTTACTTAAACAAGTCATGTTGACTCCACTTACTTAATCTAGCTATATTCAAAGCAATACAGACATGGGTGTGCAAAGGGGCATTTTCAGTATACGTAGAGAAAAGCTATGCTATTGATTTAATCCCTGCTCAATCACCTTTAAAGTTTAGTCATGCGTTGGTGTCTGAAACAGAGTTAGCAAAGCACACAGAAACACCTCTGAATAGATCTTGAAACTTGTGGGGTACCTGAAGATGCAGTGTAGACTGTCAGTATGCAGCGCCCTCTGCTGTCAAACAGAACAACTCATTGTCAGAAAATCTGTTCCTTATTCCTATTTAAACAATGAGGGAGACAAGGATGCTAAGATTTTTCTGAAATTAGAGCTGTAATTCCAGGTAATCACCACTCACCTCTGTAGTTTATCAGATAAACATTTTTGTTTATGGAACAAAACAAATACGAGCTGGTATATGCAAGGAAATAATCAACAACAAAAAAAGCACATTTAGAGTCTACAATTAAAGACTGTGTGTCTGTTCAGACTGAAGGTCAAGTTACCTCATCTTCCATCTATATATCAGCCTAACTTGCCCTCTTCAAGGTTGCACAGCCACTTCCTGTGGTGAGATCTATTTTTCCTGAATCTATAAGCTCATATCTTCTCCCCACAGACCAGAGCTCACCACAGCAATAAGTGTGCATTGTTTACCTTGGACACTCTGAATGCTGTAACCATTTAGCAAATTATTATTTTTGTTTCATTTTGTTTTTGAAACCTATTAGGCAGCAGTGGAACTAAAAAGGCTTATAACTGATCAAAGCTCTGAGAATAACCCCCTATGATCCATCAGTCTCAAGCGAGACATGTATGTCACGGCACAGGGAATGCTGAGGAACAGGAAGCTGGAAGAATGACAGAGTCAGAAGACAGTGTGTGTAAGGTGTTGTAGAGTTCTGTCTTCAGGGAGGTGACATGGCTGTGGCAATCAAACTCTTCACAGCTGTGGTTCCCTACCTAAGACCTGCAGAACCAGTTCTGATTATGATTATCATTGTGGCTTACATCTGAAAGCTGTATTATACTTCTTGGGCCTAGGGTAGCTTTCTAACCCCTGCACTGGGGCATTTAATACTGGGAATTATGGCTTTGTGATTTCTTCTTTGGGACTGGGTGTTGTTTCTAGGTAAATCAGTAAGTTTAAATAGGGTCACCTATGAGAGCATGGGTGAGGAGATATTCTCTGGAGTTTGGGTAATTTACCAGTGGCTTACACCACTGAATCATACCCATCCCCTAAAACCATAAACTTCTTATAGATCCTTTGGAGGAGTAGTAATTGATCAGCAAGTGTCAGCTAGATATACACACTCAAGTTGAACCTGTGCATGATACGGATGATGTATAGCAACTTGAAGCAAAAGTCATTTTCTTTGCTGGAAAGGTGCTAAATTGGAGGCCTGTCATACTCAAAAACTGGAGAAGTGATTTATGGAAATTTAGGAAATCATGGCCACCCCTTTCCCAATCCTCATTTTGACTGATGTGGCTCTGTAAAGTATTTCCATATGGTCTTCAGCAATGGTAAGGTATGGTATGTACATAGTTCCAGTAAGACCTTTATGATTTACTTCTCTGATAGTGAAAAAGTCATCTCAGCTGACAAAAGTCAGATTCTTAGTGGGTAAGTTATTTGTGTATAAGAGTTTTGTAGCTTTAATGAATTATGATTTTTTCCTCAATAGTTAAAAAAAAACACTATTTCAGAAGTGACATTTCAAGTTAAAATAAATTGAAGCATCCTTAAGCCACACAATACTATAGAATCATTTTTTATTTTATCAACAGTGTGAAGGAATGCTTCAACACATGTTTACATTTCTAATTATTTTTTAGGTGAGCAGTATATTTTCACCAAAATATGCAGGAGTTTGCCATATCACAGTTTTCAGTTCCCCTCAACAGTATATAGAGATACAGAATTCAAGTTTCCCACCTGAATTAAAATGGCTTTTGCAGTTACCTATCAAAACTCTGTTCTTGGAACAAATTTCCACAGCCTAAAAACTATAGATCACAAAAGGAAAATTCCCCAAGCTCCTTCAAACACCACACAGTAACTGTTACCTGCACAAACAAAATTCTTCTGAGAAGTGTTCTTAGAAGAAAAACAGCTGTTCAGGACCTTCCTTTTGTGGAAGCGGCATGTCTTCCAGGACTGGTCTGTGCTTGGTACTCAGCCTTGAGCACACAGAACAGTGTGTCTCATGCTCACAGAGAGATCCTCAATTCTCTTCAGGGTAGCCCATTTGTTAGCTAATAGACTCGTGTCCGTAGTATGCTACTGACTTTTACTTTGTTTTTCATTATGCTTCTTTAAGAAAGGGTCTCACTACGTAGTCTAGACTGTCCTAAAACTCATGTTCATTCTCCTGCCTGACCCTCACAAATGCTAGGATTACAAGAACACACCTATTGATTTTTATAGCTGGCTTATATGCATCATGGTAACCAAATGTGTGCAGCATGCAGTATTCTTTCTTTAAGGAATTTTCCTGCATGGCTCCTCTGTAGTTTTGGTCAGTCCATCAGCATTGCAGTGGGTGTCTATATGCTTAAATAAACATTTCTTCTATTGCAGATATTGTAAAAACTTGTAGTTGTTTTACCCAAAGAAATAAAGGGGATGTACTTAATTTTGAAACAATTCAAATAGTTGGTGGGTGGCTGAAACATAGTGAGAGAGTTCAATCCAAAAGCAGCACGTCACAGTAACTGGAGTTCCAAGGTCTGAACACATCATAGAATTATGCATAGTACTTATATATAAATATACAATGTAATTATATAGTACATATATGTTTGATAAATATATACATTTACACCTACTGTATTAGGGCTACTGTTACTGTGACTAAACACATTTTCTTTCTTATTCATCCCCAAGATCTCAACTTTAAACCATAAATAAGCTTAAGAGTACCAGACTTTACAAGTTCTAGCACATTAAAATTTCAATCTCTTTAAAATATCCAATCCCTCTAAAAATCCAAAATTTCTTTTAAAAGTTCAGTCTTCCAGCTGCAGGCACCTGCAGAAATTAAACAATTAAACACTTCCTTCAAGAGGAAAGAACCAGAGCACAACTACAATCTAAGCAAAGCAGAACAGAACTCCAGCAGTATAAATAACTTAATGTCCAATTATCTGGGATTCACTCAGGATTTTCTAGGCTTCTCCAAGGAACTTGAGTCACAAAGCTCTGACCTCTGCAGCACATACAGCTTGTCTTCTCTGTTCCCGCTGCCTGCTGCTACTCCATTGCTGCTGCTGTTATTGGTGGCCGTCCCATTGCAACTGGCTTCACTTTCACCAATAGCCTTTTATAGACTCTCTTCATGATGTCAAGCCTCAACTTCTCTGCATGACCCCTTCCTAGGCCTTTAACTGCCACTGAGGCTGCACCTTCACCAATAGCCTCTACTGATCTCACAGTACCAAGCCTCAGCTGTTCTCTATGACCTCTTCAGGCCTGCAAAAAAAGATTACTCGGTACCACCTGAGTAATCTTACAGTATCAAATTCACCTGACAGCCTGATGCACAACCTTGGTAGCCTCTGGACCATAGCTTCTTGTATGCTGACTCTTAGGAAACACCTCCCAGAAGATTTCACTTCAAGATTCTAAGTTCCAGACAACCAGCAAAGCAAAAGTTTTGCTTTAATAGTTCTGGTATCGTGTTAATCACAGCTGATTCTTCAGCACAGCTCACCAGAACTACAAAAGACCAACAGAATTTTTGCTTCCATCAAAAGCCAGGCCATCATCATCTGCATTATTCTCAACATCCTTATCTTCCAAACTCCTACAGAACAGCCCACTGAATTCTCAACACCCAGTGACTTTTCTAGTCCCAAGTTCCAAAGTCCTTTCACAACCCTCCCCAAAACTTGATCAGGGCTGTCACAGCAACACCCCACTGTTTTAGTACCAACATATCTTAGAGTTTCTATTGCTATGACTAACCATCATAACCAAAAAGCAAGTTGGGACAGAAAGCATTTATTCCGTTTATACTTCCACATCATTGTCCATTACCAAAGGAAGTCAGGACAGAAACTCAAGCTAGAATTTGTAAGCAGGAGCTGATGCAGAAGCCATGAGGGAGTGTTGTTTACTGGCTTGCTTCCCCTGGCTTGCTCAACCTGCTTTCTTATAGAACCTATGACCACCAGCCCAGGTCACCACCCACAGTGGGCTGGGCCCTTTCCCATTGACCACTAACTGAGAAAATGGCTTACATCTGGATCTCGGAGGTATTTGCTCATCCTTCCTCTCTGATGTTTGTAGCTTGTGTCAAGTTGACACCAAAACAGTCAGTACATCTATCTAGTTTTAACATATTCACAGATGGCCTTTGAGTGGCTTGTTTAAAATACTCACAATCAAAGAGTCAATGCTTATCAGTACATACAGACTTTAATCCCTTATTCAGCTGGAGTTTCACTTATCATTTGAATTTATAGAATTACTTTGAATATAAATATATTCATCTCAAATGATAGCCCACTTCCTGGTTACCCTTCCACCAACCCCCCATCCCACATCTGCCCTCCCCCCTTCCTTTTGCCTATATGAGGGTGCTCCTCCTCCCTCCAGGTACATTCCTTGGTTAGTGGTCTAGTCTGTGGGAGAACTGGGTGGTCAGACCAGCCTATGTTGTTCTTCCAATGAGGTTGCAATCTCCCTCTGCTTCTCCAGTCCTTCTGCCAGTTCCCCCACCAGGTTCCCTGAGCTCAGTCTGACGGTTGGCTCCAAGCATATATTTTTCTCTTTTCATCATTACCTGCCTTCTTCCACAAAAGTCTTATTTGTCTTTCAACCATGTTTGTAAATAAGCTGGGTAGGATACAACTCCTATCCTACTCAAATCATAACTCAAAACAAATCATAATATTACATCAAGTTAGCCTTAAAACTTAAGCAATATTGTGCAAATCGGATGAAAATATACTGTCTGAGTATTAACTGGAAGTTGTGTGAAAAATACCAGCCAAAACAATCCGCAAAACTCATGTCCAGCTTCTAAGAATGAAGTTATCATTAACTGCAGTAAGACTGAAAATCATAAGACACAGAATGTAAATATGTGAAATGTTCATGAGATGCTTTCAGGGTTTGTGCTTGGTATCCACCAGCTTCACATTCTCTATGGGACAATTGTTAGAACATTACAGGCCATCAGGTTCAAGAAAAAGCAAGTCTAGTCTGGCAAAGAAGCATATACCTCCTCTCAGACATCATCTTCAGTGGCTTAAAACGACCATGATGATATTGATCGTATCTTGGATGCTTCTAGGCATTCCAGGTCAAGGTTTTACAGCCAGATTTCTCACACAAATGGAGAAGTTGCTTTTAAGGCCCCAGCCCAAAGGAGAAGTTATTGAGAGTTGATAGCTGCTGGTGAAGTGAGACTCATTCTTCTTGAGAGTGTGGCCACTGGCAGAATTGGCCCCACAGCTAGGCACATATGAGCACAGTAGTTGAATTTTTTAAAAGAAATGTCATTTTGAGCAGATGGGTTGGAAAGGTTATGGGGGAATTATAGGGAGAATTGGATGTGGATATAATTGTATGTCATTGTACATATGTATTTAATTCTCAAATAATAATTTAAAATACCAAGGTTTGGGAGATTTACAGAGGATTGCCATACCTCAGGGATAACTTTAGTCTAAAGAAGCATGCTGGAAACCACAAAATCCCTGGATTTCCACATCAAGCAAATGCTGAGTCATTCACTGGGCCATTCGGTGTACCCTAGGATGCACTGGGTGCCAAGCAGTGCAGAAACCCATGTGGAAACACAGGGGAGTAAACAGGGATGATTCATTATGTCTCTCACAAGATGTGTAAATGGTGTTTGGGACAAACTAGAAATTAGCTAACAAACAAAAGGTTTTATTATGAAATGAATAAAGGCTGAAAGCAACAATAGACCGAAATGAAACCCATGGAATCAGTCAGGAATGTCTCCTACTGATGGGGCAGAGGGATGGCGGCTAGCATGGGAAATTCCCCTGTGTAGGAACAGCAGATATATGAGATTGAAGAGATTCTCAGGGTTCATTAACTGGGTTCTTAGGACTGCAGAGAATTTGCATTTACCTTCAAAAATGACTGCTTTAGGAGGATAAATAATATTTTATTATACATGAATAATACCTATACATTACAAATACAATGTGTATGTGTGCCTGTTTGTGTGTGTGTGTGTTGCATATACCCTACACTATATAAATCTATGTAGGGGAATTTTAATCCAGCAACATGAATGATGGCTCTGGCAAGGAACTGCAATCAAAATTTAATGTGCCCTCAATTAAAGTATGATCTGGCTGGAACACAGACACATCCTTAGTACACATCTTTAATCCCAAACAATGAATGAAAAGTTAGTTTGTAAAAGAAAGTAGTCATGTTTGAAAATTGTGTCTAATTGAGGGAAGCAAATAAAGTGACAAATCAGAGAAAAGCTCAACAGAATGAGTCAGAAATAGGATCCACTCAACTCTCATAAGAACAGAAGGGAAGGAGAGGCTATTTAAGAGCAGCATAGTGTGAGAAAGAGAGACAGAAGAGAGAGAGAGACAGAGAGGGAGGGAGGGACGGATGGACAGAGGAACGGAAAAGTCAGTGGCTTGAGTGCAGTTCAGTAGAGTTAAATTCATTTGTGAATTTGAGAAATTTGGTGCAGGTCAGCAGAGGTAGTTGAATCCAGAAATCAAGAAGCCAGAAGATTAAAACAAATTGCCAGAGTAAGTTTGAGGCCAAACACAACAATTCACTGAGAAGCTAAGAGAAGCCAGATTAAATCACTCATCTTGTACAGGAGTTTGAGCCAGAATAGCTGAGTTGAACCAGCTATCCAGAGTTCAGAAAGAACTAGAAAGAATAAAAATAATCAACAGTATGTCTCAGAAGCTGAAATACAATAGGCCTCAGTTAGCAGACAGAGACTGGCATATGAAGCCTCTAAGATCTGGGCTTGCAGATGACTGGATTCTATGAGGCTAGAAGCTTTCAGGTCTAGGCCTAGGGATACTTAGAACAGAGAAAGAAATGTGCTGGGCTCAGCTCAAGCCATGTATTTACACAGCTTAGTTATGGCTCTTATCTCATCAAATCAACTGAGGAAGTAAAAGTGACATTTACTTTCTTAAATCTATCGTGTGTGTGTGTGTGTGTGTGTGTGTGTGTGTGTGTGTGAAATGTAAATGGGAAACAGCAATAAAATAAATAAAATGCAAATAGATGATGGAGGTTTGGACAGATGCAGTCAGAGAGAAAATGGAGACCATGGTGTCCATTAGAAATGTATTTAAGACATGGATTTAAGTCTGCTCATGTACCTATAAGAAACTGAGAAGTTGTCACCAGTGCCCAAGCAATGACTTTGCCACTTAGATAATTTTATTTAGATTGTAATGTCTAGAAAAAGAAAACAAAGTTAAGAGGACAGGGTGAAAGAAAATCAGCTGTTTGAAAGACACTGTAGAATGCACCTGAGAATTCTAAAGACGAAACTAGGCTGGCAATGGATCGAGCTAGGGTTCATCTCCCTTTCCACTTAGCAAACAAAGATTACAGTATCAACAAGTTCTGTAAAAGGCAAGATATTCTTAGAATGTTTCAATATCATCCAGCCATGCCCCTCCTATGGAAGCTGTACCATAAAACAACCACCTTAAAACCTTAGTTCATTAGTCAATTCTCTTTTTAAAAATTGTCAATAAGTAATTTTACTAAATAAAGTCAGAATTCCAAGATTTTAAGTGAGCTGGCCTTACCTTAAACAATTGTTCACTCAGTAATTCTCTACAAACTCAAGTAATTAAACCATTCTCACCTCCCTTGAACTTTCCCAATGGCATGTCTTATTATTCCATTCTCTCTTTATGTCCCTCTCACTTGGCTCACCATTACTAACTATGAAGAATCCAGCACATCTATGGCTCTGAACTCATGAGTTCTTCCCAATCTTGATATATACATAATATGGACTGTGCGGGATCTGAGAGATTTGGATTTGTAGACAAAGCCTTAATATCTGATCCCAGGATAAGAGCTAACCTTGCATTTCCTGAACCATGTTCTAAATAAGTTGATTCTATTGATTACATGGACTCTGACCCACCACCAATTCTTAACATAACTTAAAGAGGAAACCAGAATTAAAATAGCAAAAAACTTTATATGCCCCAATATAGGGGAATGCCAGGGCCAAAAGAATGGGAATGGGTGGGTAGGGAAGTGGGGGGGGGGGGTACGGGGGACTTTTGGGATAGCATTGGAAATGTAATTGAGGAAAATATGTAATAAAAAATATTAAAAATTAAAAAAAATAGCAAAACCAACAAGAATGGCGATGTCAAAACTCTAAAAGGGAAAAGCAAAACACAACAAGATGAGCTTTGCAAATGACTTTCCATTTGTAGCTGCCAAAGTTGACTCTGTCCATAAATGACACCTTATATCTTATAACCAGTAAAACTCAATTTCTCCTTGTCCCCAAATAGCATATTTCTGAATACATATAAATCCTCTTTTTAAATATCCTCTTTTTAAATAAAGTGAACTTTCTAAGAGCTGTTAAATGTCAGTTGCCCTTTATCAAAAACAGATGTTCTGGGACAAGATAGCTCAGTGGGTAAATGTATTTGCAACACAAACCTAGTGACCTGAGTCTAATTCACTCAAACCACATAAAGGTGAAAGAAAAGAACCAACTCCATAAAATTGTCTTCTGGCCTACACATGTGCCCTGTGGCACATGTACTCACATATACATACATCATGCACACAGTTACACACTAAACATTAAAAAAAATGTTTAAATGAAGTAGATATTTTAATTCGACCTGATGCCAACTTCCCCTAACCCTTTATTTTGACATCTATAATAACCAAAAAAAAACAAGTATCTTTATTGAAATTTTATTGCTTTCCAATAATACTATTATTTACTCCTAAGAATAATCCTATGCCACTGGTATTTTTCATTGTTCCACTTTAGGGAAGAGTAAACTAAGGCTTGGTGAGTTTGAACCACATATGTAGGTATTTCACAGCCAATGCTCACATAGCACTACAATTTGCAGCCCAATTTGTATGATTTGAAAGATTTACACATTAGTTTATAATGACAATGATCCTATTTGGCATCACTCTTTTATTGCTGACATAATTCCTGATTATATATTTCAAGATTTGCCATCTTGGATGTCTGTGGTCAAGATCTTTGTCAAAGATATCTCCCATCCCCAACTTGTATCCTCACTGGCAGCCAGAGACTAGTCCCAACAATAGTAAAAACTGTGGACTCCAGACAACATTATTTCTGTCTATGTCTTAATGCCTTTACAATAAATGAAGACTCTGTGCTAGTGTGGAGCAAAGAATAGACTCAAAATGTCCCTAAACCTTTGCCTGTGGTGAATTGCATAAGGACAGATGATCAGTAAATAAGAAGGCAGCATTAGTGAGAGAGGTTTAATGAAATGCTAATGAGCAATCTTTTCTTCAAAGGTTAATAACTGGGAACACTTCCAAGCCACTATTTCATTTCTAAGTATGAACAAGAAACTTACTTCCAGAACTCTGATATTGCACATCATCCAGAATTCAGGACTCCTGTCACCAGAGCTGCTGTAGCCATTGGTGGTAACTTAGAAACATTAATGCTAATCATGACCATAAGCTGCTCACGAGGGTCCCTTATGGGAATTATACCTCTAAAGAATTATTAGTTGTATTTTACTTAAGACCGAATTCATTTTTTTCCTTTCAGGACATTTATGTCTTTAGTATTGAAGAAAGGACTAGACTAATCCTATGCTAATCCTAAAAGCTGTAATCCTCTCTATATTTTCAAATCTATTATCATTGTAGAGTGAATGGCATTTAGACAACATCCTCTTTTCTATCTGCAAGTGTTTCCCATGCCAAAGAGACTTCCCACAGACCTGCAACCTCTGAAGAGCAGGCCCAGATCTAGGAGCCCCTTCCTATTCAGTAAAAATAGGAGAGAACTGGATCTGAATCTAGCTGCCAGCCCTGATCATTCTACAATGCTTCAAGTAGAAACCCCCAGCCCTGGGCAGGAACTATGGGGCACCAGTTGACAGTGGCTGCTGCCAACAGTGAGCCTCTGTGGAAGTCTTTGCTCCCTCCACAGTAGGACACTCCTACTTGGTTTATCAACTGTAACTGCCAGCAGGCATTCCACTGTAGGTAGGAGCCTCAAACGTGCAATAACAGAAGCAGAGCTGGCAGAGGTCCCCCCTACATAATTGAATCTGTGCTCTCTGGGAGTTCACTGCTTAAGCCTGGACTGCAGTCAAGCTTGGCCTCCCCTCCTTTCTGGTCTGTAACTGAATCAGGTCTTGTAATTATGCCTGCAGCCAAGCCAAACTCCATCTGTGTCTTACAACTGGGATTTAAAGGAGGGAAGTGAGATCCTTTTCATAGACAGGAACTCATGACAAACTAACACATTCTGCAGGATCAGTGACTTTTATGATGTCATAATTATCATCAATAACAAAGTTTCTGAGAACCTATTTGATACAAGGTGGTATGCTAAAGTTTCCTAAAATTTAGCACAATGTTTAACAAACCATCATTGACAGTCAATGAATTCATAAGCCGTGTCAGGCACAGTCTTGTTTTTACACCTCCATATGAAAACTACTGAGGAGAAAATTAAAATATTTTTCCAATCTTTATCATTAGACCAAATTTTATTTTTAAAAAAAAAATCTCAAGTAAAATATTTAAGTCTATGAAATAGATTTTAAGTTATCTACATATGTAGTACAGGTGTTGGCCTATATCTCTTCATTACAACTTCACTATTTCACTTTTTTCTGTCTCTTAGGAATAAACAGTCACTGCTTTTAAAATTACATTGGAAGTAGGTGTGTTAGTGTAAACCTTTAATCCTAGCACTCAACAGAAGGAGGCAGGAGAATGACCTATTCCAGGCCAGTTTAGACAACCACAGAGAGACCCTGTCTCAAAAATCAAGTATAAACACGTGGGAATGACTGCTTTTGTTAGGTTTAAGAACATCCAGAAGGATCTGCACACAGAGCACTTTCTAAATCATACATAGAGTGTAAGAAATGAACATGCAAATCCTTCCCCTATACATTGTAAAATACAAAACTGGAAGTTTTATCACCTAACAGTCTGAGGATGTAACTCAGGCTCTCAAAGAGTTTTGTGGCTGAATGTGTAACTTGTTGCCTTTATATTCAATCTGAGGATATGGCTATAGACACCCAGCCTCTCGTCGGGCTAGCCTAGGAGACCTGGAAGCATCCCTTTGTCCCATTCACGATGTGATGTAAGTCATACCTGAGAGTCCCAATCAAACTGATAACAAAACTTTTAGGAAACACTCATTTGTTTTTTTATTTTCTTTCTTTCTCTTTTTCTTTTTCTTTTTTTGTATTTTTTATGTGCACTGGGTTTTGCCTGAATGTATGTCTGTCAGATGTCCTGGAACAAGAGTTACAGACAGTCATGAGCTGCCATGTGGGTGCTGAGAATTAAACCTGGGTCCTCTGGAAGAGCACCAATGTGCCAACTGCTGAGCCATCTCTCTAGCCCCTGTTGCTTCTTTTTTGAGATGACTTCATAATAAAAAAAAGTCATGTGGATATCAAAGTCTGCAGGGATAAGAAATCATTCTCCAAGGGACTGCTTTTAATTATAGTTTGCATTTTAACATCAATGATCCTTAATCTTTGCTTTAGCTCTTGCGTAGAACAGCAGTTTTTAATCTTGGTTGTACATTAGAATCACCAGGGAGCATTTAAAATGCCTCATGCCCTGGACACATGCCAGAACAATTAAACCAGACGCTAAGAAGCTGAGACCCAGGCATGAGTTGCTTTCACGGCTCCCAGGTGACCCCAGAGTGCAGCCAAGATTATGAGCCACCGGAGAAGAAGAACTTTTCTCTAACTGGGTCTTGATGACTGTGATTTCAGCAGTTTTCACATATGTTGCAGAATGTGTTCATGGAAAAATATAAAAACAGCCAGAACTACTCCATTTTCAAGAGTATACTCAACCACAGAGTTCCATGTATATACACACATAAATATGGAAATTATAATGAATATTTAAATCATAATTAAGTAAAATAGACACACTAAAAAGCCAACTGGATGTCATGCTTATAAATATATGTAAACTGGCAGTCTTGAATACATAAGGATGAGTATGCACATCATATTTATATTTAAGTTGATCCCATTTGAAGTAAGGACTCTGTTCCAGCCATGTTCCTACTGTTTCCTTAATAAATTCTTTTAAATTATTATAACAATGTATTTTGAAACTTAAGAAGACAATTTCAAGGTATCAAACTTATTAATGAAAAATAAAAATAATTGTGTATATCAAAGAATTTACCCAATTAATGACCAGAATGTTTCGTCTGTAAAATCTGACAACTCACACAGATGACAGGAAAAGGTAGAAAAGTACTAGGACTGTGTAGGCGGCTGAAAAATGCTGAGAGGCCAGACAGGGCCAAATGCAGGTAAAATGTGGTTAAGGAGATGGCCCAGCTCTCCAATGACCATTACAGTAGCTGTCATGACTCTTTTGGTTGAGATGGAAATGAGGAAGGAAATATTAACACTGGCAGTCAACATCAATGAAACATATCTTTCTGTACTCATCACTCAGGAGTCTCATGATAGTTCAATGAGATGGACATATGACCAGAGTATCTTCAGAGTCAACATTCATCAGTGTAGCCATAAGCATCTCTCACTCAGGAAATCTGGCCCAGGTTGCTATGGATAAACTTGAAGAGAAGTGAGAGGTTAAAGAACCCCTTGACTACATTTTCAGAAGAACTTTTAGGAGTTGTTAGAGCTTGAAGGAGCAGAGAAAACAGAAGCTCCAACTTGAAAAAGGATCATAGGGCCCTCCAAGCACAAATTAAGGCAGGTTATGACCACCAAGCCAGCACTGTACAGATACTTAAAGGAAAAATACACATAGAGGAAAAAGAAAGACAGTCTCAGTCATGAGAGCACATGAAAGAATAAGTTTCACAGGAGAAATAAATGAACAAAAGAAAGCCAAGACAGGCCCCACCATATCTAGCACAGAAAACCAGCCAACACCTTTGACCAATTAAGGAGAAAGCTCAGAACAAACAATGATTAAACCAACACCAAAACAACCAACAAGATGACAAAAACTGGTAAGCTACTTTTTAATAACCTTAAATATATTAAGTGGCCTCAATTCACTAGTAAAGAGATACATACCTCACAACTCTTCAGATAAGTAACTGCAGCATCCTCAGCCACAAATGAGACATTTACATGACACTCTTTCCCCATGACTCAGGGACCATTGCAGAAGAAGGGGCAGAAAGATTTTAAGAGATAGAGATTATGGTGACAAAAGCAAAAGTGTCTTGTGACAAATGGAACCTCATAAAATTGCAAAGCTTCTATTAGGCAAAGGACACTGTCAATAGGCCAAAATGGCAACCAACAGATTGGGAAAAGATCTTTACCAATCCTACATCCAATAGGGGACTAATATCCAATATATACAAAGAACTCAAGAAGTTAGACTCCAGAGAACCAAGTAATCCTATTTAAAAATGGGGTACAGAGCTAAACAAAGATTTTCAAGTGTGGAATACCAAATTGGTGAGAATCACCTAAAAAAAAAAAAAAGTTCAACATCCTTAGTCATCGAGGAAATGCAAAACAACCCTGAGATTCTACATCACACAAGTCAGAATGTCTAAGATCAAAAACTCAGGTGACAGCAGATGCTGGAGAGGATGTGGAGAAAGAGGAACACTCCTTTATTGCTGGTGGGATTGCAAGCTGGAATTGGAACCACTTTGGAGGTTACTCAGAAAATTGGACATAGTACTACCTGAGGAACCAGCAATACCACTCCTGGACATATAGCCAAAAGATGCTCCACATGTAATAAGGACACGTGCTCCACTATGTTCATAGCAGCCTTATTTGTAATAGCCAGAATCTGGAAAGAACCCAAATGTCCCTCAATAGAGGAATGGATACAGAAAAAGTGGTACACTTACACAATGGAGTAATCCTCAGCTATTAAAACAATGAATTTATGAAATTCTTAGGCAAATGGATGGAACTTGAAAATATCATCCTACGTGAGGTCACAAAATCCAGTCACAAAAGAACACACATGGTAAGCACTCACTGTTAAGTGTATATTAGCCCAGGAGCTCAAAATACCCAATACAATTGCAATTTGCAAAACACATGAAGCTCAAGAAGGAAGACCAAAGTGCAGAGACTTCGGTCCTTCTTAGAAGGGGGAACAAAATACCCAAAGAAGGAGTTATAGAGACAAGTGTGGAGCAGAGACTGAAGAGAAGGCCATGCACAGACAGCCCCACCTGGGGTTCCATCCCATATACAGTCACCAAATCCAGACACTATTGTAGATGCCAACAAGAGTTTGCTGACAGAAGCCTGATATAGCTGTCTCCTGAGGGGCTATACCAGTGCCTGACAAATATAGAAGTGGATGCTCTCATCCAACCATTGGACTGAGCACAGGGTCCCCAATGGAGGAGCAAGAGAAAGTACCCAAGGAGCTGAACGGGTTTGAAGTCCCATAGGAGGAACAACAATATGAACTAACCAGTACCCCCAGAGCTCCCAGGGACTAAATTACCAACCAAAGAGTACACATGGGGGGACTCATGGCTTCGTGTGCATATGTAGCAGAAGATGGCCTTGTCTGTCATCAATGGGAGGAGAGGCCCTTGGTCCTGTGAGGGCTCTATGCCCCAGTGTAGGGAAATGCCAGGGCCAGGAAGCAGGAGTAGGTGGGTTGGTGAACATGGGGAGGAGGGAAGGGATAGGGGGGCTTTAGAGGGGAAACCAGGAGAGACGATAACATTTGAAATGTAATTTTTAAAAATATCTAATTGAAAAAAAGAAAAATAATTTAGATCTATATAAACAAACAAAGAAGCATAAAGGGGGAATAAGATTGACCAAAAGACCCTGAATTGTAGACAAAAAAAAAAACAAAAAAAAACAAAAAAACAAAAAACAAAAAAAAAAACTGCTGAATAAAATCAAACTGAATATTTTAAAGATGTTTTAGCGTCAGAATGGAACCCAGGGAATGTGTTACATTGAGGAGGAAGTTTTGCCCGTGAAAGGCCATGGGTTCTATCAAGATTGATAAAGATCCGATGTGAGTAAGAGAAGCTTACACAGGAAAGGCACAACTTAAGGGAGAAACACAGAAAGACAGCAGTGCATTCTGCACAGAAAGCAGATCTGCATGGAGACGACTCAACAAACCAGCTGAACAAGGGCAGATCATCATTCATCAGACTGGCAGACAGAAAACCTGAATGCAGGAATGGACTGTTGTTGAAGACAGGTGATCAGGATTGCAGGTATGAAGAATCAGGGTTTCCTCTTTCCCTATAAAAACATGTCCAGGAAGCACCTGGAATTCCTCTTCATGCAAATGAAGCATTCCTAGTACCTCAGCCCCAGCCAATACTGTGCATTCACCCTGAAAGCCCCTACCCACTTCCCAAGGTTTACAAATCTTTATTACCCCTGAATGAAGAGAGCTGTAACACTGAAACATGTGTTTCTCCCCAGCACTCAAGCCAACTGAGTGCCTATGGATCCACCAGCCCAGACAAGCTCTGTTCCTTCCATTCCAGCCCAGTATGCAATGGTGCCTGAGTAAGAAGAAACCAAACTGTCAAAGGTTAGCACATGAACTACCATGTATCCTGCTGGGAAATAGGAAACCAGTTTTCTCCAATAGAGTGGCACAGAATATAACGACTACTCCAGGACAGGCCTCATGTTTAGGAGCAGTTGACCAACGTATAATGGACTGCATAGGTGTGTGCATTTGTGTGTGTGTGTGTGTGTGTTTATTTGGTTACAGATTGGGAGGGAGGATGTTGGTTTTGGTTTTTCTTTCTTTCTTTTTGGGAGGTGAGCATGTAACATCAGGCTTTTCCACTGGAGCCCCAGTTTCCAAAAACAACTCTGAGACTTAATATTATTTACAAATGCCTAGGCCATATGTTTGGTTTATTCCCCAACTAGCTTGTAACTCAATTAGCCGGATTATTCTGTTTTATGAGTGCCATGTGGCTGGTTATCTTTCTTAAGTTTCATGAGTCTATCTCCTCAGAGTTCAGGGCAAATATGTTCGCCAGAGTTCCCTCCCAGAACTCCCACCTCTTTTTTCCTGCCTCAGCTCATTGGCCAATCAACTTTTTATTGACAGGTGAGACTTCCAAACAGTACATAAGAGATCCTCTCTACATTGGCATGGTTTTGTTCTTTTTGCTTGATTTAAGGTTGTTGTTAGATTGGGGTTTTGTTTGTTTTTTAGGAGAGAACTTAATGTTGGATGGAGAGGGATAGGGTCTGGAAAGACTTGAGGGGGGGAAGAGTAAAATATTTAAATCAAAATATCTCTTACATTCTAAAAGATTGGAACTTTTGCTGAACTTCATAGCCAGAGTTAATACACCTTGAGGTCAATAAAGACTGCTGTCATACTGTGTACTCATCCTGTTTGTTTAACCTGATTTTAAAAGAACAATGTTAACAGTCAACCGTACTTGTCTTGAATTTTCCATGTTATCAACTTTTACAACCTGAGCTAATGCAAGGCTGTAATCTTAAATTATCTGCTTTTATGGCCCTGAACCATAGCAATGCCTCTGTGTTCCAATAATCATGTGCTGAAAGTAGCAAAATTAGAGATTAAAAGTAATCTTATAAAATGAATATCCACCATAAATACTGAGCACAACATGTGGATATTGCTTGATAAACAAAGATGTTGCTATGTTGCTTGGTATCGGATCAGCTAAAGTCATTGACTTCATCCCTTGTAAATATCTGTTAAAGATTTCTGTAAATTTTTTTCCTTATTCTTTCCCCATGTGATGCTTTCTGTGTTCTTCAATAAAGAGAGAACAAACCTCTTTGATAGGAACAGGCACTTACAGACACATTCATTACCAGAAGATCCAGCAATACCTCTCATGGGCATATACCCAGAAGTTCCAACTTGTAATAAGAACACATGCTCCACTATGTTCATAGCAGCCTTATTTATAATAGCCAGAAGCTGGAAAGAACCCAGATGTCCCTCAACAGAAGAATGGATACAGAAAATGTGGTACATTTACACAATGCAGTACTATTCTGCTATTAAAAACAATGGACTTATGAAATTCTTGGACACATGGATGTATCTGGAGGATATCATCCTTAGTGAGGTAACCCAATCACGAAAGAAGTCATTAGATATGCACTCACTGATAAGTGGATATTAGCCCAGAAACATAGAACACCCAAGATACAATTTGCAAAACGCAAGAAAATCAAGAAGAGGGAAGACCAATGGGTGGATACTTCATTCCTCCTTAGAATAGGGAACAAAATACCCATGAAAGGAGTTACAGAGACAAAGTTTGGAGCTAAGACGAAAGGATGGACTATCCAGAGACTACCCCACCCGGGGATCCATCCCATAATCAGTCACCAAACCCAGACACTATTGCATATGCCAGAAATATTTTGCTGAAGGGACCCTGTTTTAGCTGTCTCATATGAGGCTATGCCAGTGCCTGGCAAATACAGAAGTGGATGCTCACAGTCATCTATAAGATGGAACACAGGGCCCCCAGTGGAGAAGCTAGAGAAAGCACCCAAGGAGTCGAAGGGGTCTGCATCCCTATAGGTGGAACAACAATATGAACTAACCAGTACCCCCAGAGCTCATATCTCTAGCTGCATATGTAGCAGATGGCCTAGTCGGCCATTACTGGGAAAAGAGGCCCCTTTGTATTGCAAACTTTATATGCCTCAGTACAGGGGAATGCCAGGGCCAAGAAGCGGGAATGGGTGGGTAGGGGAGCAGGGCAGGGTGAGGGTATAGGGAACTTTCAGGATAGCATTTGAAATATATATAAAGAAAATATCTAATAAAAAAATTTTAAAAATAAAAAGAATTTTAAAACATAAACACACATTCATGTACAGACAGACATAGACACAGGGACAGAGTCACAGACACCCTTCAGGCAGGCACAGATTCAGACTCATACAACTGATAGACAGGACTAAATACACAGGGAGAATGGAGTAGAGAATTCAAAACCTGACTCATTCACTGTTCAGTGACAGCAAAACAAAATGCCTTTCCTTAGTAAAACACTAATCTATTATTGGTGACTTGGAAAATGGTTTTTAAAAATATCACTTCAAATTGTGAGACTGTGCCAGGAACATGTTCTGTTAGTTGTAAGGCTAGAAATTAAGGTATAAGCCCCACCCACCCAAGAACCAGGTGACTTCCTGGAATGCTGGGAGTTGTAGTTCTTTGAAAATAACAAAGTCACAAGGGAAAATACAGAGGCCCACGAGTTTGCCTTTATGATTTCCCTGAAAAATTCAGCTGGGAATTCAAGGAAATGGTCCTAACCAAAGCTCATCCTGATAAATATTTAATAAAGCTTGCTTTAAATTTGGCCCCTAATTGTAGAATTGGGTTTTCTCTTGTGAATCTCAGGATTAACATTTGTGTTTAGACCTACTTTACATTTGCAACTTTTTTTATATTTCTTTAAATTATCAAAATCCTATCAATAAGAGAAGATAAACTTCATTATAAAGTCCCTCTGAAATAGGCACAAATACTATGTTTAAAATTGAAATTATTATTGGAGTTTTGAAATATTTTTAAAAATTAGATAACCTCTTCACCAGGATACAGTGATAATTAGTGAAATTGGCTTTACAGTGAGGAACTGGCAGGTCACCTCCAAATCCAGCAATGACATTACCCATAGGCGACCATGAAATGACCTGTGTATCTGTTGCCATGGCAACTGCCATACATTCCCAGCGTCCACCTGGTCCACCTGCCCACCTTTACCTACGCGCAGTGGCATGTGCAGTAAGTCAGGGCCCAAATAAAAAGCAGAGGTCCCCCTGACCTTTGTCCTCTTTCCTTCTTTGTTGCCCTCTTTTGTCCCTTTCCTCCCACAACAAACCTCTCTCCCGTGGAACTGTGCTGGCCTGTTGTGATCTGTCCAGACGAGTGGCAATCCTAACACAACAGTGAAGACATTTAAGCACGTTCCCATGCTTGAGTCCCTGGCCCAGCAGCATGGCCTGCCATACACTAGCGGGCAATGGCAGACTTGTTTTTATCTCATGGAGCCTCTGACTCAGAACTCCATAATCTCTCTACCCAGCTCACTAGGTTCCCAATGGCGGGTTGTTATCATGCCAACTCCGTGGTGCACATCTGGCAAACTCACACTTTTCTGCCATACCTTTCTCTCTTGGACCCAGATGAGCCACAGGATGAAGGAAACCACGACACAAACTTAGTTCAGAAACAATGGTAACTCAATCTCTAGGCCCAACAACTAAAACCTAATCTTATAAGCCTTAAGAAAATCCGACTCCTCACATGGCAAATCCTTGCAGATCCACCATGATACTGGGAAACTCTAGTAGCTACATCTTACCCTTCTGCTGTCCCCGTTCCAAATAGACCTAACTCTCTCCTGCTTCCTCTCTTCCTCCATCCAACCAACCCAGAAGTCCCACCTACTCACCCAGTAATTGGCTCCTTTATTCATTAGGGGATGGTTCACAAGAACAGCAGCACCAGGCCCATCCACATCATTTAAGAAAAAAAGGTGGTTCAGTGAGAAACTCTAGTATATTTTTACTATCAGTGTAAGCGCAAACTCTGTAACAGTGGTATCTGTGTTTAAGGAAGAAAGCTCTGTTAAGAGTTTCCTAGCTATATTGTCTTCGTGGAGATCATGAAGAGGCTGCCAGGAATCTGTGACAATAGCAATATAAAAATATTTATAAGGCAAAAGTATGGCCCTCTTTATTGTACAATAAAGCCCTGAAGAGTGTGTGTGCACATATGTAGTAATTATTGGTTCTCCACCTCTAGTCTCCCACCAGTGTATGAGAAAATAAATAAATAAATAAATAAATAAATAAATAAATAAATAAATAAATAAAACTAAAGACCAAAAACTCACATTTTTCCTACCAACTATGGAGTTTAGTTACACACAATGTGTGCCCGGACTGTGTACTCACCATTGCTCTGTTAATGCTCTTCAAAGACATTCTTCTTTCTCTATTGATTCAGAAAGAATCCAGTTTTTCAGCAGTGTGTAAAGTTCTGGGGCCGGTTTTCACTCCCTTTTCTGAGTTGCAACCCTTCATTTCCTCCTTTGAAAGAATCCTTGGGCTGGAGAGATGGCTCAGCGGTTACAAGCACTGACTGCTCTTCCAGAGGTCCTGAGTTCGATTTCTAGCAACCATGTGGTAGCTCACAACGATCTGTAATGGGATCTAATGCCCTCTTTTGGTGTGTCAGAAGACAGTCACAGTGTACTTGTATACATAAAATAAATAAATCTTAAAAAAAAAAAGAATCTTTATTTTCTTTTTTTTTTTTTTTGAATCCTTGTTTTCTTTCATATTTGGTCTTTGTTCAAGCACTGTATCAGGTGCTTGAGATATGTCTAAGAATGAAACAAAACAAGATCCCTATCCTCAAGAGTCTTACATACAAATGGGACAAATGGGACAAATGATATGGACCTTCTAGCATTACAAGAAGACGAAAGCTTCCACAAGCACAGTTGAACAAGGTGAGGGGGCACAGGGGCAGACGGAGGGAGATGGTTGGTGTGGGAAAGAGAAGGGATTGTATGGAACTGAACTAATTGCAGCTTTTCTTGTCAGTTTCATCAGAAATGTAGCAGTCTATCCCCCAGAAATTTAAGTTCCGAGGATGTGCTTCCACCTGTAAAACACTACAGACATAGAAGGGTTCACTTTTTACCATCACTATTCATAGAATAACTGGAATATAGGCATGAATATTAAGTAGTTCATCCCTCTCACATACACAGAGAGATAGTATACAGAGAGAGACCAAAACACATACACACAGTGGCAGGGAGGACATGCACACACATGTATACATATGCACACACAGAAACACACACACAAAGATGCACTTATACAGACACACATACACACAGCAGCAGCAGCCATTATTATTACTTTTAAAAAACTGTTTCAGATCAGGTCTTACTACTATCCCAGGCTGCCTCTGACTCATAATTCTTCTACTTCCAGGAAACAGTTCTTCTGTAAATTATCTATTTCCTCTGTTGTACTTGCCTTGTTAGGCTCACTTTCTCATTTTTTCTGACATCAACATCTATGCCATTAGTTGGCCCTCACAAAGAATTTGAAATCAATGTTGTATTATGCCACACTGGTCTAATGAGGACATTCCACAGCTAAATGAGGCCAAGCTCTGCTTCCACTTAATGCTGCTGTTTCATGGTGGATATCTGCTCAGTTTTGACAGACTGAAGACTTGAGAAGATACAGAATATTTGATGTTTTTTTTTTCATTGCACATAGGAAAAAGGATTGATCATCTTTCTATCCCTTAACTAATAATGATTTTGTTGTGAGCATTCACCAGTCCTCTGCTGTGCAGAACACTTCCTTCATAATATTTTTTTACCAGCATGTTTCCTGATGCTCCTTTCTGGGAGTTTTGACTGTGCTGTTTACCTTACCATAAAGCTTTCACCTACACTGGGATGGCTCTTTCCTTTCTGGGTGCATTTTTTAACTTCAAGGACTTGGGACTTTCCTTCTGTTTGAAAAGGGCCAAACATTTTCTATGCAGCAACAGGAATGCTGACATGGATAAGGAACTGGCCCTGGGGCTGATAAAATCCCCGTGGCTCCAAAATCTCCACTAATAAGAGTGCCCTGCAGTCAAGGAGCCATAGCGAACGGTAATGGTCTATTCACATCCATTATACGGCAGGGTGCCCACTACTTTATTGACTGGCAGAAAACAATTCCCATTCCGTGAAACAATAAAAATTAAATTGAGTGTGAACTCTCCCAAGGTCACTGCCTGTAACCTTATAACATCAGAAATGAGAGCTGTAAACCCTGTCATGTACCATCCTGCCAACAATGGCCTCTGTGCTGCCTCCCACAGATCTTGCTGCCAGAATACTACAGAGATGCTTTTCCTCCCCACATCTAGATATCTTCCTGGTGGCTGTTGCTGTCCCCACCCCACCCCCCAGGAAGTCACACAGCAGGTGTCCACACCTTCTGAGGTGCACCATAGTATTACACACCAGTCAATCAGCTCCTCTATGTTGATACTCATCTGTGTATCCCCAGCCTCCAGAGCTCCTCAGTACTCACTCCCCACCCTGGGAACCCTGTGGCTTTGCTAGGCAGAATTTAGTAAGATTTTAACAACTGACAAATTTATATCCATATCTTTCTCAGTCACCAAGGCTCATCTTCTCTTTGACTAATGTTTAATTATTGTAGGGTAGATATTAAGTATGATGGTTTATATATGCTTGGCCCTGGGAATGGCACTAATGGGAGGTGTGGCCTTTTTGAAGTAGGTGTGGCCTTGTGGGTGTGGGCTTTAATACCTTTTTTCCTAACTGCCTGGGAGCCAGTATTCTGCCAGCAGCCTTCAGATGAAGATGTAGAACTCTCAGCTCCTCTTGTACCATGCCTGCCTGGATGCTAGCATGTTCCTGCCTTGAAGAGGTAATTAGGTCTTGGGAGCTAGGCATTCATGAATAGACTGTCTGAGTGGAGAGAGACAGAGAGAGAGACAGAGAGAGACAGAGAGAGACAGAGAGAGAGAGAGAGAGACAGAGAGAGAGAGAGAGAGAGAGAGAGAGAGAGAGTGTAGGAGGTCTCATGGGAATAACTTGAACTTTACTGAAGTGGAGCAATCCCTATAACAGCAAATCATTATAAATTAATATTGGTCCAGGTGTTTGCCTCTTCTGAACTCTCCTAATTTTTCATTCTTTTACGCTCCTGCTGTGTAATGCCACTTACACAGAGCCTTCACAATAGCCCAATGGATGTCTTTGCCATGCTCTTAGACTTTCAAAACTGTGAAATAAGTAAGCTTCCTTTATTAACCAATTACTCAGTCTCTAGTTCTTTGCTACTGCAGCACAGAACAGACACTGATCAACTTTCTCCTTCAGACTCTGTCTTGTCTTCTCCCTACCGCAGTGGCCTATGCCTTGGTAGACAGTTCTGAGACTTTGACCCTGACCAGAAAGAAAACCATACTGAGTTGAAGGAGCAGACTAAATCCTACTTTGAGCCCTGTCTTGATGGAAAACAGAAAGCATCATGGCCTGAAGCCTTCCTGCTGCTCCAGTGCTTTTCTCTGGCATTCAGTTATGCTCACTGTTAGGTCATCAGCACCATCACTTTTTCTTTTTTTTTTTTGCACAGCCCCATCCTGCCACAGATGAACTTTACTCCATCACCTTGAGCAAGTCATCATGAGGACAAACTATCAGAGATCTGGCTATATGTCAAGCAGATCACAATACCTTGGCAGGGCATCATCTCACTGGCTGCCTTAGCTCAGATGATAACATGATCAGAAGGTGTTCAGCCTTGCCGCTGGCAAGGCACGTTTTCTTGCTTCCCTCACTCAGCCCAACAGCCTTTGCTTTCTGCCTATGTTAGCATGGTGCCACCAAAAAAATCAGTACCAGGCCCTAAACCAATCACTCAAAGAAATAGGCTGGGCTGTTTTCAGAGGGAAACAGTCACCTGCACCAAAGTCGAAAGCACAGGAAGGGTTCATTTTAAGGAGACAGAGTATGAAACCAAAGTAGATGCTTTATGGCAGTTTTGCAAATAAAATAAAACTTTAGCAGACTATAACATGTGTTACCATTCCTCTTTCTTCATGGGCTCATAGTACTGTAAAACTATCCCACATCAGATCAACATTATTGCTCTCTTACAGAAATTTATGACTTCCCTGAACAAAGACTAGAGAATGATGCATGTAGATTTTTATTTCTGCTCTCAAGGCCTGTAGTCTGGGCAGAAGCAGCCACAGATATTCCTGCAGCAATGATGAACACTCTATTTGAGCAAAATATTTATGTTTTGTAAGCAAATGGAGCTTATAGTTAAAACCATTAAAATAGCACCACAAAGTTATGAAGAGAATACAAAATTTCAATATGTTTTTCAAAAATAACAAATGAAAAACCTTCATTAAAATTTAGAATCTTCATTTACTGTGCAAGTACCCTTGATCAAGTCATCCCTTGTACAATGGCATAACCTCTCTCTCTCTCTCTCTCTCTCTCTCTCTCTCTCTCTCTCTCTCTCTAGCATATGGTGCTGTCTTAGGGATTAAGTAGTGCAATATAATTCAGACATTTGGGACACTAAAAAGTGCCATCCAGATGCACAACATTTTATTTGAAATGTATTTTTCATGGGTGTTTTCAAAGCATAGAAAGAAAATTCCTGCAACTTTTATTTTCGGCATTTACTCAATGCCTTCCTAATAGACCTATGGACTTATGGATGCTGACAAAGATTTAATGGTGACTCTTCATGCCAAAACATTAAGCTTTTCCAAATAATGGCATGTTTTTGTTTTGTTTTGTTTTGTTTTTAAAAAAGTATGTGAGAATTTTTTTCTTCACTGGTAAATTCGTCCTTCCCTACAAGAAGAACCATCTGATAATGTCTGGGTCTTTTTACATCTTAGGAATAGCTTAACTTTTTGACTAGGAATAACACACTAAAAATAAGGTGTTCAAATCTTCCAATATACAAAAACTTTCACAATATCATTTTTTTCCCTTGGCTCTCCCCATTTTTCATATCTGTGATGGCTACTCCTGGTTGTCAACTTAACTACATCTGGAATGAACTACAATTCAGAAATGGAGGGCATACCTGTGATCTAGATCTTGAGGCTGGAAGACACGACCTTCTGACATGGATATTGACATGAAAGTCCTGAGGCACAATGGCCATGAAAATCTTAGGCTCAGGCAAGGTAGTATGTGCCTTTTATCCCAGCAGACTGAGGCAAGCAGATCTCTGAGTTCAAGGCCAGCCTGGGAAAAAGCAAGTTCCAGATCCAAGTGTGGTGGTACACACCTTTAATCTGGGCCACACCTTCTGCTCACATCGTACTTAAGGACAATGGAAGGAGGAGGACTCATTCTTCTTCATCTGCTTAAACTTACTTGCCAGAACATCTGTTGGTGCCTACTTCTTCAGAATTCCAGCTTATACAGAAGACCAGGTGAAACAACTAGGCCAGTGGGACTTAACTACTGCTAGGTTTTTCCCATTCACTTCCCATTCACAGCTGCCCATTGGTGGGTTAGTTGGACTACAGACTATAAATCATTACAATAATTTTTTTAATGTGTAAAGGCATTCCGTAAGTTCTGTGACTCTAGAGAACCCTGACTAATACACTATTACTCACAGTCAGTATGCTATTCTTGACCTCATAATCTTATTCACACAAACCCTCTTTCAAAGCTACAGCAACCTAGTATCTCAGTAAGTGAAGGTCTTAGTTTACTTGTAGGTTCATAAGTAGCATTCCTCAAGCGTAAGGAAGATGGCCAAGCATGGGAGAGCTTTGACGTTCTGATAACAAGGACACCATGCAGACACCTGCCAGGATCCCTCTACCATCTGCAAGGGATCCCAGCAATGATGAGAAATTCCCTATTGGTCTCACTTTACTCACTGTTAAAAAAACAAAAAACACAAAACAAAACAAAAAAACACACCCAATACTAGAGAAGAAAGAAAATCAACAAACTACTATATTTTATTTTATATATTACATTGTTTTTTATGTTTATGTTTTTATTATGTCTTATTCAAATGAGCCTTTGAGTTCATGAAAGGCAAATTAATTGAGAAAAAGAATTGATAAAATGGCTTAGTATTCTTCCATACTTCCTCCCACTATTATTATAGCTATCATCTTGACACAAATACAATGCACTTGATCATATCCACCCCATTCCCAACCACTCCTTCTCAGATCCTTACACAAACATCTCCCTTTCAAAGTCATGTCCTCTTCTTCTGTTTTTGGATTACCACCAGAGCATCAGCAATCTACCAATAATCCATTCCTGAAGAAAGCCAACTCTCCCTTCCCCAGGAGCTGTAGAATACCTATAGGTCCTCAATATGAACAGGGTCTTGTGAACCCTTCACATACCTGTGCTTCATCGATGACTGGTTTGATCTTCTGCAGGTCTATTCAGACATCCACAGCTGCTGTGAGTTCACTTTGACAGCATCCCTGCAATATCCAGGAAGCACCTCACCACTATGAGGGTTTGCAGTAACCCTCATAGTCCTCTAGTTCTTTAAACTTGAATGGCCCATGTCATACATAATGTGTCATCATGAAAAGTTCTCATACTGAGGTGTAAAATTATTTTCCATCTAAAAAATGAAACCATGCAAGAATTTTAAGAAAATGTCTGATAATCAAAATATGAAGCTTGCAATGTTTTTTTTTAAATCAGTATAAATTTCATCTCCAAAAATGGTAATGTGTTTTCTTTCCTATATAAGCCTTGTTGCACTGCAGTTGAAATGCCCTCCAAAATATCCAGGAGGGATGCTTTCTTTCTTGAACTGGGTGAAAATAATCACAGACTTTAAATTTGGGTTTTTGCAAAGATAAATAGTGAGAACCAAGAGCTACAGTGAGTCTTAGACGTGACTTATGTCTGACACACTCCAGAGAAAATCCGAAGGCATCCCCAGGCATAACTACACACACACCATCACCTCCAACCCAGCATAGCTATATACATACAAAAGCACATGCACATACTTGCCATAGTAAAGAAAGAATTCTCAGAGTCAGAGGATCAGGCAGAGTTTGGTTGACCAGATCCTGGATATAGGATCTTCTTCACAAAGGAAAGACTCAAATGCCATCAAAATCAAAGGCTTGTTTCCTTTTGATTGCCATTATCTGGCCTTTTTTAGAATAGAATCTGGATTTCCAAAAATATAAAAGCTTGGATAACACTTATGTAATTTTTATGTTGCTCTAATAAAAGGAAATTATCTATAACTTTAACAGGAGGTCTGTAAGTTGGCCTCATAGAGTATGTACCAGATGTGAGTGTCACTGAAACACAGAGAACACTGACCAAGACTCTCAAGTCACACTGCATTGGACCTAAACACAGGAGTTGCTCCTTCTTGAGCTGTAGTGTTTCACAGGTTTGAATAAAATTTCCTTCTGTGCAGTGGGAAGCAAGAAATGGTAAAAGGGAGCCTGAATGTGTCAGACATTGTTTTTTCTTTTTTCTTTTTAAATATCAGCCTAGAGAATGAAACTTATTTTTCCCTCCTTACACAGACTTCAAATATGAATGGTTTTTCTTCTCTTGACAATTATAATTGCTTCAGAAACCACCATAGTTTGTATTCACTGTGTGGTCCAAACAAATGGAAAGTGTATGAGGTGTGTGTGTGTGTGTATGTAGCATTATCATCACCAGGTCAGTTTAAAAGATAGGGGCCACCTGGAACAGAGCATCACCCTGCAGTTGTGTTTATAAAATTAGGCAGATGTTTTCTTCTTCCTGGCTGATTTTACATTCTCTAGGATCAGAGCAAAATTCTGCGGAGGAGCTTCTGTGGGTGACTGAGGTGACAGGAGGTTTACAAGTGCAGCACAAATTTTTACAATTCCCAGCCTCTGCAAAGCCAGGCTCTTTTTCATCTTTTCTTGACATTTTGCTCCTAAAATTAGCTTTTTGATGAGAAAATTGCTGAGTCTTTCCAGAGCTAGTTAAAGGTAAGGCAAAATGCCTGCAATTGAAATTGAGTTGATTCTCCTTCGCTGTGGTGCTGATTGCACCTGGTAATTGGACATTGGAATTAGTCCTGCCGTGACCTTTCACAATGAGAAGAGAAAAAGCTCTATTCAATTTGCTGGGTGGGATTCTCTTCCATATTTAAAGCACTTTTCTGAATGAAGTAATCTTCTCTGCTTTTTAATGAGCGATACCAAACAACCTGGTTTTCATGTAGTCCTCTACCTTTATTCAATGGCCCTGGTTCTTAAATCAATAAAAGCTAATCTATGTCTTGCTCTCCTATCAACTTTTGTCTGCTCATACTTTTCCATGTTTATAGACTTTTCTGAAACCTTGATGAGTGGTAAGCATGGCTCAGCTCCCCATCTATTGCTTCTTCTGCCTTCCCCTGAGAAATTCTCATTCCCTCCAGTTAATTCCACCAAGAGGGATCTACATTAGTGGTTCACTTGGAGAGAAACTTGGAATTCCTGAGCATCAAAGGTTCTCTCTTTCTTCTGATAATACTTCATCCTTTCTGGTTTTCCTAATTGCATTTCTGATGCTGTAATATAATATCTTGATCAAAAACAGCTTTGAGGAAGAAAAGCTTTGTTTGTGCTTCCATCTCCAGGTTTCAAACCATCTGGGAAGTCGAGGCATGAACTCAACCAGCTAGTCACATGGCATACATAGTCAAGAGCAAAGAAAAACTGCTGCCTACTTGTTCTGCTAGTTCTCACTCCTCTGCGGCCCATAGCTCCCAGCTCAGGGAATGGTGTCCACAACGGACAGGGAAATTAACAATCATGATTGTCCCCCAGAGCTGGGGAAGGGGTGTGTGAATCATTCCTTTAATCCCAGCACTTCAGAGAAAGGAGCAGATGGGGCCCCATAAATTGGAGGCCAACCTAGTCTACAAAATGAGTTCCAGAACAGCCAGGGCTATTACACAGGAAAAATGTCTCAAAAAATAAAAGAAGAAGAAGAAAAGATAAGAAAAAGAGAAAGAAAAAGGAAAAGAAAAGAAAAGAAAAAGAAAAGCGTAAAAGAAAAAGAAAGATAATTGTCCACAGGCCAACTTGATCAGACAAAATTCCTCAGCTGAGATTCTTCTCCCAGATACTGTCAAGTTATGGCAAGTCAACATCCCAAACCAACAATACCACTGTTGCAACACATTGCAACTGTTGCATCCTATTTGTCAGCTTATTTATTCATCAATATTAATAGAGAATGGATCTAGATTCAGCCATAATTAGGAACTTAAACTATAACATTGCTCATAATGAGGGGGGGGGTGATTTGAACTATCATAGGGCAGAGACAAACAGTAATATAAATTAGTAATTTAGAAAAAATAAAAATAGAAAACTAAGTTAAATAGTTCTCAAGAAAATAAATAAAAAGAATGTGGACATAGAATCCACTAATGCTTTTAGAAGGAAGATCAGGGTCTTCCATTAAAGGCTAGGCTCACTACCAAAAAACTGTAAGAAGAAAAAATCAGAACAGCAATTTGAATATGAGAAGATGCAGACATATCATGCCCAAACAGGGATCACCCAGAGATTATATAAGGGATTCAAGCAGAGAGCTGAGTCAACAAGACTGAAAACTGGGACACAGATCTGTACTCAAAGTATTCTTTGGTGGCGCTTCTGTAGAAGCCACAAGACTGAGTGACCATTACAAGAAGGAGGAAGGAAGTACAAAGTGTCTTATTGCTGTAAAAAGACTCCATGGCCAAAGCAACGATTATAAAGGAAAACATTTAACTAAGGCTGGTTTTAGAGGTTTAGTCTATCATTGCCCTGGTGAAAAGCATGGCAGTGTGCAAGCAGACATGGAAGAGCAAATCTGATCTGAAGGCAGCCAAGAGGATATTATCTTCCCCGCTGTGGGGAGCATAGGAGGCCTCAAAGCCCACCCTGATAATGACAGTCCTCCAACAAGGCCACGCCTCCTCCAGTAAGGCCACACCCCCTTTGTTTTTTCACCAAGGAAAACTTTTTATTAAAGCATCAATTACCAGTTATTTAAAGATACACAAATAGCCCGGCATGGTGGCGCACGCCTTTAATCCCAGCACTCGGGAGGCAGAGGCAGGCGGATTTCTGAGTTCGAGACCAGCCTGGTCTACAAAGTGAGCTCCAGGACAGCCAGGGCTATACAGAGAAACCCTGTCTTGAAAAACAAAAAAACTAACAAAAAAACAAACAAAAAAACCCAACAAGATACACAAGAAAAGACAAACATACAAAGGCAGTATCAAACAACTAATTTCTAAATTCAGTACTTTTGAAATACGAAGCAATGATCACTACCCTTAAGTCTGTGTATTGCCACAACTGATTTGTAAGTTGGTCAACAACTGTCTTCACTCTTATGTTACTGAGTTTTTCAGCTTTATGTCATTTTAGAAAGGTGTTTACTTCTCTTTATACAATTAATGCTAGCAACTATAGGATGCAGCTCCCTGTGGCCAAGCATTCAAACACAAGAATCTATGGGGACCAAAGCTATTCAAACCACCTCAGAAAGGAAAAAGTCCAATTCAGCCAATAGCACGTGAATATTTAAATTAGATTTAAAATTAAGTTAAAGATTAAATAAAAGAGATGAAGAAAAGTGTTGGGGAAACCAGATACATCTCCAGAAAGTATGAGCAACCTCATGAAATGATACCAAACTTAAAGGAACTAACTAAAGACTTTTTTTTCTAAAATCAAACAATACTCACATTTCCATTAGGGCAGCCCAAGATTAAGAGAATGGACCTTTCAGTCCTAAGTGAATAGATACATCTACAACAGGAGTCCTGAACATAAGGTGTGGGGGGTCATTGCAGAAGAGAGGGTAAAAGATTTTAAGAACCATAGGATCAGGGAGTTTGCTGTGAGACTGTGTCTCCTAGAAATGTCAGAGGAACTATACCCATGAGAGTTTCAACAAGATGGCTGCCTAAACATGACCTTTAAAAAGGTAATACCAGTAAACATGCTAACATAAAAGAAAGAAAACTCATGAGACCTCAATCTGACATAAAGAACTACAGATAACTAAGGAATACTGCAAGTGGGAGAAATAGTCTTCCCCAGAGAAGAGCACTAAACTGGTTATGCGGTAGCAAATGGTCACCTCTAAAAACATATAAAAGCAAGTAACATATAGGGACTGGGAAGACTGTATTTATGTATCTGTGTGTGAGTTTGTGTGTGTGTGTGTGTGTGTGTGTGTGTGTGTGTGTATAATGTTTTGTTTTGTTTTGTTTTTTAAGAAAAAGAGGTCTGGAATTTAAAGGAGCAGGGGGCAGGTCCATGGGAGGACTTGGAGGGAGGAAAGGGGACGGAAAAAATATGTAACTATATTATCTCAGAAAAAATTTAATGATAGAGAAAGGGCTTTGAAATTGGACATCACCAGGTAGATGTCACAACTAGCCCTGTCATTTCTGAGTAAGACTTTGGATAAGTTTCAGTTCGTTCCTTTATGAAATGGGGATGTTCTTAAATATCTTCCTTCAACGGACTCTTAACTTTATTCCACACACAGATGTGCATGGTTTTTATAATGTAGAAATCATTATGGTAACCATTTGTTAGTGGAGAAAGCAGAGGGAACCATGAGTGAGTGAAGTCTTAAGGGAATGTGTGTGTTGTCATGCAGGCTGTGTCACAGACACTCAGACCCACTGGGTAGTTACAAAGCCTTCCTTTCTGGTTCATGTGTGAGTGTTGACAGTGTGTGCCAAAGTATCCACCATAGCCTTTTCCCCAAACCCTGGATGTTTATAGCCTAATGACTGTTCAATTTCAGAGGGTGTGCCTACTGAAATTAGCTAAATCTGTTCCCTTGACCCAATTATATACCATAAAGCTGCCTCTTTGTTCAGCTGTATACAATAACCCTGCCTCTCAGTTCAACTCTATATAATAAACTCAATGTTGAGCTTCCTCGGTGCTGTGTTTTCTCCAACAGCTCAGACCACCTAATTCAAGTCTGTATATCTGTCTGCTTGTCTTTTTTCTCATTCCCTTGCTATTCCACTCAGACCCATCCCTTGAGCTGTGCTGGATATAACAATTTAGGATTTCTATTGCTGTGTTAAAACACAAAAAGCAGCTTGAGGAGGAACGGGTTTTAGTTCATTTTACAGTTATATGCCATCACTAAGGGAAGTCATGCCAGGAACCTGATGGCAGGAAGAGAAGAAGCAAAGGTCACTGAGGAACAAATTCCGCCTACTGGTTTTTCCTTGTGGCTTGCTTAGCCTCCTTTCTCATATCATCTAGGACCACTTGTTCAGGGGTGGCACCACTCAGGCAAGCTGGACTATCTCACATGGATCATTAATAATAATAATTTTAAAACATGTACTACAGACTTGCCTATAGGCAAACCTGACAGAGGCATTTTCTCGACTGAGTTTCCAAATCTCAGACAACTCTATCTTATATAAAGTTGGAAGACAAAACAAAACAAAAACAAACAGGACACCTTTTAACTCATGAAAATCTCCATTTATGGATGTCAATGATTGGGACAAAGAACCTAATAGGACACAGACAACTTCTTACTTGCATGTAAATTGAATGTGATCCTTGTATGTAGTAGTAGCACTCTTCAAACCCAGGGTTTTGCACACACTGTACAAGAATACTAACACTGAGATACATCACCAATCCCTTTGCCAAGAATATGTGCTAGATCCTGTGACCCACTTCCTAATAGTGAATTGATTAGGTTATTAAAAAAAAAAAAAAAGACCATAGGTTCTGCTTTATAGCATTCTCTGAACCTCTCTGTTTCTCATTCAATGAGAGAAGCCAAGAAGAAAGGAACAGAGGCCACCACCACCTATACAGCCTGTCCAAGGTTCACCATGAGATGAGAGTACAGACACCTCTGACTTCAGCCTCTGGGACACCCTGAGCCCAAAGACACAACTAAATTGTTCCTGTTCTCCTGAAACACAAAAGGTATCATAATAAATGTCTAACATCTCAATGCAAAACTGCAAGGTTGGGTGTTATTTATTACATAGGAACATAGCTAATATCGGTAGTTTGTGGCAAATTAGAGTATAAATATTTTTGCATTTCAAAGACTGATAGAAAAGAGGAAAGAGTGTGGGAATTGGCAGTTGGGGTCTTTAAATGGTTACAGAGTTCTAGTTTTCACAATGAATCCTTTTGTTGTATTTCAAATTCAAGAGGATTCAGACCTAAAGGGAAATGACTCCAAAATATTGACAATCTGTTTTTCAAGATGATCATACAGGTATGCCTCCTGGCACTCACAAGTATGTACTTAGCATTTCTGACTACCCTCCCCCCAACCTCCGTCTACTTTCCCCACAGCTGCCATATTGAATCGAAGTTCTGATTTCTATAGGACTGGAATACCATGAAGAGAGAGGCCTGGGCCTTGAACACAGCCACCTTAGAACAGATTATTTCTACATTTAAGCACTCATGGAGTAGCCTCGAAATATAATCTGTGATAATGTCTAGGGAAGTTGTACTTTAAATGACCTTTGAATTACCTCCTGTCTGCACTATTCCAGCCAAGCTATACCTCAAGAGACAGGTGGGGAAGTGGTTACAGCAAAAAAAAAAAAAAAAGAAAAGAAAAAAAACCAATAGTAATGATGAAAAAATGTCATTGAGAAGAACTGTAATACTGGTTTCATTAGCATGCCAAACTGTCTGAACTCCAAGAAAACCTCGACACTCTGTGCTTGGCCCCATGAAACACATTAAGTCTGAGTTTTAATTCTCTGATTTTAAATATGAAGGGATCGTTTTTTACAGAAATGCAGACCAACAGTTTGCTCTGAGGAACCTGTGCCTCACACACATGAAATTTAATTTCCAAGTAATTTCATGCAGAATTCAAGTCAAGAATGGGCTGGATTATGAGATACAGATTTTAGTGGTTAATGAGAAGTCCTGAGAAGTTATACACTGACTTCCAATAAATGTAAAGAGAGCAGCATACACGAAGCAATAAAAACCAACGGAGCAACTGAAGATGCTTCACCTTGAGCCAAGAAAATGACTAGGAGAGAGTACTTGACGTTAATGCCTGAGGCCCTGGGTTATATCAGCAGCAACACAGGGAACAGGACCTATTTAGTCATGAGAAACGCATATTTTATAATCAAATACTTAGAGTCCTCAAGGACAAGAATTTGGTATAGGCTTTTGGCACTAACTTATGTCCAGTGTTATTTAAATTGATGGAACTAAAAAATATGACTGGCTAAAGTGACCCAGACACAGGAAGATGAATGCTTCATGTTCTTACAGACTCTCATTTGTGGGATGTGTGTGTGTGTATATGAATATATATTAACATATATTAACATTTATATGAACATACATATCACATATGCACACGCATATACATATACATCATGTATATAAACAGTGAAATTTTGCCACTTGGGGATATAATGCTTTCCTGAAGAGCCACAGATTAATAAAAGTCCCACTGACAGGCACAGTCTCTCTCTTTTAGTTGTTGGTCTAGGGAGTCCAAAAGCCTCCCAAAGATGTATAGGATATTGCCACTGCCCGTGGTTGCCTTCCAGAACTTAAAGGCAAGAGCTATTTCTGAAGAAACCACACACTTGGACATGAAACTTTGGTTACTCAAGCTGAAACTGACATGGAAGCTTGCTCCAGGAGGACTAGCTCTCCTACTACTGAAAATAAGTTCACTTCCTGTGAACATTAGACGTGGTCTGCTCTAAGCTCACCCCTAAACTTAAAGCCTGGAGAATATATTGTTGACCGAACTAAAACGACACTGTAGGAGAGAAAATGAGTTAAATTGACAGGCTGAAAGCAACAACAACACAACAAGAAAATATCTCTTATAAATCAAATGTAGCCTGTCCTAAAGTTTTAAATCCTCTTTAGAGGTTTTAATGTACACAGCTGCCACAAGGGGGCGCTGCTGGTAAACCAACGCCGGCCTGGCTTGGCGACTGTGATAACTAGCTGAATCTTCCAGGTCCCAGCCTATGGGATGGCAGGAAGTTCATACAACACACAGCATCAACCATGAGGTTTTCACATAAGACAGATGTCCATTAAAAACAAAACAAAAGAAAACTGTACGTTTAAAAACAAACAAACAAAAACTCCTTACCAAGAAGCAAGCAGAAAGAATAGCAGGATTTAGCTTTACCTGGTCTCCTTGCAGATTATTAATTGTTAAAACCAGCCTTTGCATCCTTTTAAGAGAGAACAAATTTGGGGTATATTCATCCTATGCCCACATCCACAAAACTGAATCTCCTAGAGAAGTCTTCCTGAATGACCCTAAGACCTAAAAGTCAGCTCCCTTAGCACTGCATGCGATTTCCGTTAAGTGTTATCTTTTATATCACATTCTCAAGGACTAACAGAAAAACAAAAGCAAACAAACAAAATCCCTAACCCCTGGATGTTTAAAATGCAAATCAAGTTTTGAAATTCAGAGTCAGGCTTTGTTGTGCTTGGAATTGATTTCACTATTTTTAACTTCCCTCCAGTGAAGTCAACAAAGACTCTCTGAAACTTCAGGACTGAAAAGTTGTAAGCAGTTTTATTGTTTGGCTTAAAAGCTTCTTCTTATGAGTGACAATTTAAAAAAAAATAAAATAAAAAGACTTCTTTCACAGTTTCAGGCTTTTGTCTTTTCAGCAAGAGCATTTCCACAATTTATATGATCCCTTGAGCTTCAGTTATTTTTTTCACTAATTACTTTCCAAATGGATTTATAAAGTTGTTTTCCTCTGTTTTGCTATTCTCATCAACGACTCATAAATCAACTGCATTTAGCTATTTTGGGTATATCATAGAATGGGTGACCTGGCGAAGCATGAAGTACTAATCCTTCCTTATGTTCCAGCATGCTTCTTTTCCTTTGTAGTCACATGATAATGACCTTATCCAACCATCTTCAGGTTGTAATGGAGGAGCGGGAGGAGTTTCCCATCCAAGAATGTCCAGTGTTCCCTCCCAGGAAGTTCCTTTCTGTGCTACACTGGGTGGGTACTAAGGGGTTACAGATGACAGATAAGCTTTGTCCCTAACAACAGTAGCTTTCATAGAGACTGGGTTTACACCTAGAGAGTATGTAATATGTAAATTATTACTAATTTGCATGTTACAAACATTGGTACAGGAAGGGTGTAACATAGCCTTGCTGTTTGGATTAAACAGTATAGTGATTTGAAGGAGAAAGGCCCCATAGGCTAAAATAACTGAGTACTTGGGCCCAGTTGATAGAACTGTTCGGGAAGGATTCTAAAGATGTGGCCTTGTTAGAAGTGGTATGTCACTGGGGGAACACCTATCAGCCTGATAGGTGTCCTGTCCTCATTATTGTTATGGACTCTAATTCTCTGGAATTGTGAGCCCCAAATTCAATTTTTTTTCTATGAGTCATAGTATTTTGTCAATAGAAATGTAACTAAGGCAAATGGTGTCCCTACCAAATGGTATGTTTGAGTCCTACACCCTCCACAAACCCCAGAACCTGTGAATGTGGCATTTGAAATGGTGTCTTAGACATTGTAATTTGGAACCTTAGGCTGAGATCAACCATGATTTTGAGTAAGTAGTTCTAAAGATGTGGGTAGTGTCCTTATGAAAGGAAAGAAGAGGTTTGACAGACTGAGGGAGATACAGAGCCTGCAGAGACAGTACTATCAGGTGACAGATCTTCCAGAAGCTACCAAGCCTCAGGCCAATGATAGTCTCTGAGCTCCAGGTAGAACTAACCCTGTTAACTGCTAGGTTCTATACTCTTGGCCTTCAGGATAAAATAATAACTCCGTGGCTTAGGACCATTCCAGTTGTAGTAATTTGTTATAACACCCAAGAAACTAATGCAGCTGACATGTTCAAATCAATTCTTTACTAGCTTTGTGGCCCTGGGCACCAAATTTCAAACTCCCTCCTCTCTAAACCAGCATTCCTAACATTTGCCTCACAGAGAAATCGAAAAAGCAATTTAGACTGCCATTATCCACTTTCTACTTCTGACCCATGACTTTGGCTGTGCGTTTGAGCCCTGTCTTTCTGCTTCTTCACCCAGAGGATCGAAGAGAAAACAAACTACTTCCTACTTCCTTGAGTGAGCCAGTACTGGAGACCTCACAATGCAGTTGTAAACTACCTGTGCCAATATGTAGCTATGGTGGTTGTCATAGGAACTGAGATACAATCAACAAGACTGGAATCACCAGGAAACTCTTACCTAAGCAATGGGCCTTGAGGCCATGTTTTCTCCTCTCATACTAGGCATGGGAAAGGAGGAAGTAACTGGAGAAAAGTTGTCTCAGAATCCAAGTCAAAAATGAGTTTGAAGGAATGTGTGCAGGAGAACCTAAAGTCTTACCCTTGAACTAAACAAAGAAGGTTGAACTGCTAGGCTCAAGTGATGGTTGCTAGAAATCCCATGCACCATTTCAACAGAAGTTCATGTGGAAAGTGAAAATATCAAAGCCCGTGAGCAAAGGACATTTGGGAAGGATTAATCCAGCAGGATCACCCCTCCTGGGGCAAAGAGCACTTTCCTTCCAAGACTTTCTGGCTGTTGCTGCTAGAAAAGACAGTACAAATACATCTCTATAAGACAAAATGGGCAAGACATGATGATGAAAACAGAGGCCTAACATTTTCTTCTTATATTTGAGTGAATGTAACAATACTCTGGCTCAACTCTTCATAAACATTTCAGACTCTTACCCCCAGTTTCTCAGTCCATGAAAAGAAGACCAATCTGTGAACGACACAAGTGTGGAAAAGAAAACAGACCCCGAGAATAGAGGATGAAATCAGAGATGGCCCTGGAGCACAGCCCTCATCAAGGACTTAAAGACAAAGGTGGATAAGATACAGGGAGGCAGAGGAAGTGCCTAGCCTTGAAGAGACTTGATGTGCCAGTTGGAAGTGATAGGGGCTAGGGAGGAGAGGGGAGGGACATAGGTACCTGCTCAGAGAAGAAACGGGGAGAGGGGGGAAGGATTGTGGGAGGGGGTGACCGGAAGTGGGGCAGTGAGCAAGCGGGATGTAAAATGAATAAGTAAAAAATTAAATTAAATTAAAAATAAAAGATGCAGATAACAGAGACTTGCACAGCATAGTGTGAAAATAAACGGATAGAATATCAAGCTATAACTAAAGAACAAACAGCTCTGGTACCTTTCAGAGGTAAGGGGCAGCATTTGTAGAAGTGGGAGAAGGCAGAGAAAAATACAGTCCTAAAAAGAAATGGCCTCTCTGAAGTCAGCAGCTGCAGAGACACTGAGTTCTCAACATAGGGAGCTGTGCTTTTTCCCAATAGACCAAGAAACAGGACGACGTTTCCTAAGCTTTGCCTTGATGAAATAGAATTAGACTATCAACATTATTATAGTTTTGTCCACAAAGTGTGGACAAAAATAAACATTACGAAGATAGAGAAAATGTTAAACGAAAAACTGATAAAATACAAATATATAAAGTTAACAAATTATCTTGACCACAAGAGGTCAGTATTGTTTCAAAGCAAAATTACCCTAATCCCCTTGGGGGCAGGGTATAAGGTTCTTTTTAAAGAGATTACATTTCCCTATAAATCAAAGGTTAGTCTCCAATGAATTTGATTTTTTTTTATAGTCTACTGAGTGACAGATGGCTACAGAATGTGAGAAATATCAAGTTGTTAAAAAAATTAACTTGTTAAAATATATATTTCCTGTTAAAAATGAACTTGGATCCTTTACGTTCAAAAGCAGTAGTTATAATTAAGATGAAAAAATATATAAAATAAGTTTATAAATTTGATGATATATATTTAAATAATTTTGTATCTGTATGCTAAAATATATAGTATGTAAAATATAATATATATACATACGTATATGTGTATACGTATGTATATAGAGACATGAACTCTACTTGGAGCTTAGTATCAAAGAAAAATAGCAGTGTGTCCTTAATTACTCTGCAGCTGAAGAAGTCAGACACACATGATGCCTTTTGGTAAAAGTAGAAGAAAGAATGCTGTCCCAGGATGAAGATGGAGATTAGTACTGGACAATGATTTTCATGCCTTCTAGCTAAGATTAGGAAAATTGAGAAGACAAGAAATGGGAGGGAGGGAGGGAGGGAGGAGAGGGAGGGATGTGATGGTGTGAACACAGCAGGGAAAGTTCCTGTTCAGGACAGTGTCAGGGCCGCAAGGAAGAATCAGACCTGCTGGCCTGGATGCCTCCCATTTGCCTCCTATGTGAAACATTCTAATAGTCATCCATTTGTTTCCTCAGCCCTCATGGGGTTGATTTAAATGAGTAGATAAATTCCTAAATATTTGATGATCTATAGTAATACAGTTCCTGAAAGAGCGGGGCGAACAGACCTGAGAAGGGTTTTCATGTTTAAGAGCGATCTGAGGTTCATTCAGACCAAATACAACAGGTCAGGACCTCAGCCCCCTCAAGGCTAGAGCCAGCATGTCTGTGGCACAGTGGATTAGCCTCTACATGGCATCTGCAGTATGGAGAGAAACCACAAAATGGTTGGGGTCGTAGTTTCTGTGAACATTAAATATGGAAAACCTATGTAGGCTGCTGCGTAAGCAAACAGGTGGAGATATATCAAGAGTGGAGACAGAAAAACTCAATATGACTTAATGTTAATGGAGCTGTCTGGGAGGAAGATGTCTGTCTAGAAAGAAGGAAAACAGGAAAACCCAAAGCTCTGATTGATAGGACCTGAGTCAGGGTGTGGTGTGTGTGTGTGTGTGTGTGTGTGTGTGATATGTGTGTGTGCTATATATATCCTGTCTGTATGTGTATTTTATGGGGTATGTGTGTGCTATCTGTGCATGTGCTATGCATGCATATGTGTGTAGTATGTTATATAAATGTTGTGTACATGTGTGGTGTATGTGTTGTGTGCATGCGGTATATATGTGTTCGTGCTGTACATATGGTGTGTATGCACATGTGTGATATGTGTGGTATGTATGTGTTTATTCATTCACTGCTGAAATCTAATTTTGAAAAAAAAAACCCACTAACTTTCCCTCTTAAAAGAACAGCTGTTAAACAATCACTATTTACACAGGGCTGTTTCGATTAATAACAAATCATTGTATTGGTATATGCACACAAATAATGCCAAGCAAACACCATGAGTTTTTAAAGATAATGGAAGTAGAACAATACTCAGCCAAATGCTTTTAAATTAAAATTTAATAAAGAAAAGATTAAAAGATGATTATTCCCTTGATGTCCTGACTTTTATATTCATTGCTCGAAGTCTCTACAGAGTATTCTTTTTTCTTTGAATTATTCATAGAAAAATGAGTACACTGGATCTAAAAACTTCACCCCATAAATCTATAAATTAAAGTAACACTCAATTTTGCATTGTCCAAGAACATTTTTTAATAACTCACACAGCACTGTAGAGAAGGTGTCTACCAGAGCCAGGAACCATTAGGAGAAATGATGGGCCTCCAATTCTGCTAAAACTTTACTGGCTGTGCAGAAACAAAAAATGCTGGCAATGGGAACACTGTGACCCTAAATTGCTTGTGGACTTCCAGATTAAAATAGAGTTGAGCAGGCAGGCTGGTTTCTGCCTAGTAGAACTGGATCATCAACTTTTGTGAGTAGAATCTAGAGTCCATAGATCCCACACTTCTCTAGTGCCAGGAGAAGATTACACACACAGGGGATTTGGAAATACATTGAGATCATTGACTGTCACGAAGGAAAAATGGTTGTCTTACAATGGCTACAACCTCCCTATGCAATCTTCTCTAAGTGCTGGGGCTCTGGGGAGCTGTACCATGTCTAGCTAGCAAACACAGTATTGTCAGCTCTGTTCTACAGTCTCTCCCCTGCATGTCTTGAAGGCAGTTCTGTCTCCATGACATTCTCTGTTTTGCACAACCGCCCAAGAAGTTTCCACTCTTCTCATTCATGATTGCTGTAGGAGTCAATCCACAGAACCGTGGAATTCTTAGAAAGATAATAAATAGAATCCACAATACAATGTTATAGTTAATCGTTATTTCCTTTTATGATTCACCTGTTACATTCTTATGACCTGATCATCTACATAGAGTAAATATCATACAAATTATCATTTTATATTATATAATGTTATGTTGTAGTATAGTATTATTTTGTTGGTTGTAAAACAAAGAGAATACTAAAGTTTCCTAAAATGTATTTTTAAAATCATGTCTATTTGAGGGAAGGCAAGATGGCTCAATGGGTGAAAGTGCTTGCTCCTCAGGCAGGCCTGGCACTCTGAGTTTGATCCCTGAAACCCAGGAGGGAATGGGAGAACTAACTCCTGACAGCTGTCTTTCGACTACTATGCAAGTTATCATATGCTCACATTCACTCAATACTCATACACAATAATTAATAAATATAAATAAATAAATAAAGGCTACTTTGACTTCATCTTTTCTTCATATTTGCTAAGGATAAAATCTGGAGTACAGATTTTAAATTTCTATTAGAATATACTGCCTATTGCATGGACTTTAGTGGCTATAGGAGAACTGATAGTGGTAGAAGTCAAATAAATACTATGTATGTGAATTTAAAATTGTAGGGATTCTAAAGAATGACTATTCTTTTAAATTAGCACACTAAGGAATGCAAAGTAATCTTCCAATTCACTCATATTTCTGTTAGGCTTTTAAACTGCTATAGCACACAGGATACTCATCCCTGCTTCTGCTCATTTTGTTACTGTAGAATCTCTTCTCCACTTGAAGTTGGGGGTCTCCAGGTGGCATCTCATATAAGCATACAAGAATACACCTCTCTAAGTCACCAAATGACAATTTCCTTATCTCTGGTCCTATATAGTCTCTGCTGCTTCCAAAAGCCCCTTGTTACCACCAATACCACCATATATCCTGGTCAAAGCTGCAGAGCTCTGAGCCCTGGCTTTTCATCAGCTACTGTACTTGAACTCACAGTGCTATGATCTCAGCATTAAGGGTCCACAATACACTGGGATATAATGTTCTGTGTGGCAATGCAGAAAGAACCTCTATATACCATAAACAGAGAGACGGAGGGGAGGGGAGGGGAGGGGAGGGGAGGGGAGGGGAGGGGAGGGGAGGGGGGAGAGGAGAGGGGAGGAAGAGGAAGAGGAAGAGGAAGAGGAAGAGGAAGAGGAAGAGGAAGAGGAGGAGGAGGAGGAGGAAGAGGAAGAGGAAGAGGAAGAGGAAGAGGAAGAGGAAGAGGAAGAGGAAGAGGAAGAGGAAGAGGAAGAGGAAGAGGAAGAGGAAGAGGAAGAGGAAGAGGAAGAGGAAGAGGAAGAGGAAGAGGAAGAGGAGAGGAGAGGAGAGGAGAGGAGAGAAGAGAAGAGAAGAGAAGAGAAGAGAAGAGAAGAGAAGAGAAGAGAAGAGAGAAGAAGGGAGGGAAGGGGAGGGGAGGGGGAGGAGGAGAAGGAGAAGGAGGAGGAGGAGGGGGAGAAGGAGGAGGAGGAGGAAGGAGGAGGAAGGAGGAGGAGGAGGGAATGGAGGTAGAAGAGGCAAGGAGGAGGAGGGGCAGCAGGAGGAGAGACCTTTGCACTATACCCGTGGATAGAATCCCCAAAAGCACGTTTTTTGTCCTCAAAGCACCTTTCCCAGACTTTTGCACTGTGAGATGTTTCTGCTTTTGGTGTCCAGACTTGAAAACCTTATACTCTCAAGGGTAGACTGGAGATGTAATTGGGGTCAGGAGAGGACCTGAGATTAAGAAGGTGAGAGGACCGAGTCACAGCTAGCAGCTCCTGACAAACTCGTCTACTAATCCAGAGCTTTTCTATCAGACTTAATTGGACTCAGCTCCTTACCTCCCCTGTATGTCCTAAAGACTTCTGCTCCTAGGGATGTTGGCTTCTATGTTGACCACATCTTAGTTTCAAGCAAAATTCTACCCCTATAGATCACAGCCTCAGTCAGAATTGTCAATTAGTCATGGAAAGAAAAAGTGGCCGATTGGAAATGTCACAAAGACAAACTACATAAGAACTCATTTTGCCTATAGTGAAATGTGTACACTAGACCGTCACATATGCAAGTACTGTTCAAATATTTAATTTCTATTCTCCATAAAATGATGAATCTATAATGCTATGCCCTCCTGCCCCTCCTACATCCCACTGCTTTGTTCTCGTGTGAAAAAATTCTCACTCCCTGAAGTCCATTCAGAAAGCATATTAATGAAGCCTTCTTTGTCAAAGCTGATTTTCCCCAGGGTGACCTTGTCATCTCACTCTACAGTAGCATTAAATGCATGCCTGTCAGACATCATCAGTCAGGGAGACTGCACTTATTCCTGATTTATGTGGAAGTAGCAAATTCTGGGATAAAATGGCAGGAGCAGAGTGGAGATGGGAGTTTTTAATTGCAGATAACCCTCGGATGTCATAGTCTGGCTAATTATGAGTCAGACTTACTGCAGTACACAGTCACCATTACTTACTGGCTATAAGATGTAAACAAGATCATATTTTAATATAGGGAAATAAAAGAACTATATCTCAGCCTGGCAAATCCAGTGATATGGCTACAAATCAAAGAAGGCCCAAGCTTGGTATAAAACATCTTTTTTCAAAATAATTTCCTCTTGTTTTGGAGACACTTTTAGAAAAGTTACAAAAATAGCAAAACAGACACATTTACAACCTTTAAGTAGAATCTCAAAAAAATCTATCCTTGCAACCACTAGATTCATCTTTCTCTGCCTCAATGTGTGTGTCTTTCTGAATGGTAGAGAGCTGAGTTACAGACATATTGCCTCTCTACTCTGGATACTTTGGTCTTTCTAATTGCGGTATAATTTTCGTTATTAGAAATTGGCACTTGCCAAGGACAAGCCTCGACTTGAAGAGGTTTTCTGAGAGAAGGGGTGTCTGGGAGTAGCAAAAACAAATGACTAGAAGCCAAATCGTGGGTCCAAGCTGGCGGCCTGTGCTTTGCTGGAGACAGCTTTGCAGCCTGCATTCTCTCTGTTCTGCTTTCTTTCTTTCTTTACTCTTCTTTCTCTGGAGCTCTGACAGCTCTCTATGTTCTGCTGGAGACAGTTCTCCAAGCAGTTATCTCCTGCTATTCTAAAAATTCACTGGAGAGCTCATCTCCTGCAGATCATACACCTACTCTTTTATTTTCCATATTAATCTAGTCACTTACTTCAGGTTTCCTTTTGATTACCCTATAAATCTGCATCCCATCCTGTTACCTCAGCCCCTTAATTCTTAGGAGATGGCAAGCACACATTTTCTCTTTAACACTGCAAAAAAAATTCAGAGATCTGCCTGCCTCTGTTAAGCACAGATGCTAAACTAGCCAGGTGGGATCCCATTCTGAAATTACCATTTCTACCACATCTGAGTCTGGACTCCCTGGGTCCCCAGCTGACCTCGAACTCAGGAATCTGCCTGCCTTTGTATCTTTCTGACAAGCTGGCAATGCAGTTGCTTTTGTTCCTTTATATCTGTGAAGTCCTTCATAATTCATATTGCATCTTTATTTTTGCATTGTTGAGAAATAATATATTTTCAAACTCATGTTTCAAACTCATGTGTAAAAGAGTTCTCTTCTACAACCTTAAGGTTTGTCCTGAAGGTCTCAGAATTTACCATTTTGCTGAGACAGTCACACCTTTGTCTCCTGGACTCATACTGTCTGATTATCATGGAGTCATTAACATTAACAAGGAGGACATTCCTTAAAGGAGGAACATGAAAATATGTACATTATTAAACAAACAAGCCTTATGCCTATTGCAGCCATCAACACTCATGGAGGCCCATGAGCACTGGCCTGTCCTAGCGGCAAGAACCATGTTATTCTGTCCACACCAAGGCCATGCCAGACTCAGTAAGCACTGACATGCTAGTAATTCCTTTCCTGCAAACCTTAGACCAGTCTTTTTGACTACCCTACTGATGGAAAAAGAAACCAAGATTTAAAGCTCATGAGTGATGCCACAAGGTCTCTAAGATCCTTCCAAAGAGCAACAAAGCACAAGAATCCATGACAGTCTTGGTTAAAATATCCCTGAGTATTCTAGACCTTGTGCTCCTGTTGGTAGCATCTAAGTTGAAAAGTGAGGGGGAAAGACAGAGGATGTTGGGTCTTTGCCTTTTATTCCCTCTCTGTTTCCCTTGAACCAACTTAATGTAACTTAATACCCCCTAATTACTCCTTTAGACACTCAAGGCATCCATGTGTTATCAGAGACACAAAGTTATGGAAAATACAAGCACCATACACTTTTGTTAAGTCCAAATCCCTCTGTGAACCAAAGTGTTAGTAAGTAATCAGAAACCAAATAAAAATAAGATCTATTTTATAAAAATAACAAAATGCACTAGGATAGACACCACTTACAAGTGATTTTTTAAACATATCTAATTTCTCTCTTATACACGTAACTAATTTTCTCTATTCTATAGATGAGAAAACTGAGGGTCATCAGGTCAAGAAACTTCATAATATACTACCCTAACATCCTACAAATGAGATGCAGAGAGGTGTGTACCACATTCCTTAGAAACACTGTTGAGCAATATGGGGCAGAGAAAGAGGAGGACTACTTGATGGAGGGTAAGGAGTCTTCCCAGCCTTCAAGATGAAGTCAGTATCAAGCTAAAGGGGCAAAGGTAGAAGTCATAAATATTCAAGAGTATAAAAACAAGATGTTAAATAATACAGATGTGACCCAAATTCTTACCTGGAGAGATTCAATAATACATCAGTCTCTCTCTCTCTCTCTCTCTCTCTCTCTCTCTCTCTCTCTCTCTCTCTCTCTCTCTCTCTCTCTCTCTCTCTCTCTCTCTCTCTCTCCTTTCTTCCATTTAGTTTTTCAAGACAGAGCTGCTCTGTGTAGTTTTGACTGTCCTAAAACTCACTCTGTAGCTTGCCTTGGACTCACTCTTATCTTCTTGCCTCTGCCTCCTGAGGGCTGGGATTAAATGTGCCACATGGCACAGCTATCATCAGTTTTGCTAAACAATCTGTGAAACTTCACTAACACTCATAGAAAAGTAAAAGCCCATGTGGCTAAGAGTCCTCTGAAGTCAAGGCCCTCAGAGAGCCACCTGTTTCTGCCTCCCAACTGCTGGGATTAAAGGCTACTTCTCTCAGCTTGCAATGCTTCTTCTGCTGTAGAATTTTCTGTTTTGAGGCCTGGACTTGCTAGAACTCTCAACCAAAATACTATAACCAATGCTCATCTTAGAAGTAACTTGTATTTGTTTTTACCATTTTTATTTAACACCCATTGTTTATTGTTTTCATATTCCTTGGGACAAATTATCTCAGAACATGAATCGTTTAAACAAAATCATAAACTCTATTCACCAAAAGAGAATAGCTTCCTGTATTGACACAGGCATGGTTCCCAGGTACCTGAGCCACATCTGAATCTCCTTTTGAAGTCAGATAAGCTCCTGGGCTGTTGATTACTTAACCTGCGACAGCCATTTATGACCTTTGGATGCTAAGAAACTTTTAAAACTGTATTCCTTTGGGAACCTAGAAATACTTTTAGAAATCAACTAACTCATTTACTGAACCAGCTTTGGCTTTTCCCTGAACCCTCTTCCGAAGTGTGGCAGAGTAAGCAGATGAAAGATTAAGTTCTGATGTGTGAAGACTTGTCTTGTAGGTATGGCAGAAATCCAAATAAAGAAAGGGGAGCTGCTATACAGGCTCCACGTACACATCCCACATGTCTACAATAGGACATCTCAATCCAGACTTCATAACATAAGATAGCTCATCCTGTGTAAGGGACAATGCCATTTATAATCTCTACCAGATGGCCATGGATAGTTTGTGGAGGTGGATGTGTAAAGAAAACATCCTTCTTGGCACTCATTACACCCCAATTCTTTGTGTTCATCAAAGTAGCACCCAGCGTTTCTGAGAGTTTACTCTAGGAATGCAGCAAGCCCCAGTCTCCGTTTACGCAGCAACTGCTACTCATTCCCTATCAAGAAATTTCTTTTTCCAAAGGGAAGTAATGAAAATACTGCTACTGGCAAAAGAAATAAATCTGCCTGCTCATTGCTAGAAATGCCCGGAGAAAAAGAACTTAGGAAGAAAATCAGTATTTTCCTTACTACCTCACCAATGAGGCATGCTGATGCTCCCTTAAAAGAGTGACTTTAGTACCCCAACATGGCTAGTACCCAGAGCCATGCACACAAAGTCTAGAGACTTGGAGTGATCCATCTAAGTCCAGAACTTAGGCTGGGAAAAAAAACTTCCTCTTCATTTTGGTATCTCCCACTGTACAATGACAAGAAACATGTATACTAAAACAGTCACATAGAAAAGCAAACTTACTTAGCAAGCATCTTTGAACATATTCAGTGTTTTGAAACATTGACCATGTAAAATTTGAAAGAATCATCTGTCTACCTGGTGGCAAATTAGCCAAGAATTTTTTTTTAAATTAACTCAGTAGATCTCCTGGAAATCTATAATTATTTCCCATTTCATATGAGGTGACTACAGCCCAGGGATGCTGTAAACTAGCAACACCTGAAAAATGGAAACAAAAGCAAACAAAATGAGACAAATGTCAGATTATGTGATGGTTAATACTGGGTACCAGTTTAACTATGTAGGGACACCTAGAAGTTCTATAAATCACTCTTCTGAATATGAATGTGAAAGGATTTGTAGAGACAATTGGCATATGAACTGTGTGAGCTATACCAAACAATAGTCTCAGCAGTAAGATTAACTAAATAATCAAAGGGGCAAACATGTCCACAATTTTCTTGGTGTATTTTGGCTTTGTTGGGTGTTTTGTGTGTTGGTTTTGCTATTGTTATCATCCATGGACAGAGGACTAAACCTTTAAATATGGGTTGTTGCCAGGGACTATCTAGAACCTCCAAGTCTAAAGGCTTAGACTGGGATTTCCTCATGAGTCCCTTGTGTTTTGAACTTTTTGAAGTGAATAGCTACTGATTTCCCAGCTCTCTAGATTGCAGTGATTATAGGACTTTCTACCTTCAGACTAAGTAGTCACTTTAATAAATCTCTACTTATCACACACATACACGAATGCACACACATAAATATACACACATGCACAAACATGGTACATGGTCTACCGGTTTAATTTCTTTGGAGAACCTAACATGAAGTATGACAGAACAGCAAGAAATTGCCAGTAAATTGGGTTAAATTACTTCAGTAAAACTGAAAGAAGTCATTCAAGTAAAATATCTATATAGTTCAAGGAAATACTTCTTATTTTCCTACATAAATATAAATATAAAAGAGAGTATTAACATGACAAGCATAAAGGTTCTGTGTGGACTTAGCAAGACCCTATCCTTTGCTATTTAAACATGAGTGGAGATGTTAATGAGAAGATTGCTTATAGGTAACGGAGTCAGAAATTAAGATTTGCTTAAACTGTACAGAAAGCCTGACTCTGTAGAAAGAGTGTAAGAATTGAATGGTAATTCCACTAGAGAAATTTTCTGAAGACATCAAGACTACCCCCACAGATGTGAAAAGTATCCAAAATGCACCATTGTAACACAACTTGGTCCCTCAAAACGGATGTCCTAACATCAGCTGCTGCTGCTTTTCTGACCGAGCTTGGACTGACACAACTCTTTTACTATTTACTGTATTTAATAGGAAGGAATAAATTAGTGTCTTGCAAGTGCACAAAAGCTAGTGATACAACTGGTATATTTAGGTGGTTTTAAATTTTTTCCTCCAATTTTGGTTTATCTAACTATGAGAAAAGACATAAAATCATCTTGCTGAGCAAAAGTAAAACTTAAAACTTGAATTTTTTTTTAATGATTCTCAAATTCTGAGTGGTGGATTTTGTCACTGGAGAAGGATCACATTGGTTTTTAGGTAAGGTAGTCTAAATTCATAGATGCCTCTCCTAGAATGCTTTCTAAGACAAAGAATAAAACAAAGGCTAGGAGAAAGAATTGATGAGCTTCTAATGATGTCAAACTAAAATGATGTACTGTGGAGAGTCCGTGGGCCCAGCAAAAAGGAACAAAGAACTGGGTGTCTTACATATCGAGCTGGTTCTCATTTTTACTGAAAGCTGCAGGATGCGTATTTGAGGCAGGAGACAGCTAACCACAAGGAATCATAATTTTGCCTTTTAGCTTTGGGTCAGCTGCCCTGCAAGTTCATTGTTAATCCAACAGTCATAGCCCTAATCTGCTCTTCTGTTCAATTTAAAGAGAAACAGAGGCAAGTGGTTTGAGGACTGCTTGCCAAAAGACAATCACTTGAAAATCAAAGATTGTTTTTTGCATCATTCTCTCTCCCAATCTCCTAATTTCCTAACTCTTTGCTTAACCCAACACAATCTTAATAAAGTTACAGACTCCTTAGCTGTTATTTAAAGGTGACTCAAAGGGGATATCATACACACACACACACACACACACACACACACACACACACACACACGAGAAAGAGAGAGAGAGAGAGAGAGAGAGAGAGAGAGAGAGAGAGAGACCTTTACTTATTCAAGTAGAATTTCTTGAATACCTCTGGTATCCTGAACACCTTTCAGCTGACACTGGGCTTCACTCAAATGTTTCTGCATCTCAGGTTACTCAAGAGTAAAGCCAGGATACAATGGCATATCCCTATAACACTGCTGTGCTGATTACATGGGCTAATTTCTAAGGTGCTTCCAACAGGGTCTAGCATATGGTGTATTATAGCTCCTTTTGTGAGCCTGGGAAGCTGGCACAGACTTCACTGAGCAGCTGGTGCTACCAAGACAATTAGGTAAGAAATAGGAGGCAGAGTCCTGAGTAAGCCAGTAGGAGAAAGCTTGGAGGAAGGAGGGAGGGGGGCCTATTATGCTGACCCTAATTAAACAGGCCAGCCTGCCAGGGATCATCCTTCCTGGAATCCACAGGGAAGATGCAGGCTTGGTTGTGAACAAAGCACTCAGCTCTCCCTGGTAAAAGGGATGTCAGTATCTTATGCACTGCATTGTGTTTTTCAAAAGATTTTTGAGCTTAAAGAATCTTTTCTTTTAATTGATGTTTTTTTTTCAAAAATATATACAGATCACATTTTCTATTCCTCTAACTTCTACCAGACCTTTCCCACTTGCCCACCCAACCAATTCCACACCTTTCCTCTTTATCTCTAAAAAGCAAGCAGGCAAACAAACAAAAAACAGAATTTTTAAAAATGTATAAAAATAAAACAAATAAAATTTTATGTTTTCATGTTGTTTTTAGACCTTGTGGGACTCCAGAGATAATTCTAGAAATTTTGAACGCACTATAGGAGTCTTATTTAATAGTAAACATAGTGATAGCATTCCTCTGAGTAAATGTTTTTTTTTTTTTTAAATCTATCCATTGTCAACATCACACTGTTTTAAAATGTAGGATTTATGAATGATTCAGGCTGATAAGGTCAAAAGGTGAGGAGTTAATTACTACTGAAAGACAGCTTTTTAAAAATAGTTCCCAAGAGAAAGGACAAACTACACATTGAGACCACAGGTCAAGAACAAGGTTATTTTGGTGACAATAGTGAACTTAGAAGGCACAGCAGCCACTATTTGAGATCCTTCAGGAAAAGCAAGATGAGTAGGGTCAGGGGTTCTCGGATTCACTCTAGGTGTCAGGCACCTGGCTCTAGATGCTTAGGGCAGAGGATTGCTGTCTTCTGCAGTGCCTATCCCAGAAAGCAAGTTAGGTTTGGAGGTAGGTTCCTGGTGATCTCTTCAAGTGATGACCAATCCCTATCATCCATCTGGATTCCAGAATCAGAGTATCAAGAACATGTAAAAAGAGTGGAGAGCGACATTGAAAAAGCATGGACCACAACACTTTTCCTGTATTGAGAACAAAGTCCTGTGATGGCCTATGTGCAGCCTGTGGGCAGGTGAAGAATCCTGCTTCAGAGAAATCAGTCAATCTTTTCAACACTCTTTATAAAGGTGTGTGTGTGTGTCTGTGTGTGTGTGTTACAATTACTCCTAATGTTTACTGTGGGATGATTAAACATTTCCCTGCAGAAATGGAAATGTACTTTTCTCCATAGACTGGTGCCAACCTCTATATGCAACTTGAAAAGCAATTGGGGAATTAACAGTTCCTTGCTCTTCAGTGCTCATGCAGGCCAGGTACACACAGGCTATGCCTTCCCACACTTGGCAGTTCTCTGAAAAGAACCAATGATATTTGCTTACAAATAAGGAAATAAGTCATAGTGCCTGACCAAGAGTTACTAGTTCTGACTCCAAAGGAAGAAATAATAATAATACAAATGGATAGTTGGCAAACAAGTAGAGTCAAAACTAAGAGAAAAGAAGACATCATATGACATCCCAAGAAAAGAGTCTTGCACTTTATCAGAAAGTATATGTATGGACAGACATGGCATAGCTTCATGGGCCTCAAGATTATTGCATATATAACTTAAGGCTTGAAGCAAGGGATATTTTAAATTAAGTGTCTTATCTAGTAATTAAATATGGAGCACAATACTGACTCCCTTGACTGTACAGAGCACAGATATTCAGATATTAATAAATAACAGAACTACCAAAGAGACTTTGTTTCTTCAACATCATTGCTCAAAGAAATATATGTACAAAAGAAAATATGATTTGCTGGTGGGAGCATTAATCTTGATTAAGCAAGCCCAGTGTAGAATGCATGTTAGCAAAACTGGAAGGAAAGGGAAAAGACCAAAGAAGAGAATTAACAGTGGCATTTAGCCTGGCCACTGGGTTGTCAGTCATGAGAAAGAAAGGCAGGGAAGGGCAATAGGACAGAGAGAGAGAGAGTGACCTTCCCACTCCTCAGCAGCTGTAAATGTCAGCCATAAGTGCTGTGGACAATGGCCATACGTTTTCTCCCTTTAAAGACTCTATGGCTAAACAGATTGACTTTGTAGAAACATTCAGCTATTGGAGGCAGATTGTGTAATTATATCTATTCTCCTGCAGGGAAATTGCTAGATATGTTTGTTCAATACATGAGTATTGAAGTTCTACTTAAGCACAGTAGACTTAATCACTTAAATAGTAACAGATACAAATAATTCTAGCTTTTACGGAGTTTATGAGTTAGAAGAGAAAACAGCAAATGAAAACTTAATAAAACAAGAACCTCTGGGCGGGTGAAACATAAGTAAAAAATGTAAGAAAATACTCATCTTATTTTATTTTTTATATGTGTATAAGTGCATGCCTGTGTGTGATAGATATGCAGGCACCTTAGGAGGTAAGATGTTACCCTTCATTATCATCCCCTGGAGTTACAGGCAGCTGTGAACAGCAACCCAACACAGGTGCTGGGAATCCAACTCAGATTGTCTAGAGTAGCAACAAGTACTATTAACCACTAAGCATCTCTCCAGTCCCAGAAACAAAAATATTCTTACCATAGAGCTTTTGCCAAAGATGTAGACTCTGATGACACAATAAACCTGATGATGCTATTGTGGCACCAATACCTTGGTGATACCCAATAACTTACTAATTAGACCAATTGTCAGATCAACAAAAAGGGAAATTATGCCTTCTGCCAGAAACCTGGCTAACCAGGTTTAGTGAAGTCATGTATCTCAGAGGAGAACCTACAACTGCCACTTTACTAAACCAGCGTAGACTCTAACTACATTCTAAATATTTACCTTTATACCCACAGATAAATGCAGTCCTGACTCTCACCAAAGAAACTTCTTTTTGTAACAGAGAGAGACAGTTGGAGTAACTTTTCTTCATGTTGTATGAATAGGTGTCTCTATTTTCAATTGTTAATTCTGTAACTTCAGAGAATACAATAGTGGTAGGAGTCTGGTATTGTCATATCTACCGTTATCACTGGCTTATATTTTGTAAATATCCTTCCTTCCTCACTTGCTGAAAGGCAATATAGAATTGTACAAGAGATTCTGGTTAGTTGTAATGAAGATCTGATGGCCAATAGCTGGGCAGGAAGCAGAGGGTGAAACTTCCAGGCCGAGAGAGGGATGCTGGAAGAAAAAGCTGGGAGACAGAGGGGAGCAGACAAGGATTACAATGGATAAAAAAAGCTAGCCATGTGGTGGGCTGTGGCCAAGAAAGGTGGATTAAGAAGAAAAGCTATCTGGGAAATTGCCCAAACAAAAGGCCTAAGCTTTAAAATATATAAAATTCTCTGTGTCGTTATTTATACCACTGGTGAGTCCTAGAAAGGCCAGCTGTATTTGATACCTCAAGGAGTCTTTTAATATAGTTTAAAGCTTAGGACTATTGCTTGGGCAGTCTCCTGGCTATTCTGAACTTAATCTGACTAACTAGCCTACCACTGCCATGTGGCTCGCTCTATATCTTTGTCTGTTCTGCTGCAGTCCATCTATTCCTTCCATGTCCACTCCCAAATCTCCTGTGCCTACTTCTTCTCCTAACACCTCTCTCTCTGCACAGAAGTTCCTTTATCAATTTCCTGTCCCACTATTGGCTGTCAGATCTTTATTACAACCAATCAGAACTTCTGATACAATTCTAGATTGTCTTGAGGAAAGCAACAAAGGATGGATATTTACAAAATATAAAGCCAGTGATGGGCCATAAAAATAATAATGCCAATATCCTGCCAGCATTTAGCTCTCTGCCAGTACAGAAATAACAATTGAAAATGCAGAGACACATCTTCACACAATGTGAAGAAGGTTATCTCAACAAGAGACCATTACAAAAAAAAAAAAAAAAACACAACCAATCCTAATTCAGAGACCAAGAGACTGTATCAATCCCTGTCCTAACTAATACATCTATACACAATACCTGCCCCCTAAGGCTCAGGGATCATTGCAATAGAACAAGGCAGATTGCTCTTGCAAGAGCACATTGTAAGAGCAAGAGGAACAGGAAGTTTGCTGTGAGATTATGTATCCTAGAAATGTCAGAAAAACTACACTCATAATGTCTTATTAAAATGGCTGCGTAAATAAAACCTGAACAATGATGATGCCAATAGATATGCTAATGTGGAAGGTAGAAAGCTAATGAGGTCCTAATCCTAGACAAAGGACTACAGGCAACTAAGGAATGCTGAGAGCTGATGAAATAATCTTCCCCCTAATTGGTTATCCAACATAGTAAAACCATACACATGCAAGTAACATTATAAAGACTGAGCATGTTATACACACACACATAGATATGTATGCACATGTGTGTATAACTTGTTTATTTATTTAATATATTAAATATATTTCATGGTAAATATGTTTGTTTAATTGTTACACACATACACACACACACATACACACACACACACACAATTTAAAAAAAACAGGCTATGAATTTGAGAACAAGATGGAGGGTGTATGTTAGAGATTGCAGGGAGAAGTGAAAAGGAGAAATGACATAATCATACTATAATTCCAAGAAATAAATAAAATAAATAAGAAATTTAAAAATAAGACTTTTAAAGCTAATCAAGAAAAGCATCCTAGAGAGAAAAAAAAGAAAACAAAGGTATTCTTTCAAAGAGTTTATCAAATCCTCTCAAACACGATATTCCAGAAGCTTACCGCTCTTCTTTCCTATGAACTTCTCATGCATTCTCAGTGCAAGAACACTTTTCTTATAACTTTACTTAGTGAACTTCTGCTCTTCCTTTTGGAATAGACAGTAATTCTTGGGCTTTGCAGATTCTCCAGTTTCTCTCACATCTGCTCAGCTGTACTGTTAGGAAGAGAATACAGCCATGGGCAAAATCTAGTAGAAGCATGCTGCAGTGCAATATACTTCTATTTTTAAAAGCAGGAGGCAGGTTGGATTGTGCCTATAGTTTGTAGTTTGCTAATCCCTGGGATAGGTGTCAGACACATCCTTCCAAGGATTTCCTTATCCTCTGAATTGTGTGTGTGTGTTTGTGTGTGTGTGTGTGTGTGTGTGTGTGTGTGTGTCCTGTGCTTCCTAACTGGGTTATGCTCCAGTGGATGCCCCACTGAGAGTCACATGTAAATGAACACCCTATAATCTATTTAGTAATCATAATATCACCAAGTAGAACGTTCTGTTCTTATAACAATGCCAACAATTGTAAATGCTCCTTTTCTGGTTAATCAAGAATAAATTGTAGCCTTCTTTTAGTGCACTGGTTTCCACACTTTACTTTTAAATCACACCCTCCTTTAATCTCTGCCTTCTTCAAGTTTGTTAGTTTTTGAAAGAATGAGAAGTGTGTCAAGTTAAACAAGCTTGTTATAGCAGGGATGTTTGCACGAGTGAATGCAGAAGATAATAGTTTCAATGTCTATGTCATCATGCATGTTTAAACGCTGTTCATTTGAGCATTTGATGACCCTCCTGGCAGCACAGACAGACACAAACTTTTCTTTTCTTTTTCTTTTTTTTTTACTTTTTATTAGGTATTAATTCATTTACATTTACAATGCTATCCCAAAAGTCCCCCACCCATTCCCACTTCTTGACCCTGGCGTTCCCCTGTACTGAGGCCTATAAAGTTTGCACGACCAATGGCCTCTCTTTCCACAGATGGCTGACTAGGCTATCTTCTGATATATATGCTGCTAGAGACACAAGCTCTGGGGGGTACTGGTTAGTTCATATTGTTGTTCCACCTATAGGGTTGCGGACCCTCCCCAGCTCAGTGAGTACATATCATGTGAGTTCTTTTGTGATTGGGTTACCTCATTCAGAATGATGCCCTCTGGGTTCATCCATTTGCCTAGGAATTTCATAAATTGATTATTTTTAATAGCTGAGTAGTACTCCATTGTATAAATGTACCACATTTTCTGTATCCATTCCTCTGTTGAGGGGCATCTGGGTTCTTTTCAGCTTCTGGCTATTATAAATAAGGCTGCTATGAACATAGTGGATCGTGTGTCTTTCTTACCAGTTGGAACATCTTCTGGATATATGCCCAGGAGAGGTATTGCAGGATCGTCCGGTAGTACTATGTCCAATTTTCTGAACTGCCAGACTGATTTCCAGAGTGGTTGTACAAACTTGCAATCCCACCATCAAAGGAGGAGTGTTCCTCTTTCTCCACATCCTCGCCAGCATATGCTGTCACCTGAATTTTTGATCTTAGCCATTCTGACTGGTGTGAGGTGGAATCTCAGGGTTGTTTTGATTTGAATTTCCCTGATGATTAAGGTGCTTCTCAGCCATTAGGTATTCCTCAGGTGAGAATTATTTGTTTAGCCATGAGCCCCATTTTGTAATGGGGTTATTTGATTTTCTGGAGTCAACCTTCTTGAGCTCTTTGTATATATTGGATATTAGTCCCCTATGTGATTTAGGATAAGTAAAAGATCTTTTCCCAATCTGTTGGTGGCCTTTTGTCATTGTTATTGACAGTGTCTTTTGCCTTATAGAAGCTTTGCAGTTTTATGAGGTCCCATTTGTCAATTCTCGATCTTACAGCACAAGCCATTGCTGTTCTATTCAGGAATTTTTCCCCTGTGCCCATATCTTCGAGGCTTTTCCCCACATTCTCCTCTATAAGTTTCAGTGTCTCTGGTTTTATGTGGAGTTCCTTAATCCACTTAGATTTGACCTTAGTACAAGGAGATAGGAATGGATCAATTCACATTCTTCTAATGATAACCACCAGTTGTGCCAGCAGAATTTGTTGAAAATGCTTTCTTTTTTCCACTGGATGGTTTTAGTTCCCTTGTCAAAGATCAAGTGACCATAGGTGTGTGGGTTCATTTCTGGATCTTCAATTCTGTTCCATTGGTCTACTTTTCTGTAGCTATACCAGTACCATGCAGTTTTTATCACAATTGCTCTATAGTACAGCTTTAGGTCAGGTATGGAAGAACCTTCCACCAGAGGTTCTTTTATCCTTGAGAAAAGTTTTTGCTATCCTCGTTTTTTTGTTATTCTATATGAATTTGGAGATTGCCCTTTCTAATTCGTTGAAGAATTGAAATGGAATTTTGATGGGGATTGGATCTGTAGATTGCTTTTGGCAAGATAGCCATTTTTACTATATTGATCCTGCCAATCCATGAGCATGGGAGATCTTTCCATCCTCTGAGATCTTCTTTAATTTCTTTCTTCAGAGTTTGAAGTTCTTATCATACAGATCTTTTGCTTCCTTAGAGTCAAACCAAGGTATTTTATATTATTTGTGACTATTGAGAAGGGTGTTGTTTCCCTAATTTCTTTCTCAGCCTGTTTATCCTTTGTGTAGAGAAAGGCCATTGACTTGTTGGAGTTAATTTTGTATCCAGTTACTTCATTGGACCTGTTTATCAGGTTTAGGAGCTCTCTGGTGGAATTTTTAGGGTCACTTATATATATATATATATATATATATATATATATATATATATATATATACTATCATATCATCGGCAAAAAGGGATATTTTGACTTCTTCCTTTCCAATTTGTATCCCCTTGATCTCCTTTTGTTGTTGAATTGCTCTGGGTAGGATTTCAATTACAATGTTGAATAGGTATGGAGAAAGTGGGCAGCCTTGTCTAGTCCCTGATTTTAGTGGGATTGCTTCCAGATTCTCACCATTTACTTTGATGTTGGCTACTGGTTTGCTGTACATTGCTTTTATCATGTTTAGGTATGGGCCTTGAATTCCTGATATTTCCAAGAATTTTATCATGAATGGGTGTTGGATTCTGTCAAATGCTTTCTCTGAATCTAATGAGATGATCATGTGGTTTTTGTCTTTGATTTTTTTTTTATATAATGGATTACGTTGATGGATTTCCGTATATTAAACCATCCCTGCATCCCTGGAATGAAACCTACTTGGTCAGGATGGATGATTGTTTTGATGTGTTCTTGGATTCGGTTAGAAAGAATTTTATTTAGTATTTTTGCATTGATATTCATAAGGGAAATTGGTCTGAAGTTCTTTGTTGTGTCTTTCTGTGGTTTAGGTATCAGAGTAATTGTGGCTTCATAGAATGAGTTAGGTAGAGTATCTTCTGCTTCTATTTTGTGGAATAGTTTGTGAAGAACTGGGATTAGATCTTCTTTGAAGGTCTGATAGAAGTCTGCACTAAACCCATCTGGTCCTGGGCTTTTTTTGGTTGGCAGACTATTAATGACTGCTCCTATTTCTTTAGGGGATATAGGACTGTTTACATCATTAATCTGATCCTGATTTAACTTTGATACCTGGTATCTGTCTAGAAATTTGTCCATTTCATCCAGGTTTTTCAGTTTTGTTGAGTATAGCCTTTTGTAGAAAGATCTGATGGTGTTTTGGATTTCTTCAGAATCTGTTGTTCTTTCTCTTTTTTCATTTCTGATTTTCTTAATTCGGATGCTGTCCCTGTGCCCTTTAGTGAGTCTGGCTAAGGGTTTATCTATCTTGTTGGTTTTCTCAAAGAACCAGCTCCTTGTTTGGTTGATTCTTTGAATAGTTCTTGTTTCTACTTGGTTGATTTCGCCCCTGAGTTTGATTATTTCCTGCCTTGTATTCTTGGGTGAATTTGCTTCCTTTTGTTCTAGAGATTTTAGGTGTGTTATCAAGTTGCTAGTGTGTGTTCTCTCTAGCTTCTTTTTGGAGGCACTCAGAGCTATGAGTTTTCCTCTTAGAAAGGCGTTTGTTGTGTCCCATAAGTTTGGGTATGTTGTGGCTTCATTTTCATTAAACTCTAAAAAGTCTTTAATGTCTTTCTTTATTCCTTCCTTTACCAAGGTATCATTGAGAAGAATATTGTTCAGTTTCCATGTGAATGTTGGCTTTCTATTATTTATGTTGTTATTAAAGATCAGCCTTAGTCCATGGTGATCTGATAGGATGCATGGGACAATTTCAATATTTTTGTACCTGTTGAGGCCTGTTTTGTGACCAATTATATGGTCAATTTTGCAGAAAGTACCATGCCATGCTATGAAGAAGCTATATCCTTTTGTTTTAGGATAAAATGTTTTGTAGATATCTGTTAAATCCATTTGTTTCATAACTTCTGTTAGTTTCACTGTGTCCCTGTTTAGTTTCTGTTTCCACCATATGTCCATTGGTGAAAGTGGTGTGTTGAAGTCTCCCAAGATTATTGTGTGAGGTGTAATGTGTGCTTTGAGTTTTACTAAAGTTTCTTTAATGAATGTGGCTGCCCTTGTATTTGGAGCATAGATATACAGAATTGAGAGTTCCTCTTGGAAGATTTTACCTTTGATGAGTATGAAGTGCCCCTCCTTGTCTTTTTTGATGACTTTGGGTTGGAAGTCGATTTTATTAGATATTAGAATGACTACTCCAGCTTGTTTCTTCAGACCATTTGCATGGAATATTGTTTTCCAGCCTTTCACTCTGAGGTAGTGTCTGTCTTTTTCTCTGAGATGGATTTCCTGTAAGCAGCAAAATGTTGGGTCCTGTTTGTGTAGCCAGTCTGTTAGTCTATGTCTTTTTATTGGGAAATTGAGTCCATTGATATTAAGAGATATTAAGGAAAAGTAATTGTTGCTTCCTATTATTTTTGTTGGTAGAGTTGGCATTCTGTTCCTTGCTTTTTCTAGGGCATGGTTTCCATCCTTGTATTGTTTTTTTTTTTTTTTTTTCTGTTAGTATCCTTTGAAGGGCTGGATTCATGGAAAGATAATGTGTGAATTTGGTTTTGTCATGGAATACTTTGGTTTCTCCATCTATGGTAATTGAAAGTTTGGCTGGGCTGGCATTTGTGTTCTCTTAGTGTTTTTATAACATCTGTCCAGGATCTTCTGGCTTTCATAGTCTCTGGTGAAAAGTCTGGTGTAATTCTGATAGGCCTGCCTTTATATGTTACTTGACCCTTTTCCCTTACTTCTTTTAATATTCTATCTTTATTTAGTGCATTTGTTGTTTTGATTATTATGTGTCGGGAGGAATTTATTTTCTGGTCCAGTCTATTTGGAGTTCTATAGGCTTCTTTGGCATGTCTTTCTTTAAGTTTGGGAAGTTTTCTTCTATAAGTTTGTTGGAGATATTTGCTGGCCCTTTAAGTTGAAAATCTTCATTCTCATCTACTCCTATTATCCATAGGTTTGGTGTTCTCCTTGTGTCCTGGACTTCTTGGATGTTTTGAGTTAGGATCTTTCTGCATTTTGTATTTTTTTTTTGATTGTTGTGCCAATATTCTCTATGGTATCTTTTGCACCTGAGATTCTCTCTTCCATCTCTTGTATTCTGTTGCCGATGCTCGCTCTATGGTTCCAGATTTCTTTCCTAGGGTTTCTATCTCCAGCGTTGCCTCACTTTGGGTTTTCTTTATTTTGTTTACTTCCCTTTTTAGATCTTGGATGGTTTTATTCAATTCCATCACCTGTTTGGTCATGTTTTCCTGCAATTCTTTAAGGGATTTTTGTGCTTCCTCTTTAAGGTCTTCTACCTTTTTAGCAGTGTTCTCCTGTATTTCCTTAGGTGAGTTATTAAAGTCTTTCTTGATGTCCTCTACCATCATCATGAGATATGCTTTTAAATCCAGGTCTAGCTTTTCGGGTGTGTTGGGGTGCCCAGGACTGGGCGAGGTGGGAGTGCTGCATTCTGATGATGGTGAGTGGTCTTGATTTCTATTAGTAAGATTCTTACGTTTGCCTTTCACCATCTGGTAATCTCTGGAGTTAGTTGTTATAGTTGTCTCTGGTTAGAGATTGTTCCTCTCGTGATTCTGTTACCCTTTATCAGCAGACCTGGGAGACTAGCTCTCTCCTCTGAGTTTCAGTGGTCAGAGCACTCTCTGCATGCAAGCTCTCCTCTTACAGGGAAGGTGCACAGATATCTGGAGTTCGGACCTCCCTTCTGGCAGAAGATGAAGGCCTGAAATAGGACCTGTCCCAGAAGCTGTGTTGCTTTGGCCTGTCACAGAAGCTGTTAGCTTCTGAAGTCCACACTCTCACCTGCACAGACTAGTCTCAGGGGGATCAGGGAACCAAGATGGCTCCCCCAGGTTCTCCAGCAAAGCCCTCCCAGGCAGGGCACAAACCTCTCCTCTGGCAGGGAAGGTGCCCAGATGTCTGGAGCCCAAAATGGGGTCTGTCTCAGAAGCTGTCCTCTAGGGACCTTTGGGGTGTATACCGACTCTGTTCCCAGGTGACCCAGTGCTAGCACCGACAGGAAGCGACTTGTGACCCTGGTCAGGCCCGATTTCCTGCTTCCCTAATGCTGTTTCAGGTTCTACGCGATTGGATTGGAACAGAAGTTGTGTTCCACTCACTGGTGGTCCTAAGATCTCGTGGAGAGTCCTCTAGGGGACCTTGGGGGTCGCCGACTCCGCACCCAAGGTGACCTGGTGCTGGCATGGACCGGAAGGAGACACAAACTTTTCAATGGAACTGTTCTCAATCTCTCTTGGGTTTTCCCCCTCAGCAAACCTATTTCCTCTAATCTGAAACTGAAACCGTGTTTCCCAGGGCAGGAGAGATGGCTCTGCTGTTAAGATTACTCATTGGTCTTACTGAGGACTGAGTTCAGTTCCCAGCACCCCAATGTGAGGCAGCTTACAACTGCCTATGTTATGACTTCAGTCCCAGTAAATCCAGGGCTATCTTCTAGTCTCTGTGGCACCTGAACATATATGCCATACACATACAAAACTACATACTCAGAGAGACAAAAAGTGCACATGCACATGTATACACATAAATAAATATGCACACTTACAAAGATGCACACACACACACATACAAAGACACACACATATAAAGATGCATGCACAGAGAAAGAAATTTAGAAATAAAAACTTTAAAAGTAAATCACAAAGACTTTTATTTGAAGGGATTTCAGGCACCAACAAACTGTGGAGATCCTTTTTTCTGTTTTGGGTTACAGAAAGTTAGTTAGTAAAGAGCAGACTGAAGTATTAGAATCTGGAAGCCAACTGTCATCCATGACCTCTGGACACCTCTCTTGTTTAATTAGTATATATTAATTATACATAATAATGTCTTTCATAACAACATTTTCAGACATGTATACAATGAGTTTTAACCATGTGCACTCCTGTTTACCACTCCTGACTCCTCACCCCTGTGCCCACCCACCACCTCTCTAGACCATGGATCCCAAGACAGCCCTCTGTTTCCTCCTCTGATCACACTTGAATGCAGAGTTTGTGCTTTGGGGGAGCAATGGTTGGTTTAATTGAACCACTAACTGCCATAAGACAGTTGATTACTACCAACTCCCACCTCAGCTTCCTCTTTCAAAGCACCTATGGCAGCATCTTAATTTTTTTAGGACATTATTGTCAGTAATGTGTAGCATTGATCCTAGATTGAGGACCCATGAAGAGAGATCTACAGCTGACCTTCCCTGTATTCCTGTTAACTGCAATCATGGGGAATGACTACCCATGACACTCATGAACCCAAGTATTAAACATCTATATCACCAGTTCAGATTACAAAGCACAATATTGCTTCTTTTATTTCATTTGCAGTTACCTCTAAGTTACCTTCATAGACCCCTGTTCATATTAGTAATAGTCCTCCTACAACAAAGATCTTAGCCTGTCACTCTGAGCCCTGGGCTTATCTTTAGGACCTTCTACTCTGGTCCTACATATTGTTATAGTCTTGACCTTCAGCATCACATACAATCAGCTTTACACACAGCTGTTCTTCTTTGAAACAAGGATGGGCTTTCATTATTTAGTTCATTCACTAACATTAGCTGAGTGTTTGATTAAGCCAGATATGCCAAAGTACACAGGAGATAAAAGGACGGGATGATTTTACATCAGTATAATGGCATCTATGACCACAGAGGCATGGAAAGGATATTGCTAGAACAGATATCAACACTGAGAAGGAAGTTATTTTTCTTAAATGTAATTCAACTGTGAGTATCCTCGTTTGGTAAGTCTGACAACCATGTGTGAGTGTAACTGTAACATCTACTGCATATTCATTGCAGCAGAGATGTCTGACCAGCCACACATAGTGACATTACTTGCAATCTAAGCACTGAGAAGATTGATACAGGAGGATGGTGAGTTCAACTCCACCCTAGGCTACATATTATAACTCTCTCTCTCTCTCTCTCTCTCTCTCTCTCTCTCTCTCTCCCTCTCCCTCTCGCTCCCCCTCCCCCCCACATCTTCTCAGATGTTTATGTTTTCATTTTCATTCTCTTGTTATCATTACTATAGTCTTGCTTTGTAGCATTTACATTTTAAAAATTTAACAATACATCCATCTTCCAAATTATTCCAAACATGCACTTAAATAATCTCACATCCAGTCAAGAGTAAATTTCTGCTTCATACATTTCTTCTTCTTACCTTATCCACCAACAACATTCAATACAGATCCCTAAAGTTTTCAGCACAGATGGTAATTTGACAAAAAAAAAATTTCCTCAATATTAAGAACAGGGATATTTCTGATGGAATGAATTTTAGTATAATTATTTCTGGGTATTTGGTGGCATTTTTTTCTAGTGCTGAAGTTCAAATTAAAGGCCTTGTATATGCTAAGAAAATCTTATAGTACTGAAATACATCTCAGCCTTGGGAGTTTTTGTTGCCAACAGACAATTATGTAGGTAATACCTTCTGTAAAGGAAATTCTCCAGACATACTCACTGTATGTTCGGCATTCATTTTTCCTAGATGGGTGAACACACTGCCATCTTCAGGTAAATCTGTCACCATGAAGGTAGTAGTTTCAAAGACCATCTCTCAGACCTGTAGAAAGGCAGAGAAGGTCATATCAAGCCTGCTTTATTGGTCTGGGGAAAATGAAATTTTCAGTTTCATGCTCGATGGTCCTGTATGGAGTGGTTTTATTAGAAAGATCTATTGCACCATACTGCATTAAACCTGGATAAGGAGTCTCAAAAGTGGGTCGACAGGCAGTCTCTCCAGAGCTCAGCTCTGGAAAGCAACCACCTCCCAGAGAAACCTCAGCTAACGCCTCTTACTTCACCAGGAACCCCAATCATGATATGAATCTAATGAATAAATTAACCAGCAGCAATTTTTCCAAATCACACTGCTTCCAGTGTATAATAAAATTGAAGAAGCATATTTTGAATTTTTTTTTTACTGAAATGCCAATTCTTTCACATACTATAAATTTTAAAGTTCTCATCTTCTAAAATAACTCCAAGGGAAAAAGTTTTAAATATAGAATCTGTTAAGTGTAATTATATATCGGGAGAGAAAGAGTAGTTCTCTTTATTTCCTATATTCTGTATGTTTTTAAATTTCATTCAAGGCAAATACTTTGTGGAGTATATGTAGTTTTTTTAAAAACAGGAGAAGCACCTTTCATGACTTGAAAGTTTTACTTATCTATTGTTTTATGTAGATCAAGTTGTCTGATGATATTTTTCTGTGTGTGTGTGTGTGTGTGTGTGTGTGTGTGTGTGTGTGTGTATCCTTATGGTTTTCACTGAAAACCACTCATCAAATGCTAATTAAATAAAATAAACCAGAACTAAGTGCAATGTACCTACTGCCAGGAGTACTACATGAAGTACAGTGCATTGCTGACTTATCATAGCTGCTTGGTAAATTCCAGATAAAATGAATGGAAGTGAGAAGAGAAGAAAAACAGAATGGGAATCTCTAAGAAGTCTTTTGAGTCATTGCATCTGCTGTCACCACACTCTCCCACTTAGTAATACTAGAATGCTATGCCTATAATTGTCTCTGAGCTATTTTTTAAATGAGTGTTTTGTTTTTGTTTTCAGTACAGACATGAACCTTCTTCACACATCTCTCATGCATTCCTGGCTACTTGCCAGTCTTCCTCATCAGTTCCTCCTACTGTGTGGTGCCCCCAAGAATCCTTACCATAAAACATACTGAAATACAACTACATCATGAGTGGAATGAAATACAATTTTCCACACTGCCACCATGGCCTGCTTAGTTACAAATAAAGTCTACCCTGCCTCTCCAGGAGGTATTAACCTGGGCATGTCCTTTGCCAAGCTAAAACACCAGCCATAGAAAAGCTTACCTCCTAAGGATGAAAGATTTTGCTCAGTACAAGCAAGTATGGTTGCTTGGTGGACTGGTTGGTTGGTGATGTGTCAGGATCTCATTTTGTAGTTCGAGTTGGTTTTCAACTTGTGATCCTCTTGCTTCAGCCCTTCTGGTGTTTGAATTACAGTATCCCACCACACTCTATTCAGTGTGCTACTTTTATTCAAACCTCAGGTTCAAAAGGAAGCTAATGCTGAGTGGAAGTTGATTCCCAGGAAAAAAAATAGAAATGCTTAATTTACTTTATAATAACTCTAGTGTGAGGATGAGGGCTTTGAATCTTTCTAGTTGTCTAGAAAGGTTACTCTAGATCAAGAGTTCTCATTAAATCTTTCCATAGAAGCAATCAACAACAAGATATGAGCAGCAGTTATAGATACACCCCTTGCATCAATGTGCATATATCCCATGCTATATAGATAGCCAGGACCTCATCCACCCGTATTTGATGAGACAAATAATAAATAATAAATGATATTTATACAAATAATAAATGATAATAAATGATAAATGTCAGCATCAGTAAGCTCCAAACATTCCTTAGCAGACACATCACTAAACCTAAGTCAGAATGACTATTTTCCATGGTAAGTAATTTGAGCCACTGGTGAAGTATAGGTATGAAAAGATATAAGTTATATCTTCTCCAGAACTAAGCAGAACTGTATAGCAACTAAAACCTCTGACCCCTTCATTTCTCATTGGCAAAGGCCCATTTGCTTCCTTTACATTAAAATGTATATTTAGGAGCAAGTCAGTATATATTTTTATTTAGGCAGTGGCTTTCCATTTTTCTAATCTAAGAAACACCCCTAAGTTAAGAAGAATAAAGGTTGATGGAGCAAGTAAGAGGGCATTGGATCTCTGATCTGTAACCCAAGCTGCCACCCATCAGGCAGTGAGTGGTCTCAGATGACTGAGTACATAGTGAGATGTGACCCTAGTCCACAAATCAGGAAACTGCATGACAAATGCAAGAGATTGTGGAGAGTGAATGAAAGGCATCTACTTTTCTTTCTTGTTACTTTTCTTCAGCACCCAATTACACTTTCAGGCTCATGCTGACAGATATGCTCAAATATTATAGTAAGTCCAGATAGAATCTTAAAGCAGGATAGCCCATCTCTGGGAACTTCTGGTGTGGAGAGCCTTTTGGGGTGCCATTTGGCAGGAATCTGACATTGGCCAAGGACAAGGAAATGTGTACTTGGCAGGAATCTGATATTATAGCATGACAAAGAAGTAAGTCCAGGTAGAGACCTGACATTGGCCAAGGTCAAGGAAGTAAGAATCTGATTTTAGGGTAAAACAAAGAAGTAGGTTCAGACATCTTGATTATCCTTAGAAACAACAATCACCAGAGTGATCATGGGGCTTTGTGTTTATTGTCTTGCTTGTTTCTTGACTATTGTCCTTTTAGTTCCTTATTGTACTACTCACCCTTAATACTTGCATGTAATTAAAATGGTATAAAAAGCAGATTGGGAAAATTAAATTTGTCTTCAGTGTCAGAATTGACTGGCGTCATGCTACAATGTTTCTAACTGTCTTTTTCCTTTTTAATCTTCACTCCCACTCTGGAGAACTTGTTGACTAACTAAGCAGGCTCGGTCACTCTGGCAAGCTCTGGCCTCTGCTTTCTGTTCCCTCTTCATCTTGCTGGTATCAGGTCTTTTATCTTCAACCTTTTGAGTTCCCGTTTTTGAAGACCTTTCTCTGTATAAGTGACAAATGGTATGCTTTTCGAATAAAATGTGTTCTCACTAAATATTCTGTTTCTGATTGTTAACTTATAAGTCAAGGTTACAGTTAAGAATGGCCATCACTGGTTATGATAGTGTTGTCAAGTTGACATCTGGGAGATAAGCCTCTGGGCCTGTCTGTGGGAGAGTACCTCGATCCTTGATTGCAATGTCTGGGGTGGAAATATCTGTCCACTGTGGGTAAGACCATTCTCTGCCTAAGATCCTGGACAGCATGACCATGGATGAGATTCCTGGTCTAGGTGAAACAACTAGTTTTGTCTTTTCTTCACAATTTGTTTTATTATTCCTGTTCACTCCATGCCTCCCGTGCCCAGTAGTTATGATGTCAGGCAACACAAAACATCAGCCTTCACTATGATGTCTAGGACAAAGGTAAGCAATGGAGAAACTATGAGTTACTGAATATCTCAAAAGAATGTAAGTTAGCCTAATTGGGCATCTTCAACTAAATGCCCTGGACTGCATGCTTTTTAGCAACTGACACCTATCTTCTCACAGGCCTGTCAGCTAGTGACAGAAATGTTGCTTGTGATTTACATGGAGATAATCCTCTGGGATTATCTGTGAGGACATTCCCAAGGAGGTTTAACTCTAGGAGGATGGTATGCCCTGAGGGTGGGAGCCATGGGCTCTTGGACTGAATAAACTGAGGACGAACATCCATTTTTCTCTTTTTCCTGACTATGGACACAATATAACCTGCCACCCCACACTCCCATCACCATGCTTTCTCCACCATGATGGACTGTATGGTTAAACTTCCAGCCAAAATAAGTTGCCCAAGTTGCAAAAGCCTCCCTTACATTGCTTTTGTCAAGTGTTTTGTATAGCAGTAATTAAAAAAGCTAACTTGGTGAGGGATTCTCTTTGCCTGCCTTATAGGCAGCTGTCTTTCCCTGTGACCTCATATAACCTTCCCATCTCTGCATGCATGGAGAAAGAAACAAGAGGGTTGTGCAGGGCTGCCCTGGAGCTGAGAAGGGGTGGAAGCATGTCTAAGAACCTGGAGTTTGGCTGCTCTCCCCCGTTGCTCTGGTGACAACAATCCCCAGCAGATAGTCTTCCCAGGGCATGGATGAGCCCTGGTCCATGTAACAGTTGATAAGCTCATAGGATTATAAAGGCTGGTAGCTATTTGTCTGACTAGGTCCATTGACTTGGGCTTTATTCCTTTCTATATGACTTGGCTCCTGCTGCTCCCAAGCACGCAAATGAACCACCCTCAATATTCTTGCCACCATATAGGCCCAACCAGTCATTGTTCCTAGGGTATAAATATTCCCTACCCCTTCCTAATACAACTGCCCTCTGATACAGAGTTCTAAGTGTTTTTTTGTTTTTTCTCCACCATACTGACTGCCAATCAGGATCCTCTTCTAACCCCAGCTGTACTTGGCCCCACTGCTGCCTGGAATTAGAGCCTGGCAGAAGAGGAGCAAATAAGAGTAGGTCGTGCCCTAATAACCTCATTTAACTTTAGGTATACCCTCAAACTAATCTATCTCCTGAAATATTCACATTGGAGGGTTTGAGAAACTACATAAAAATTTGTAAGGCACAAACATTTAATCTAGCAGAATGAGTGAGGTGGAATTATTCCAGATAAGTTATAAAGGGTATAAACCAGTGTGTCTCAACCTTCCTAATGTTGCAACTATTTAATACAGTTCCTCATGCTGTGGTATATCCCAACCATAAAATTATTTTTGTTGCTACTTCATAACTATAATTTTGCCACTGTTATGAATCATAATATAAATATCTGTGTTTTCCAATGGTCTTAGTCTACCCCATGAAAGGATTGTGACCTCATAGGCTGAGAACACCACTGGTAAAAGAGCTAGCTTCTTAGACTTGGAGCTTCATTTTCATACATATTAACTAACAATCAAGTTAATGCTGAGAATGATGACGGATATTAAATCAGCAACAAAAACGAAAGGGAAAAAATTGCATCTTTGATCTAGCAAAGCAAGATTAAGATCAGCATTAATTATACTCATTTACTTGAAATTGGAGAGTAATTTGAAATTGAAGGGTGTAAAGTTCCCTTATCTGATTAAGTCCCATTATTAGCATAATACTCTGTATTATATTTTTTAAACTCTACAGAATTACTTGACGGGTTGAAAGAATTAACTGCTCAAAAGAGGGACTTAATTGTAAAAGAAGCTAAGAAACCATGAAGCAGAGTTTAAAGGTATGGTATTTATCTACTACAATAGCACTGTACCACTACCTACAGAGAAGAAAGCATTGCCGAGAAAGTATTCTCTTTGATTCATCCAACATTTATGTAATAACTATCTGATAGTGCTAGACAAATTCAACAAATAAAATCAGATTGCCCTTATAGCAAATCAACCAAGGGTCCTATCAAGAAAAGACGAGACAGAGCAGGATTGGAAGCAGGAAGAGTTAAGTTCCATGAAGTGCTCCTGGACAGAGATAATGGTAGCCTGAACTACCTTGGAACTTAGTAATAAACAGAAAAACAGGCAAGTTCAAGGGATACAACACTGGGAAGTATGATTAGTGCGTTTAGAAAGATAATTCTTATAATCAGGAAGAGAAACAGAAGCTGTGAGTACCATTAAGACTAAAATTATAATACTATAGTTAAGAATTATTTATATGTATCTTTGCATATGTGATGCTTGCAAGCATTCTGAGGGCCAGGGTGCTGTGAAGCACATGGGGATGTATGTGTACTCACTAGTGTTACCTTGAAAAGGGTAACATTCTTGTGCCTCAAGTTCCTTAACACCCTTGTCAGGTTTCAGTGAGTCAATGTATGTCCTTGACCTCTTGAACTTCTCTGTCTAGTCATGTGAACATCCAGAAAATACTTCTAGTACACCACCAGATGGTCTTTACCAACCTATGCTACCATGTCAGCAAAAATCTCAGCTTGGCCTTCAGCAAAAAAGGCAACATATGGCAAGAACTCGGTGCAATCTGTAATCCCAGGGCTACCCTACAAGCAATGACAGCGTGGAAAAGGAAAGCCGGATTCCTATGATGCCATTTATTCTCCAAGCAATGTTGTTCCATTGACAGGAGACAACTGTACAATTTAAATTTAGCTAGCCCCACTTTTCAAGGAATAAGAAATCCCAAAATAGAATCATATAAACATAGTCATTTAGTTTTACTGAAAATCCAAAGGCACTGCAATTGATGAAGAATGGTCTTTTCATGTTGGTTCAATTGGCCATATATACGTTATAGAAAAACTTTATAATGGGTTCACAAAAAGGTTTTAGATATGACACCTGTAGTGGCTTGGATGAGAATGATGCCCATAGTCCCATAAGTTTGAATATTTGATTCTCAGTTGGTGGAATTGTTTAGGAAGGCTTGGGAAGTATAGCCTTATTGGAGGGGGTGTGTCACTTGGGATGGGCTTTTATGTTTCGACAGACTTATGCTATTCTCAGTATTCATTCTCTCTCTCTCTCTCTCTCTCTCTCTCTCTCTCTCTCTCTCTCTCTCTCTCTCTCTCCCTCTCTCTCTCTCTCTCTCCTTTCTGCTTGAACTCTCAGTGGTTTTTGTCATCATGCCTTTGCTCCACCACAATGTTTGCCACTACTCTGAAATCATAAACTCAATTAAATACATTCCTTTTAAGTTGCCTTGGCCATGGTGTTTTATTACAGCAATAGAATAGTAATTAGTGCAACACCAAAAATAGTATATGAATAAAAAAGTAAATAACTGTACTTCATATATTGTTCTTTATGAAATTCTTAAACTGGTTCTAGGAAAAACAGAAGAATAAAAGAACAAACACATAATACACAGAGGAAATATTTAAAAGTGAGATGCACATACACACACAAAGAATTCTCAAAGGAATATATACACAATCGCTTAAAAACCTAATTATAAGGAATTATAACCCATTTTCTAAAGTGGAATTTAAAAATGAACAGATATTTCACCAGTGTGAGATGGTAACAAATGTAGGAGGAATGCCTAAAGCATTGATATTAGAGAATTAATAATTTAATCAATTAATTTAATTATATTAAATTAAACCAGAATGAGACACAGATGTCTAAGAACTCAGAGATTCCAAGGACTGGTTAGGATCAGAGTAACTGGAACTCTCCAACATTGCTGATGTTGATATCAAATGATATATCCTCATTTCTTGTAAAGTTGAATATACACAGCATAGCATGTTCCATGGGTCTTAATTTACCCCAAAGAAAAAACATAAATGTATGTGACAACATACAGGCAAACATTCATTACAACTTTGCCTATAGTACCAAACTCTAGAGACCACTTTTCCAGTGCTCTCTTACTTACATTTCAGACTCAGCTTGCTAGATATATGAGTTTAGTTGATGAAAAGTCCTGATTAAACATAAATACTGAAAATAATAATCAGATGTGGTGGCACATTCCTATTATTACTCAAAGACTGAGGCAAGAAAAATTAAGCTCAAGGACAGCATAAGTTATCAGGAAGAACCTACCTCAAAACAAACACAAACAATTGAAAATGAAAATAAATAAAATTTAAAAGCCAATGTTAAAAACAATGGATGAATTAACAGAAAAAAGCATAATTTCAAAAAAGTCAGAAGTAGAACATTTATCAAGTCTGTATCTACCCTCAAAGTCTACTTTGAATGATGATTCTTAAATGCTTTAATCTCCCTTGTAGGCCACCATCTACCAGAGATAGTGGAAAAGAAAGCATACAGGGAAGTGGACCTGTATAGAAAGGTTATTTGGAGCAACTCCCTTCTGCATCATCTGGAAATTGGCAGTTTAGTTCACAGGGTTGCAGCTGCAGTTCAGTCCACTCACAAACATTTCATGGATATACCAGCAGTCCAGTTTGGTAGAGCTGGGATACCATACACAAATCAGCAGTGGTGGCACTACCTAGGAGAGACAGCCAGGCCTTAGCCTTGGCATAGTCTATAGGAGGAACTGGGAGGGATACTAGGAAAACTTCTCTGCTGTTCCTCTTAGGGAAGTGAAGATCAGTGAAGACATGAGACTGGAAAGTATTGCACTGCTAGCTCTATAAGCAAGCCTAGCTCAGCCTCCATCACTGTCCATTGAGTACTATTAATACCCTCTAAACATCATGTGTCCTCCACAGGTCTTGCCTCAGCACACATCTTACCTCAGTTTGTACATCTGTCCTAGCTGGCATCACTCTGCAAATCAGCAGGAGTCCAAGGAAGTGGCAAGAAACTGCAGCACACTACCAGAAGTTTTTTGGTGCATTTTTTTCTCTAAGGAGTCCCGACAAATACAGCTCAACTACACAATGTAAGGCAGACCAATGTTTTGAATTCGATCTCCTGCTGCTTGATCATGTTAATTTGGTCCCCAAAATTGCACAAGGATCTGCACATCCAAACATAAGAAGCTGAGGGACCCTGCCCTCAGTTGGTTTTGACTGGTAAATCAAGTTGCTGGCAGCCTTTAGGATTCCTGGGGCAAGAGATGGAGGAAGGAGCAGGCAGAGGGAGCTGCCATTCCAGGAAAGGAGTGGATGCTAAGCATGTGAGATGCTGGACAGAGAGCATAGCAGTCATGTAGGTGCTGGGGATTTCAGCCCAAGAGGACTACCGGTCTGGGTCCCTGGCAGACAAAATGATTTTAGTAAGTAATAACTAAGATATATCAGAGGGGAGTGTGTTAGCCAGGTGGAGGTTCGCAAGTGGCTCAGCCATTGAGTTAAGGCATATTAAAATGTAAAGGTTGCATGTGGTGTCTCATTTGGGAACCCAGAACACCGGAGTGGGTAGCGAGGAAATCCATCTCTGATGCTGGGGTTGATTTGAATAGTATTAATTTGAAACTGCTACAGACCAATAAATGCATGTCCTTAGCGAAGAATCCTTCTTCATGTGTCCTTTTATGTGCTTGCTTTAGCAGAACACCCTCTCTCCTGTATGAGCTCCAGCAAAATGTTCCTTCACAAGTCTGCCTTAGCCTTTCACCTGTGTCTGCTTCAGCTAAACATCCCTGCACATGTTTGCCCCAACAGAACCCTATCCAACCAACTTTCCAAAGAACCCTTAAGTTTCCACTTAAATATCTGTAGCAGAATTTTCCCTGTCCAATTAATTTAAATGTTAATACAAGAAGCCTGTGATTGGACAAGGAAAAAGGAGGCAGAGACGGGAAATGACACAGGAGAAGTAGAAAGATAGAGGATGCACAGGATGATTCAGATTCCATGTGGCTTTAAGTAGCCACAGGTAGCATAATATCATATAAGGATAGAATAATTGGGATAACTTGTCTAATCTAGGTGGGCAGCCTGTATCATTTTCAATTGGCTCAGAAATTTTTGTGTGGGCATCTTGTGAATTGAGAATTTATTGATATATAAATCTGGCTGATTAATTATAAGCATCTAGAGTTTTGATTTACTGGGTTACTGGAATTTGAGACCACCAACCACAGTGGGTGGATGGCTGAGAAGGTACAGGTGGCTTTGAAGCAGGCAAACCAGAGCTGGGAAGACCGCAGTGCAGATGCTAGCCTAGAGGCGGCAGGACTGCTCTCAGAGAGTAGCTGGGAGTAGCTCCGGAACTTGCCCTTCCTTTTAATATCTCCCGCAATAAATATTCAAAGACTTTCTAGGTCTGTGTGATCCTGCTAGAATGCAGACACACCCTTAGTACACATCTTTAATAGCTCTGATTGGAATTCTTTAGTACAGATGTTTTATTCCAAACAATGACTCTAATTGAGGGGCAAAGTGATGAATCAGAGATTGGTTTGACAGAATGAGTCAAAAATAGGATACCTCCAACTCTCACAAGAAGCTATTTAAGAGTTGTGCAAGGAGAGAGTGTGAGTTGGGAGTCAGCTCTATTCTTTCAATTGGGAGTCAGTGTAGTTATTCCAGTTCAGTGCACATCATCAGAGGCAACTGAAGCCAGATAATAAGTAGCCAGAAAATTAGAACAAATTGCTGGAGTTAGTTTGAAGCAGAGCAATTCAATGAGAAGCTGAGAGAAGCCAGATTGAATCAGTCAGCTTGGAGAGGAGTTCAAGCCAGAACACTGAGTTGAACCAGTCAGTTAAGGGTTCAAGATTCCAGAAAGAGCTAGGAAGGGTGAGTTTACTCAGCAGTAAGCTTCCAGAGGGACAACAATTACATCAGACAAATAAAAGATACTTTTACAAGTGGAGGGTTTTCAGTGTAAGACCTGCATGAGCCAGTCAAAATTCCAACATGGATGGAAGAGGGTCCTTTAATACCCACTCCTTTTAGAGGAGATAGTGGAAGTTAATGGAGTCAGTTAATCACCTTTGGAGACACTGCCCGCTGGCAAGCTGATCATGAGCTAGTAGTAGATGGCTACAAACCAGGCAGCACTAACTGGACTTATTAGGCTATTAATAACAATAAAAAAGAAGACAAAGTTGGGAGGGAGCAATGATTGAGGCATTATGAAAAGATAGAGGGAGGTAGCAATAGATAGATAGAAGCAAAATATACTGCAAAAATCAAAATATTTTCAAAGAATTTTTCAAAAGATATTTTCAAAAATTGTTTCAAAGAATAAAAATGTTTTTTTAAAAACAGTATTATTTTAAGCAAGTGGCTTTTTGGTAAGCCATTCTAGAGGAAAGCCTGACACCACCTTTTAAAACTAAAAATGGTCTTACCAAACAGTCCTGTCTCAGTAAGGGTTTCTATTGCTGCAATGAAACACCAAAAAGCAAGAAGGGGAGGAAACAGTTTATTCATCTTACACTTACAGATCATATTCTATCATCAGAGAAACTCAGGACAGGAACCCAAGTAGGGCTGTAAGCTAGAGGCAAGAGCTGAGGCAGAGGCCATGGAGTGGTGCTGCTTACTGACTTGCTTCCCCTAGCTTGTTCAACCTGTCTTCTTATAGAACCCAGGACCACCAGCCCAAGGATGCCCCCACCAATAATGGCTGGGTCCTCTCCCCTGTTGATCACAAATTGAGAAAATGTCCTACAGCCTGATCTCATGGAAGCATGTCCACAACCGAGGCTCCTTTCTCTGTGATAACTCTAGCTTGTGTCAAGTTGACAGACAAAATCAGCCAATACAAGCCCCAAACTTGAAATACTGAACATTTATTCCAGAAAAATTAGAACATATTTTCATGGAGGGACTAGTAAGTTACTAATCATAGCAGTTTTACATATACCTACTCCAAACTCTGGCATACCCAAACGGTCTTCAGTCAATAAATATTTAAACAAACTGTGATAATCCATGCTATGAGATGACTACTCAGCATGGGAAGAAGTGGACATTCCCTGAAAAAAAAAAAATTCTTAGGACATGACACTGGACGAGTAACCAACACAAGAGGTTGTTGTTTACTCTGTGGCTAAATTCATACAACATTCCTGAAGTGACAACATAACAGATATAGAGAGCCAAATAGATGTTGCCATTGATTAGAATGGAAGAGAATGGGGACATGAGTCACTAAAAGCAATCACAACCCTGGAGTTATAGTGAAGTTGTGTATCTTTATTGTGGAAGTGATAATGTAAGACTACATATGTAACAAAGCAGATGCAAATACACATTCCATTAGTTAAGTGTCTCCAGAGAAACAGAACCCAAAGGAGGACAGGACTGATAACTGATTTATGGTAGGTAGACTTATTTGATTGTGACTTCCCTGTCTGTATGTTTGTTTTTGGTTTTGTTTTACTTTTAGATATGGGGTCTTAGCCTAAGCTGATCTCAAATTCACTATGTAGTAGAAGATGACCTGTAGCTCTTGAGTTTTCCTGTCTCCTTCCAAATGTGATTGTAGACATGCACCACCATATACAGTTTAAAGGAGACTTATTTGGGGAATTCTCTCATGAGACTGTGAAGATTAAGACAATCCATATAGGCTCAAAAACAAGGAAAGTGAGAATATGGCTCAGCCCAAGTCAGAAGACTGAGTACCTTGGCAGGGGACACAGCAAGGTAAGTGTGTCACTGGAATGTAACACTAAGGAGTTAGAAATCTGAGAACATCAGGTCTTAACTGGTGGCCTTGATACTCTTGAACACAAGATCTTCCATATTCAATCAAAAGATTCCAATACCAATTTCTTTCAGAACATCACTCACAGACACATCCAGATACATTGTTTAACCAACTAACTGTCTGTATACCCTAAACCCAATAAAATTAATACTCAAGGTTAGCTATCACACATACACACATAAAATATGTTATAGAAAATCTGAATAATTGTATTAATGTCCATTTCTGGCTTAAATATTGTACTATACTTACATAACTTTTCTTTTACTATGTTATTTTATTTCTTTACATTCTAAAAGTTTTCCCCTTTCCTGGTCCCCCCTCCCCAAGTTCATTACACATTACAAACCCCCCTTTGCTCCTGAGAGGGTGCTTCCCTACTCACCCACCCCTACCTCACCCCTGCCAGCATTCTCCTTCCCTGGGGCATCAAGTTTCTACAGGATCAGGTACATCCTCTCACACTAAGGCCAGACAAGGCACTCTCCTACATATGTACTGCAGCCACAGACAACCCATGTATGCTCTTTGGTTGATGGCTTAGTCTCTAGAAGTTCTGAGGGGTCCAGGAAGTTGATAGTGTTGTTCTTCCTACGGAGTTGCAATCCCCTTCTACTCCTTCAATCCTTCCCCTAACTCTTCCACAGAGGTTCCCAACCTTACTCCAAAGGTTGGTTTAAGTATATGCATCTGTTTCAGTCAGCTAATGGTAGAATCTCTCAGAGGACAACCATGCTAGGTTCCTGTCCATGCATGTCCTTTTGGGTCTAGGTTACTTCGCTCAGGATGATAATTTCTAGTTCTATGCATTTGCCTGCAAAATTCATGATGTCCTTATTTTTAATAGCTGAATAGTACTCTATTGTGTAAATGAACTATGTGTTCTGTATCCATTCTTCAGTTGAAGAACATCTGGTTGTTTCCAACCTCTGGGTATTACAAATAAGGCTACTATGAACATACTGGAGCATGTGTCCTTTTGGTATGGTAAAGCATCTTTTGAGTATATGACCAGGAGTTGTATAGCTGGGTCTTCAGGTAGAACTATTTGCAATTCTCTAAGGAACTGCCAGATTGATAGAGAGTGGTTGTACCAGTTTGCAATCTCACCAGCAATGGAGGAGTGTTCCTCTTTGTTCACATCCTCACCAGCATGTGCTGTCACTTGAGTTTTTGATCTTAGCCATTTTGATAAGGTGATCTTTGACAAAGAAGTCAAAATGATAGAGTGCAAAAGAAGAAAGCATCTTCTACAAATGGTGCTGGTCTAACTGGTGGTCTGCATGTAGAAGAATGCAAATTGATCTATATTTATCATCTTATCCAAAGCTCAAATCCAAGTGAATCAAGGACCTCAACATAAAACCAGATACACTGAATATAATAGAAGAGAAAGTGGGAAAGAACCTTGAATGCATTGACACTGGGGAAAATTTCCTGAACTGAACACCAATGGCTCAGGCTCTAAGATCAACAAATGATAAATGGGAACTCATGAAACTGAAAAGCTTCTGTAAGGCAAAGAACATTGTCAATAGGACCAAATGGCAACCCACAGATTGGGAAAAGATCTTTACTAACCCTACATCTACAGAGGGCTAATATCCAAACTATACAAAGAACTCAAGAAGTTGGACTCCAAAAAAACAAATAACCCAATTAAAAAATGGGATACAGAGCTAAACAGAGAATTCTCAACAGAAGAATCTTGAGTGGTTGAGAAGCACTTAAAGACAGGTTCAACAGTCTTAGTCATCAGGGAAACACAAATCAAAATGACCCTGATATTCTATATAACTTCTTTTACTGGAGGATGTTAGCTACACATAAGGTCCTTGGTACCTTTTGCATAGTTCTCTCCAACCTCCTGTGAATGTATAATTATTTCAAAGTTAAAATGTTACAATAAAAAAATTAGTAAATAGCTTTTCTAAATATCAACATGAGTTCATTATTTTAAGCTCATCTTTCAATATTCTATGCACACAATTCTCTGAAAGATTCCTTTTCCTATTTCATATTTTGGGCACACAAAATTGAAGAAGGTGACACTTAGCTAAAGGACAAAGGACATTCACATACATTTTAATGAAGTTTACAAGACTGATGATTACCTTCCATGGTCTGATGCCATATGTTTTTTTTTTTCAGATGACAAATGATATTTACAACCGAAATGCTAATGAGATGGCTCTTTCTTGCATTATTATTTTTTCATACAAAGGAAATTGGCAGTGGGAAAGCAATCCCACAGTCAAAAATCTAATGCTGATGCTTTCATTACGTTAAGTGGTTGAAGCCACTCTCCCAAGTCTATTAAACCTTAATCTGTATTCAGCTCTTTAAAACTCACTTATCCTAGCAGAACTGAGTAGTAGAGGAAGTGTAACCACCTACTTGTCTAACAAGATTTAGCACTATATTTTTAAACTGCCACAAAGTAGATGACGAGAGACTAGTTAGACAGATGCAAAGATCAGAATAGAAAGCCCCGGCATAGCTCAAATGCTGCACAAGCACATGAAGGTAATAAGCATGTTCTACCTAGAGATCTGCCAGCTTGCCTAATAACTGGTGTTAGTAGAAGTTTACTGCTAAGAAACAGAAAGGTAAACTTGGAAAGTAGGAGTCCTTCTGTAGCCTTCAGGTACTAAAGCAAGGGGCTCAACTCCATAGAAGAAGCAGATAGTGAGATCAAACCAGGGGCTAAGTTAAGGGTGCATTCTTGTCAGTGCTTTTAAGGGGAAACTGCATTTCCATATAGTATTTGTGGAAAGTATTTTGAATAAATATTTTTAAAAAAATATTTAAGAGTGTTTTAAACCAGTGTGTACTCAAGTTGTATTAGTGTCTTAAGGTTGCCATTACAAATGATCAAGAACTGGTCAGCTGAAATCAGCAAACATACCTCTTATCTAGTTTTGAAGCTAGGAGTCTGAAGTCAAGGTGTTGGCAGGATTGATTCCTTTTTGAAAGCTCCAAGGGAGACTATCCCTGCTTCCCTCCCAGCTTCTGGGATTGCAGATTTCCTGTGGTGTTCCTTAGCTGGTAGTTCATCAGTACAATGTCCACCAAATTTATTATGTCCTTACTAGCTCTTCACTGTCACAATTATCTTCCTTGTGTAAAGACTTCAATCACTGGATTGCACCCCATCTTAATCTAATATAACCTTACCCTATCTTGATCACTTTTGCAAAGGTCCTCCCTTCAGAACTTACAAGTACTGAAGAAAAAGACATAAACACATTCTTGTCTGGGATACGGTAAGTCAGTATACAAGCCAAACAATCTGCTGACAATCTGCTGATGCACTCCATCTTAGATTATAAGTTTTTTCTATCTGCTTGATGGTAAAATAAAATTTCCAATTGGAATAATTCCAAATATATCTACATATTTTCTGTCAAACAGACTATAAAATATTTAAATAAGTGTTTGCATTCTCAAGAGACATAAACATACCTCAAAAGAAAATGTGTGCAAAAAATAAGATTTATACATTTATATGGATTGAGTTAAATTTCAAAGGCATTACAAAGTAAGTATTTCTTTGCATTTAAAAAATGAGCAAGGTGTAAAGTGGAATTTCAGGGCTGTTTTGATTTGCATTTCTCTGATCACAAAGGACTTTGAACATTTCTTTGGGTCCTTCTCGACCATTCAAAATTCCTCAGTTGTGAAGTCTAGATTTAGTTCTATACTCCATTTTTTGATTGGGTTGTTTGGTTTTTTGGTGATTAATTTCTTGAGTTCTTTATATATTTTGGATATTAGCCCTCTGTCGGATGTGGGGTCAGTGAAAAAATTTTTCCAAATCTGTAGGCTGCCAATTTGTCTTATTGACTATGTTCTTTGCCTTATAGAAGCTTTCCAGTTTCATGATGTCCCATTTATCAATTCTTGAACTTAGAGCATGAGCCATTGGAGTTCTGTTTAGGAAATTTTCCCCTGTGCCAATGCATTCAAGGCTCTTTCCCACTTTCTCTTCTGTTAGATTCAGTGTATCTAGTTTTATGTTGAGGTCCTTGATCCACTTGGACTTGAGCTTTCTACAAGGTGACAAATATGGGTCTATTTTCATTCTTCTACATGCAAACAGCCAGTTAGACTAGCACCATTTATTGAAGATGCTTTCTTTTTTCATTGTATATTTTTGGCATCTTTGTCAAAGATCAAGTGACTGTAAGTATGTGGTTTTATTTTTTGGTCTTCAATTCTATTCCATTGATCAACATGTCTGTCTCTGTACCAATACTATGCAGTTTTTAATCACTATTGCTCTGTAGTAAAACTTGAGGTCAGGGATGGTGATTCCCCCAGCTGTTCTATTATTGTTAAGAATTGTTTTCACTATTCTGGGTTTTTTGCCTTTCCAGATGAATTTCAAAATTGCTTTTTCCATGTCTTTAAATAATTGTGTTGGAATTTTGATGGGGATTGCCTTGAATATATAGATTGCCTTTGGTAGGATGGTCATTTTTACTATGTTAATTCTTCCAATCCATGAGCATGGGCCTTCTCTCCATTTTTGGAGCTCTTCTTCAATTTCTTTCTTGAGAGACTTGAAGTTATTGTCATACAGGTCTTTCACTTTTTTGGTTAGAGTTACCCCAAGATATTTTATATTATTTGTGGCTTTTGTGAAGGGAGTTGTTTCCCTAATTTCTTTCTCAGCTTGTTGTTCATTTGTAAAAGGGTAGGCTACTGATTTATTTGAGTTAATTTTATATCTGGCCCCTTTGCTGAAGTTGTTTATTAGCTGGAGAAGTTCTCTGGTAGAATTTTGGAGGTCACTTATGTATACTATCATATCATCTGCAAATGGTGACACCTTTATTTCTTCTTTACCAATTTGTATCGCCTTGGTCTCTTTTTGTTGTGTCATTGTTCTAGCTAACACTTCAAGCACTATATTGAACAGATGTGGGGAGAGTAGGCATCCTTGTCTTGTTCCTGATTTCAGTGGGATTGCTACAAGCATGTCTCCATTTAATTTGGTTTTGGCTGTTGATTTGCAGTAAATTGCTTTTATTGTATTTAGGTATGGGCCTTGAATTTCTGATCTCTCCAATACTTTTAATATGAAGGGGTATTATATTTTGTCAAGTGCTTTTTCTGCATCTAAGGAGATGATAATGTGATTTTTTCCCTTTGAGTTTGTTTATTTAGTGGGTTATGTTAATGTATTTTCATATATTAAACCAGTCTTGCATCCCTATGATGAAGCCTACTTGATCATGGTAAATGATGGTTTTGATGTATTTTTGGATTCAGTTTGCAAGAATTTTATTGAATATTTTTGCATTGGTATTCATAAGCAAGATATTCCACCTTACACAGTCAGAATGGCTAAGATCAAAACCTCAGGTGACAACAGATGTTGGACAGGATATGGAGAAAGAGGAACACTCCTCCATTGCTGGTGGGATTGCAAGCTGGTACAACCACTCTAGAAATCAATCTGGAGGTTCCTCAGAAAATTGGAAATAGATCTACCGGAAGACCCAGCTATACCACTCTTGGGAATATACACAAAAGATGCCCCACCATGCCACAGGGGCATGTGTGCCATTATGTTCATAGTGGCCTTATTTGTGATAGCCAGAAGCTGGAAACAGCCTAGATGTCCCACAACAGAAGAATGGATACAGAAAATGTGGTTCATTTACATAATGGAATACTACTCAGCTATTAAGAACAAAGACATCCTGAATTTTGCAGAGAAATGGATGGAACTAGAAAATATCATCCTGAGTGAGGTAACTCAGACCCAAAAGAACATGCAATGCATGTATGTACTCACTAATATGTGGATATTTGCCCCCAAAAAGTACAGAATCCCCAAGATACAATCCACAGAATTCAAAAAGGTCAACAAGCTGAAGTGCCCAAGTGAGGATGGCTCAGTTCCACTTGGGAGAGAGAAGAAAGCAATCACAAGTGGGGAGGAAGGGAAGGGAGGGACCTGGAAGGGAAAGTAGACAAGGTGGGGGAGTTTCGGGGGGGGGTGAGGGAAACCTGATCTGGTATTGGGTGAGGGAAAAGGACTGAAGCCCTGAAGGCCAGCAGAAAGAATGGAGACAGGCAAATAGGAGGTTGGAGGCCCCTTCCAGAATGCAGCAGAGACCTGGGAGGTGAGAGACTCTCAGGATTCAAAGGGATGGATGAAATGCCCAACAGTAATGAGAGGGAACTTGTAAAGCCCTCCTTCAGCAGGAAGACAGGGCATCAAATGAGGGAGGGGTGGGCCATCTCACAGTTACAACTCTGACCCAAAATTGTTGTTGTCTGAAAGAACTACAGGGATGGAAATGGAGAGAAGCCTAAGGAAAGGAATTTCCAGTAGCAGGCTCAAAGAGGGATCCAGCTCAAGAGGAGGTCCCAAGGCCCAGTTCTATCACTGAGGCTATGGAGTGCTCACAAAAAGGGACCTAGCATGACCACACTCCACTTCTGGAGTCCCAACAAGCAACTGAAAGAGTCAGAGGCAGATAGTTGCACCCAAACAATGGACAAAAGCAGCTGACCCCTGTTGTTGAATTAGGGAAAAACTGAAAGAAGCTGAGGAAGATGGCAACCCTGTAGAAGGACCCTCAGTCTCAATCTGGACCCCTGAGATCTCTCAAACACTGGACCACCAAACAGGCAGCATACACCAGCTGATATGAGGCCACCAACACATATACAGCAGAGGACTTCCATGTCTGTGTTCATTCAGAGATGATGCAGCTAACCCTCAAGAGACTGAAGGCCCCAGGGAGTTTAAAGGTCAGGTGGGGTGGGTGGTGAGGACATGCACGTGGAGACAAAGGAGTGGGAAGGAGGTGTGAGATGTGGAGAAGTAGGAGGGTGGACAGAGAGGAATAAAATATGGAGTGTAAAGTAAAAAAATAAATAAATTTATAAAAATTGATCAAGGTATAAATACAGACTATAAATGTTGTAAATAGTAAATGGTGTTTAAATATAACATGATTAGTTTTTTTGAGGAAGGGTTTCAAATACCCTAGGCTTATATTGAATTTATTATGTAGCTGAGAATGACCTTGACTTACTAATTCTACTACCTCCACTTCCAGAAATGTTAAAATTACAACGATGTGTGTGCCACCACAACCTGTTTCACCTTCTTTTACTCAATGTATTACTCTCAAAAAGGAGGGGCCGTGGGACTGTAGTAGAAAATATAGCAATAGATGATAGATCTCTGATTCCTAGACAAATCAAAGCATATTGTTTCTTGCTGACTATCAGCATACTGCAGATATGAAATAATCACAGGGACTGAGGTGATGGTTCAATGTTTAAGAGCACTTGCTGCTATCACAGTGGACCTGGGTTCAGTTCCCAACACCCATATTACAACTGTAACTACAGTTCCAAGGGATCTAATACTTTCTTCTGGCCTCTGCAGGCACTCTATGCATGCGTTAAACATTTAGATAAGCAGGCACATACATTTTTAAAAAGAAAGTGATCATAACCTTTTTCTCTTCCCATCAAATGTATCAAAACTAAAAATGAAACAATAAGCATGGTGGGGTACACCTTTAACTCAGGAGTCTATAGGCAGAGGCAGATTGATCTGTGAGCTCAGGCCAGCCTGGTCTACATTCCAAGTTCCAGGCCAGCCTGGTCTATAGAGTGAGATCTTAGTTTTGAAAATTAATAAGCAACTCTCACTGGTAACAAGAGGATAGTGGTTACAAATACCATCATCTCTCACACACACACCACCAGTGTAAATTACCCAGCCTTTTCAGGATCATTTTACTACCTGGCATCAAGTCTTTAAAAGTGGAAAAATTGTCACTACACTATTCATTCTCATTCCTGCTTGGTAGCAGTGTCGATAAATTTTCTTTTTAAAAACAAAATCTATATTTTCATGAATTATTTTTGTTTGAATAAATGGTTTTAAGAAAGAGAAATATTTTTGCCATGTCTTTATTTTACCTTGGGGAAAAATATATTCTATAGTGAACTATACAGTAGAAATGATCAAATTATTGATCCGTGAAGAGTACACACTTTAGGGACTGGTCCTGTTGACTAGTTTAACTTACACAAAGCCACAGCGCATAAACAGCCATCCCCAGAGGCAGATCAGTGAGAATAAGAGAACCTTTTTTCTAAGAACAGAATTCAGTTTGCAGGGATGAGTCTTTGTTTTCGATGGGCCCACAGAAATCCTCAGATGACTTGCTGTCTGCAGATGCTTTGATTTATAGGTAGATCTGAACATACTTTCCCAAAGGAGAAGGACTAGTATTGTGCATGGATTGTGGAAATAAACAATATTGATGGCTGACAGCAGAAAAATCAATGAAAAGAACAATGGAAGAGTATTTGAGTAAAAAGAAAATACTATTAAAAATTATCTCCCAAAAGAATAAGTATACTAATCAATGGAATATTTGCTTAGCTGAAATTTCAGATTTAACAAGGGATCTGAGAATGAGTAAAATAGATGGCACTAATTAGGTCATCTATATTCAGATGAGTATATTTAAAAGAGAACAAAGAAAGAAAGAAAAGAAAATCAAGGGAGGTAAAATAGCTCAGTGGGTAAAGACACTTGTCACTAAGCTGAACAACCTGAGATTGATTCCTGGAACCCACATGGTACAAGGAAATAATTAACTCCCCCAAATTAATTGTCCTTTGATCTAGATACATGTATCTAACCTCCCAAACACACATAAGTTAATAAATAAATTCAATAAAAGAAAGAAATGAAGTAGCACAAATTATCCAGAGCATTATTGCATGTTGTCAATACCTCACAATACAATAAAACATTAGATTCATATTGAGACAAAAACTGTCATATTAGATACAATAGAATTGCACATAATATGAATTAACTGTTTCACATTTATGGATTATATGATTATGTAAACAATGGCTTCTTTCTTAGAAGAAGCAAAGCTTTCCAGGAAAACAATATTTAATTGCATGTGCAGTAATATAAAAATTTCCTAGATTTTTATATTAAAGATTTTTGTATCTTCATTTTTCTCCTAAAAAAACTAAAAATAATTATGGTATTTTCTTTTTATGTGTTTTTTTATGTGATGTTCCTCTTAGCTGCAGGAAACAAATTATTCATTTCCCAAAACATGGGAAATTATATTTTAAAAAGTCACATACTGAGAATTTGTGAATGTTAAAAAGTATAAGAAACCATTACAAAATAAACCAGTCCTATTGAGTTACATCCCATAACCACTTACTCAATAAGTACTGTGCTGTACTTAGAAAATTCAAGATGCATATCAACTACTCCCTATGTACTAGTTGGGTAGAGAGATATATAAGTAGGTCAACAGTTTTTTTTTTCCTTTTTGTTTCCTGGCTTATATTTTTCTAATTAATCAATAATCAAGAAAGATATATTGATGTGTTCATATAGTTGTAGCTTCAGAGTTCTTTTCAGTGGCTTTTAATGTGCTGATTTGCATGGCAAGGGGGAAGGTAATGATTGCTTTTTTTTGATGATCTGACCAAATGACTGGCAAAATCAACTCATGAAAGGAATGTGCTGTTGGCTCATGGTTTAGAGGACTAAAGACCATCATGGCACTGAAGACATGGCAATGGGAGAATGAAGGGGATGGCTGATCACATAGTATCTACCATCAAAATAGCAAAGGGAGTTATATTCATTCAGTCTGAATCTCCAGCCAATGGTGCAGGTCTTCCTTGTTCAGATAAGCCCTATCAAGGAATCACACAGAGGGTTATCTCTTAGGGGGTTCCAAATCTAGTCCTGACAATTAAATTTAACAAGTTAACCCCTTGCTAACTTGACATAAAAACATATCACTAGTGATATTTAAATTATGACTATTTCTTGGGCTAAAGAGATGGTTCAGTGGGTAAGGGCACACTGTCTGCTCTCTCAAAGAATCTGATTTCCAGCTCTAGGGGGTCCACTATCTTTCGCTGGCTTCTGTGGACACTATGCATGCAAATCCTGTACATCAGATATATACACAGGCAAAAGACCCACTCATAATCTAAAATAATGAAATCATTGTTTTCATTGTAACTTCCTACTCTGTTTACTTTCCTTATCTTCCACTTCTGAGGGCAACCAGGGGCAATAACAATACTCCTTATAATGTTTGGGGAAAGCCCTTGAACAACTCTGACCGGAAACTTCCAAGAGAGCTTGACATATCTGGTATTGAGGTTTTGTTAAATGGTCTTTGGCTCTTGCATGGAATCATTGTCAACAAAACAGGAAATTTCTTTTAAACTATATATGTATATTTAAGCACTGACTTATTTAGTCTTTTTTATTACATTAAATTATTCTGCCTTCACATGGGTGAAGGCATGTGCCACAGATTTCATGTAGAGGTCAGGGGATAGCTTTAGGAAGTCATCTCTCTTCTTCTGCCATATGAATCATAGAGACATCTCTCAGGTTCTCAGCCAGTCCATTTACCTCAGTCTCCAGAACAGACTTTATTTATTAAGCCAAAGAAATGTTTCACTCTGAAGAACTATCCAAAGAAGTCAGGAGACATAAGTAAAAAGGCTCTCTCTCTCACACACAAACACACAATATATTAAAACTTTATGTAAATTCATAGTTAGACAAAGTGGGAGAGGAAAAAATAACATAAAACCCCTTCTGCTCCTAAATTCAGGATAGCTGCGTATCAACTCAACAAGTAAAAATGGCAACTACAAGAAAATATACTCTAAATAAATAACTCTTTACTTTTACTGAAGAATCTATATTTTCAGTAGGAATTTACTATCTATATCCCATATACAGATATGAAAGAGGATATTCCTAGTTGTTTCCTAAAAGGAAGAATTTAAACACAATCATGTGCATTAAAATACATAAAGGGAACTATCTTAAACTACAGGAAAAACCTCTTGCAGAATGATGGGCTGGGACCAGGAAGGAAAGAGAAGTGGTATTAATGCAGCATAAAGCAGCCTAGCTCTAGAACAGTATTCACCCTATAAATATCAAAACCAACAAAGTACCAAAACGCCATCCACTGGTACAAAAGGATTTAAACTTTAGACTCACTGGAGCAAAATCTCTGAATAAATCTTGCCCTGCCTTAAGAAATGCCCTGAAGATAATCCATCAATTAAATGCTGGAAAACAGTAAAGCCACCATCAATCTGGAATTAATTACAACTGACTCAGAACTGATTGGGGCTATGCATGCCATAGAATACAAAGATGGATGTGAAAATGTCAACTCAGACTATTTATCATAGCTCACACTGGAGCTGCTTATAACTTTATGTTTCCCTACACTTTTCAGCAGCATTTCTGGACTTACAGACATAATAAGCTAGGATGGCCCACCCCTTCCTAATGCCCTTGGCATTACTTGGTTATTCCCATTTGAAGTTGTTCTACAGAAGTAGCTCTGTTTGTGTAGCTAATTATAACTTTAGTTTCATAGTTCATATTGATAGTTGGTTTTATTTCCAGAAAACTGTTGTTGGTTTCAGGTTATCTATACTCTGGAATTAGATAAGCTACATTTAGCGTGAAGCCCACACTTGATATATAGAATATAATTGTTCTGGTTTTCAGGTCCAGAACAATTAATTACCAAGAACTAAAAGATGCAAACTTGAAACTACTCTTTGTAAACATTGAGAAATTATGGAGAATGAAAAAAAATGTTCTTTAAAAAATCGAGATGGCAAATGTTGGTCCTATTTTGATAAACATGAATCTCAGGATAACAAACACTTATTTGAAACTGATTTGGAAAAAAAAATGTTTCAAAAAATGGTATTTTAAAACATTAAAGAAACCAGAGGCAGAATCAGAAAACACCCCCAAGGTCCCCTAGAGGACTCTCAAAGCAATCTTAGGACCACCTGTGAGTGGAACACAACTTCTGTTCCAAACCAATCGTGCTGGACCTGAGACAGCATTAGGACAGCAGGAAACCCGGCCTGACTAGGGTTACAAGTCCCTTCTGCTTGGCACCAGCACTGGGTCACCTGGGCACAGAGTCAGCGGACACCCCCAAGGTCCCTAGAGGACAGATTCTGAGACAGACCCCATTTCTGGCTTCAGACATCCGGGTACCTTCCCTGCCAGAGGAGAGGTGTCTGCACTGCCCGGGAGGGCTTTGCCAGAGCACCTGGGGGAGCCATCTTGGTTCCCTGATCCCTCTGTGCAGGTGAGAGTATGGACTAAAGAAGCTAACAGCTTCTGTGACAGGCCAAAACAACACAGCTTCTGGGACAGGTCCTGTTTCAGGCCTTCATCTTCTGCCAGGAGGGAGGTCCGAACGCCAGATATCTGTGTACCTTCCCTGTAAGAGGAGAGCTTGCCTGCAGAGAGTGCTCTGACCACAGAAACTCAGAGGAGAGAGCTAGTCTCCCAGGTATGCTGATAGAGGCTAGCAGAATCACAAGAGGAACAATCTCTAACCAGAGACAACTTTAACAACTAACTCCAGAGATTACCAGATGGTGAAAGGCAAACATAAGAATCTTACTAACAGAAACCAATACCACTCACCATTAACAGAACGCAGCACTCCCACCTCGCCCAGTCCTGGGCACCCCAACACACCCAAAAAGCTAGACCCGGATTTAAAAGCAAATCTCATGATGATGGTAGAAGACATCAAGAAGGACTTTAATAACTCACTTAAAGAAATAGAGGAGAACACTGCTAAAGAGTTACAAGTCCTTAAAAAAAAAACAGGAAACACAACCAAACAGGTACAAGTCCTTAAAGAAAAACAGGAAAACACACCCAAACAGGAACAAAAAAATACTAGACCTAAAAAGAGAAGTAGACACAATAAAGAAAGCCCAAAGTGAGTCAACGCTGGAGATAGAAACCCTAGGAAAGAAATCTGGAAACATAGATGTGAGTATCAGTAACAGAATACAAGAGATGGAAGAGAGAATGTCAGGTGCAGAAGATTCCATAGAGAACATCGGCACAATAATCAAAGAAAATGCAAAATGCAAAGAGATCCTGACTCAAAACATCCAGGAAATCCAGGAAACAATGAGAAGACCAAACCTACGGATAATAGGAGTAGATGAGAATGAAGATTTTCAACTTAAAGGGCCAGCAAATATCTCCAACAAAATTATAGAAGAAAACTTCCCAAACCTAAAGAAAGAGATGCCCATGAACATACAAGAAGGCTACAGAACTCCAAATAGACTGGATCAGAAAAGAAATTCCTCCCGACACATAATAATCAGAACAAGAAATGCACTAAATAAAGACAGAATATTAAAAGCAGTAAGGGAAAAGGGTCAAGTAACATATAAAGGCAGGCCTATCAGAATTACACCAGACTTTTCACCAGACTATGAAAGCCAGAAGATCCTGGACAGATGTTATACAGAAACTAAGAGAACACAAATGTCAGCCCAGGCTACCATACCCAGCCAAACTTTCAATTACCATAGATGGAGAAACCAAAGTATTCCATGACAAAACCAAATTCACACAATATCTTTCCAAGAATCCAGCCCTTCAAAGGATAATAACAGAAAAAAAACAATAAAAGGATGTAAACCACACCCTAGGAAAGGCAAGAAAGTAATCCCTCAACAAACCTAAAAGAAGACAGCCACAAGAACAGAATGCCAATTCTAACAACAAAAATAATAGGAAGCAACAATTACTTTTCCTTAATATCTCTTAATATCAATGGACTCAATTTCCCAATAAAAAGATATAGACTAACAGACTGGCTACACAAACAGGACCCAACATTCTGCTGCTTACAGGAAATCCATCTCAGAGAAAAAGACAGACACTATCTCAGAGTGAAAGTCTGGATAACAATTTTCCAAGGAAATGGTCTGAAGAAACATGCTGGAGAAGCCATTCTAATATCTAATAAAATCAACTTCCAACCCAAAGTTATCAAAAGAGACAAAGAGGGACACTTCATACTCATCAAAGATAAAATCCTTCAAGAGGAACTCTCAATTCTGAATATCTATGCTCCAAATGAAAGGGCAGCCACATTCATTAAAGAAACTTTAGTAAACCTCAAAGCACACATTACACCTCACACAATAATAGTGGGAGACTTCAACACACCACTTTCACCAATGGACAGATCTTGGAAACAGAAACTAAACAGGGACACAGTGAAACTAACAGAAGTTATAAAACAAATGGATTTAACAGATATCTACAGAAGATTTTATCCTAAAACAAAAGGATATACCTTCTTCTCAGCTCCTCATGGTACCTTCTCCAAAACTGACCATATAATTGGTCACAAAACAGGCCTCAACAGATATAAAAATATTGAAATTGTCCCATGCATCATATCAGATCACCAACTAGAGAGAGCACACACTAGCAGCTTGACAACACACCTTAAAGCTCTAGAACAAAAGGAAGCAAATTCACCCAAGAGGAGTAGAAAGCAGGAAATAATCAAACTCAGGGGCAAAATCAACCAAGTGGAAACAGGAAGAACTATTCAAAGAATCAACCAAACGAGGACCTGGTTCTTTGAGAAAATCAACAAGATAGATGAACCCTTAGCCAGACTCACTAGAGGGCACAGGGACAGCATCCTAATTAAGAAAATCAGAAATGAAAAGGGAGACATAACAACAGATCCTGAAAAAAATACAAAACACCATCAGATCCTTCTACAAAAGGCTATACTCAACAAAACTGGAAAACCTGGATGAAATGGACAAATTTCTAGACAGATACCAGGTAACAAAGTTAAATCAGGATCAGATTAATGATCTAAACAGTCCTATGTCCCCTAAAGAAATAGAAACAGTCATTAATAGTCTCCCAACCAAAAAAAGCCCAGGACCAGATGGGTTTAGTGCAGAATCCTATCAGACCTTCAAAGAAGATCTAATTCTAGTTCTTCACAAACTATTCCACAAAATAGAAGCAGAAGGTACTCTACCCGATTCATTCTATGAAACCACAATAACTCTGATACCTAAACCACAGAAAGACACAACAAAGATAGAGAATTTCAGACCATTTTCCCTTATGAATATCGATGCAAAAATACTCAATAAAATTCTTGCTAACCGAATCCAAGAACACATCAAAACAATCATCCATCCTGACCAAGTAGGTTTCATTCCAGGGATGCAGGGATGGTTTAATATATTGAAATCCATCAACGTAATCCAGTATATAAACAAACTCAAAGACAAAAACCACATGATCATCTCATTAGATTCAGAGAAAGCATTTGACAAAATCCAACACCCATTCATGATAAAAGTCTTGGAAAGATCAGGAATTCAAGGCCCATATCTAAACATGATAAAAGCAATCTACAGCAAACCAGTAGCCAACATCAAAGTAAATGGTGAGAATCTGGAAGCAATCCCATTAAAATCAGGGACTAGACAATGCTGCCCACTTTCTCCATACCTATTCAACATAGTAATTGAAGTCCTAGCCAGAGCTTTTGACAACAAAAGGAGATCAAGGGGATACATATTGGAAAAGAGGAAGTCAAAATATCACTTTTTGCAGATGATATGATAGTATATATAAGTGACCCTTATATATACTATCACCAGAGAACTCCTAAACCTGATAAACAGCTTCAGTGAAGTAGCTGGATATAAAATCAACTCAAAGAAGTCAATGGCCTTTCTCTACACAAAGGATAAACAGGCTGAGAAAGAAATTAGGGAAACAACACCCTTCACAATAGTCACAAATAATATAAAATACCTTGGTGTGACTCTAACTAAGGAATTGAAAGATCTGTATGATAAGAACTTCAAGTCTCTGAAGAAAGAAATTAAAGAAGATCTCAGAAGATGGAAAGATCTCCCATGCTCATGGATTGGCAGGATCAATATAGTAAAAATGGCTATCTTGCCAAAAGCAATCTAGAGATTCAATGCAATCCCCATCAAAATTCCAACTCAATTCTTCAACGAATTAGAAAGGGCAATCTGCAAATTCATCTGGAATAGCAAAAATCCTAGGATAGCAAAAACTCTTCTCAATGATAAAAGAACCTCAGGGGGAATCACCATGACCAATCTAAAGCTATACTACAGAGCAATAGTGATAAAAACTGCATGGTACTGGTATAGCGACAAAGAAGTAGAATAGAATTGAAGACCTAGAAATGAACCCTTATATTCTCCACTATATGCTCCACTATATTCATAGCAGCCTTATTTATAATATCCAGAAGCTGGAAAAAACCCAGATGTCCCTCAACAGAGGAATGGATACAGAAAATGTGGTACATTTACACAATGGAGTACTTCTCAGCTATTAAAAGGAATGAATTTATGAAATTCCTGGGCAAATGGGTGGACCTGAAGGGCATCATCCTGAGTGAGGTAACCCAATCACAAAAGAACTCACATGATATGTACTCACTGATAAGTGGATATTAGCCCAGAAACTTAGAATACCCAAGATACAAGATACAATCTGCAAAACACATGAAACTCAAGAAGAAAGAAGACCAAAATGTGGATACTTTGCCCCTTCTTAGAATTGGGAACAAAACACCCATGGAAGGAGTTGCAGAGACAAAGTTTGAAGCTGAGACGAAAGGATGGACCATCTAGAGACTGCCATACCCAGGGATCCATCCCATAATCAGCCTCCAAATGCTGACAGCATTGCATACACTAGCAAGATTTTGCTGGAAGGACCCTGATATAGCTGTCTCTTGTGAGGCTATGCCGGGGCCTAGCAAACACAGAAGTGGATGCTCACAGTCAGCTATTGGATGGATCACAGGGCCCCCAATGGAGGAGTTAGAGAAAATACCCAAGAAGCTAAAGGGGTCTGCAACCCTATAGGTGGAACAACAATATGAACTAACCAGTATCCCCAGATCTCGTGTCTCTAGCTGCATATGTAGCTAGATGGCCTAGTTGGCCATCATTGGAAAGAAAGGCCCCTTGGTCTTGCAAACTTTATATGCCTCAGTACAGGGGAACGCCAGGGCCAAGAAGTGGGAGTGGGGGAGTATGGGGGGACTTTTGGCACAGCATCTGAAATATAAATGAAGAAAATACCTAATTAAAAAAAGAAAAAGAAGGATTGTTGGCTCTGCCTCAGAGTTACCAGTTTTCCAAAAAAAAAAAAAGAGATCCTCCTAGCACTTGTAAATCCAATAAATACTTCTTAGCCAGCTTCCACATAATGGCTTCTCCAGAATGAAAACAGAACAAAGAGCAGTCTTGCCTCAGAAGCTTTAATTTTAGAAAGGCCTTTAGTATGGGCATGCATTAAGTAAAATTCTGGCTGCAGAGTCACCAAGATATATCAGAGAAGTGACCTCTAGTGACCCACTCAAACATTCCTGTTGACCATTTCAGTTAAGATGACAAGTCAGGGGCATTGTGTCAGATTTACAGAGGAAATGAAAAGGAGAACTGTAGAAGAAAGCACCAGGATCAGCAATCGCTGGGAACATTAAGCAGGGAAGAAAGCTTGAAAGCAAAAACGCATCATTGTAAATGATGGTGATAGCAACTCCAACGTTACCAGTGAAAATAACAAGGAAAATAAAGTAGAAATCTTTGGGTAAAATATCCAACTGTATGCAAAGAAGACAGATAAAATTGGAAATCTGTATATTTCTAAATGTGAAATTAAAGTTGATTATTATATGTTTTATGTATGCTATACCTTATTTTTCAAAGTCTTGGATGTAAAGATAAAAAATAAGATGTTTATTAAAAGATTATGGCTTCATTGTCTTCACTATTGTTCAGAACACACTGATTTCTGTAGTAATCTTCTATTAAAGAAGAACACTACCCAACCACAGTGCTTCTGAATTTCATAATTCGCATTATAAAATTACCTTGCAGACCATAACCCCAACATCCTCCAAGCTCTGACAAGAATGGATAGTCCCAGTATTCTACACAAGTTGGCCTAGATCCCAAATAGATCAGATACAGAAAATTCACAAGAATAGAGGGTTGGTTAGCCTAGAAAAATGGCACGTGACTCAGATATTGACACACCGGAAAAGAACAAGTAAGTTGAAACGGGAGATTTATGATCTAGAAGCTATAATTTGGAGGTAAAAGGTCACTTTAGTAAAGACTCTCCACAATGAGGACGGCCAGTATTTCAATGAGGAAAGTACATGATCATCAGGAGATTTCAGAGGAAAAATAATCACTTAAGGGAAGTGCCACAAAAGCTTTACAATACTCAGTAAAGAGTGGGTACAGACAAACTGATACATATATTTCACCAACCCACATAGACTGGTTTTAAGTTCCCAGGTCTTTATTTTGTACAGTCAATACATTTATTTAAAATAAAAAGGATCAACACATCTGACAATCACCACGACATCATAACAAGATATTTGACATGACAAACGTTGGATATTATACTATAAAATTCAAGTTTGAAAAACTTTTCTCTGAAATAAAACAAGCTGTATTTACTTTTCTCAAGCCAACAAGAGTCGGAAGATATCAGAGACTCTTCTTCAACATGACAGTAACTCTCCTCTCAGAAGGTGTTTGTCTGTGCTGTTCTTGAATCTGCATGGACCTTTATGTCTGTCCTACCAACAAAATATGTTTAAATGGAATACCCATGACCCCTACCGTGAGGCCCTAGCGGGGAAACTCATGGTCTTTGACCGTGCTCTGTTAAGGAACCTTACCATTGGGCTGTCAGAGAGCTCAGGCCACATGGAAAGGCTGTTCTAGATTTTCAGCTAATGATAAGTCAATTCTTGTCAGTCACATCAACAAAACTCAGAGCTACTTACATTAATGTTTGACTATGCTAATTACCACTGCTATAACTGAGCCACATTGACTATCACTTCATAACAATGAAATGTTTTCTGTTATTTTCGGCCACGTAACTTATTTTTACTCATTTGGTTTTTTTTACTTTTATGTTTGGTTTTCTGAGATGGGAGTCTCATCATATGGCTAAGGCTTGCCTAGAGCTCAGTGTGTAGCCCACCCTAGCCTTGAACTCATGGCCATGCTCTTATTTCAACTTTCCCAGTGCTGCGGTTGCAGGTGTGAACCACTATCCTGGGTTTACAGTGATGATTGAGACCATCAGCTTGGTCCTGTATTACAATAATTATATAAATAAATGTTCTTCAAGGGTCTAATTATATTAATCTATTAATATATCTGATATTATAATATATTTAATACTACTGTCTAGATACAGAGCTGAAAATAAAGGGCCTCCAGAACTTAAAATAACCAGAATAACTAAACTATTTGATTTCACCTAACAGAATGCAATATAATAATAATGAGTAGGGTAGCTAACAGAGAGTTTCTTAACTAAACTGATCTGCAACTACTTCAAGGATTGTATTTCTCTCAATCCTTCCACCAGTCGTTCCCACTCCTGTTAGGGGAAGACTAGTAACATGTCACCTCTACCTCTCCATACAATTCCTCCCTGAGGTATCTACTGTGACCTCCTACAGGAACCAGGTGAATGTATGGCTCACACTCACTGAGATTTACACTGGGGATGCAGAGGGACCCCTTATTCTGCTAAGCTACACTTGCATGTATCTGCATCTAGGCTTGAGGCACCTAAACCAGGCAGAGGGACAAGAAGAGAAATGGATCTGTATTTAACAAAGCAAGAATTCCATTTTAAAATAGTCATTGTATGGCATTCATTGTATGACAACCAACACAGAGAACTCTTTAGACTCATAAAAGATGGAAGATACATTCCTCTCTTCAAAGAACTGTGTGTGATTCCAGGCATGGTCATGGAGACCCGGAACCAAAAACTTAATCTCTATATAATTTTCCAGTCTAATATTCTCAATGTAAATAAACACCCTGAAAGATCAGAGAAAGATCCTATGGCTCTAGTGTTTAAATGACCTGCCACTTCTTGTACAGACAGTTAGGTGGATGATGCCCAGGAAGAGTCATCTAAGAGTTGTCAGTCACATTCTCGTCCTGCACACCATCATCTCCTTTACGTGGACACATAGCTGAAATTTTACTCTAGTAGCTTCATAAGGCATAAGCATAAATGCATATGGCTTAAGTTCAATGTCTTCTTTCTATCCAAAACCAAAATATACTTCTCCCCACTGCCTTCACCTTGGACAGTGAGCATTAGCTGGCTACCTGAGGAGAGTCTTGTTCCAGTGTGATCGCATCTATGTAATAAGTCAATGTCCCTCTGTAACTTGCTAATCCCAGTTACTGACACACTAGCTTGTCTGTTTTTTCACTGCTATTGTACTTTGGCTTTTCCTTACCCAAGCCTATTTCTCTTTATTTCTACTAAACTTTTAAAACACATTTTTAAAATGTGGGTGAATTTTTTATATTTTATTTTCTTATCTATCTATAAGCATTAGAACCCGAATAAGAATGCAAGTTTTCTATTTCACTGTATGTTCCATGTTTACCTTATGGAAAACTTCTATAGTATATGACATAGGTTTAGAAAGAAATACAATTTAAAGAATATTTGCTGAATAGCAGCCCTCTGCTAGGAGGAAAAGAAACTGCATAGTGTACAATCCATCACTGTTCAAGTTAGGGGAATAGAGACAAGTAAGCTCACAATCACATTAGAGTCTGTTGCATAAAATATTGGGGAATAATATTACACCATCTTCCATGGGGGAGAGCTCAGACAAGCCTTGATAATAGGGAAAGCTAATGCAAACAGGAAAGGTAGTTTGCTGTTTGAGGAGAGTTGTTCTAGAATAAGGAATAAAGTGGGGAGAGAGCCTAGCATACACACAGGCTATAAAAAATATTCCATCTGACTGGCATGTCAAGGCACTTGACAGAAGAGAAGCTTGCCGATGACTTCAGGGATCACTGTAAGTAGTTCAGAGGGATAAAAAATAGACTCCAAGATTTATTCAACAAAAGAAGAAGAGGATAGAAATGTGATGAGGATGCCAGTAAGGAGCTCATCACCTCCTGGGAGCCACAGATTTGTAAACAAATGATTACAGAACACTTTGTTTAGTTCTAAGAATAGTGAGCACAGAGGGCTTGGGGACACAGATGAAAATGCCATCACACTGCCTGCAGAGAAGAAAAGCTTTGTGTAGGTGACAATTGAACAAGATGACAGATAAGTGGGTGGCAACTAGTCCCTGCTGAAGGGGTGGGCCCTTTGAGTGGGACCAAGAAAAGCACTTCCAACTTGTTACTCAATATCAGGTTAGGCAAATATTTGCTACTCTCTTCAAATTTCATGAATTTGTACTTTAACTCTGTCTTGGGAATGTGTCTGTCTTGTTAGAGACAGTGAATGTTAACCTACCTTTCTATTCTCAAGGCTTTTGAATATTTGTATACAGAGAACACCCATCTGGCACACTCCAGAAACAAAATGGCTTTTTAAAAATATTTTCCATACACAGAAGCTGGGTATGTTTCTGTAACCCACATTTGTGGAAGTTTTATACCCTAAGCATAGAATTAGGAAGTATAAATAATGCATATCATGTCTGATCGAGATGCACAGGACACCCTACACTGTGCTAGTCCCTCCCCCCCATGCAAACAAACTCTGAACTCAAGTGCCCATGTCACTGGAATTGAAATGGATCCATTTTCTCTTTAGCAGCAGCAAAATTAGAAAATTATTCCACTGAACAAAATACAACATTTAATATATTCTTAAAATTTGAAATTACAGTGCCTGAGCACAGAAAACCATGATATAGAAGACACACAGCAGTTCCATAAGCTCTATCTTAGTATAAAAATATTGTGAGGTATAATTGATGGTATATTTGTGTCACCCCAGTGTTCATATGTTGAAGTGCTAACTGCCAATTTGGTGGTAGTGGAAAGAGCATGTGCCTTGGAAAAAATTATTAAACTATCATTTATGGAGGTGGAACATCCATGAGTAAAATTAGAGATCCTATCTCAGGGAGCCTACAGAGCTCTTCGAACTTTCTTTTCTTTCTCTCTCTCTCTCTCTCTCTCTCTCTCTCTCTCTCTCTCTCTCTCTCTCTCTCTCTCTCTCTCTCTCTCTCTAACTCCAGCACTCTGAGAAATAAATTCTATCATTATAAGTCAGCCAACCTATGGTATTTTGTTATGTCTGAGTCTAAGACCCACACAACATTCACTTTGCTTTTAAACGAAGAATGAAGACATTAGGTTTGGGTTGACAAGCTCCACACAATCATGATACATGTGGTAATAGCTATAGAAATGTTGAAATAGAGACTGTATAGAGGAATTGAAAGTAAAGGGGTGGAAAATAACAGGAAAAAAGAAGCAAGAATAGTGATATTAACAAGAATATGTTTTGTTCTCAATACTAAATTTCTGAGGGTTACAAGAGAATGATAGCTTAATATTTTTAATTATGTGTACATGTATATGGGTTTGTGAACATGAGTATAGTGTCCACAGAAGTTCAAAGATGGCATCAGATTCTGCCAAAGCTGGGGTTATAAGCAGCTCTGTGCTGCCTGGGTTGGGTGCTAATCTTGAGTTCAGTTTTCCATGCCCTTAACCACTAATTTTTTTTAAAGGCAGGAACATACTAGAGAGATACTGTTCTTGGTTTGTTTTCTATTACTTTAAAAAACATTATGACCAAAATCAACTTGTGGAGGAAATTACTTATTTTAGCTTGCAACTTATTGTTTATCATGAAGGGACATCTGGGCAAGAACTCGAAGTAGCTACCTAGAGACATGAACTGAAGCAGAGACTATGGAGGAATGCCATTTACTGCCTTGGTCCCCATGGCTTGCTGAGTCTGCTTTCTTATACCATCCAGGACAACCTGCCCAGAGGTGGCACCATCCATAGTAGGCTGGGCCCTTCCACATCAATCAACTGGATCAAGAAGATGAGATATCAGAGTTTCAATCATAAGCATGAAACCAAGAGGAAATTAGAAGTGAGTCAGGCTATAAACTCTCAAAACCCACCCTCAGGGACAAACTTCCTCAAGCAGGCTTCACTTCCTCATAAGCTCTCCAAACAGTGCTATCAAATGAGAGCCTAGTGTTTAAATATGTGAGCACATAAGAAAAATTTCCCATTTAAACCACCACAAGTCTCCAAACAGTAGAAGGGACAATAGTGGAGAATTATGTCTAAACACAAACATTCTTAAGTTTATATAACGATGATCTATTGAAACAAATTTGGGGAACAGGGAAACTGTTGATGCCAACTAGCTATTTGGTGCATTATAAGACAGGATTACTTGTTTCTTAGATAGACAATCCTATTGACTCTTGGGTGCTTGGATGAGAGACATTTACCATCATGCCCACCCAAAACAAAATCTGTCTTAGAATAGGGCTAGGATGTAGCACAGAAAAGAGTGCTTGCCTAGCCTAACCTGGACTGTAGGATTTAACACCAACACTGCCAAAACAGACAAACAAACAAACAAAAAATCCTTTCTAGGGGCTGGAGAAATAGCTCAGTGGTTAAGAGCACTGACTGCTCTTCCAGAGGTCCTGAGTTCAATTCCCAGCAACCACATGGTGGCTCACAACCATCTGTAATGTGATCCAGTGCCCTTTTCTGGTGTGTCTGAAAAAAGAGCTACAGTATACTCGTGCACATAAAATAAATATTAGAAACATTTTTTAAAAATCCTTTCTAACCTTAATATGATCTCAGGACTCATGATACATTGAAAACTTAACAGCAAACAGCTAAGGCAATATAAAGTGGGTTGGAGAAAGGTATATAACACTCAAGGATAAAATATGTGAGAAAGCATAGGAAGAAGCATGGGAGGACGATTTATGCTTTATGATTTTAGACATTACAGACCACAGTCCTTGGCACCATTGCTTCAGGGCAGACAAAAGGCAAGGAAGGTGACAGACAGGAGGCCTGGAAAAGACACCACTTCCCAAAAGTACCATCTCTGCCTGCAGTCCCCTGCTTCATCCTGCTAAGTTTTACCCCTCAAAGTTTCCAGAACCTCTCAAGATAGCCAAGATAGCATCACCAACCGAGGACCAAGCAGGTAACACATGAGCCTGTGGGGACATTCCATTGCTCAGATAGCAGCACAGAGTAGGAAGCCTGACTTGAATCACTAAAATCTTATATTTGTTCGCAAATTAAACTTTAAAATGTATATATGATCAACATCTTTCAGCTCTGAACAATGACCTTACAAATTTCTCTATTTTGCCTTTTATTTTATTAGTTATCAAGCATAAGAAGAAGGATATGCAAAAGGGGTCTACACTCAAATGATTGGCCTTGGACATGTGCATATGAGCAACACGAAACAGCTGCAGGATATTAAATAAAATCACAAAGGACTGAAAAAAAGAACAAGAAGAGGAGGAAGAGGAGGAGGAGGAAATGGAAATTTATCCTCACTGTCTGAAGTGGTTTGAATAAGGTGTACCTCATAAATACTTAGACCCTAGTTGATGGAACTGTTTGGGAAGAATTAGGGCAGCAGTTCTTAACCGGTTGCTCTCAACCCTTTTAGAGGTCACATCCTGCATCTCAGATTTTACATTATGATCCATAACATTACCAATTACCATTATGAAGTAGCAACAAAATAATTTTCCTCACCACAGCATGAGAAAATGTATTAAGAGGTCACAGCATCAGGAAGGTTGAGAACCACTGAGTTAGAAGGTGTATACTCTCTGGAGGAGCTATGTCCTTGGGATCAGACTTAGAGATACCAGTGTGCTCCTTCTGCCCTTTAGATCAAGATGTGAACTCTCAGTGTTTTCTGCTGCCATGCCTTTGCTCTTCCATCACCGACTCTAACTTTCTGAAACAAAAAACCCAACTAAACTCTTTCTTTTATAAGTTTCCTTGGCCATGATGTTTTATCACAGCAACTAACCAGTACCCCGGAGCTCTTGACTCTAGCTGCATATGTATCAAAAGATGGCCTAGTCGGCCATCACTGGAAAGAGAGGCCCATTGGACATGCAAACTTTATATGCCCCAGTACAGGGGAACGCTAGGGCCAAAAAATGGGAATGGGTGGGTAGGGAAGTGGAGGGGAGGGTATGGGGGACTTTTGGGATAGCATTGGAAATGTAATTGAGGAAAATACGTAATAAAAAAAAAAAGGTAATGAGACAGCTGGGCATAGTGGTGCATTCCTTTAATCCAGCACTGGGGAGGCAAAGACAGATGGATCTCTGAGTTCAAGGCTATCCTGGTCTGCAAAATCAGTTTCAGGGCAGTCAGGGCTTCACAAAGAAACTCTGTCTCAAAAACAAAAGTACAACAACAAAAGAAAAGAAAACACTAAGACAGAAGTTGGTACCAGGGAGTGGAGAATTGCTATGAAGATCCTGACCATGTGGTTATTCTATAAGAATATGGAAGACTTTTTAAGTTTGAGCTAGAAAAGTTGTTGGATGCTATACACAGAGCTTAATGGGCCATCAGTAGGAGCCTGAGATTTCCTCTATCATGACTCTATTAGTTAGGGGTCTTTAAGGGAAAAAATGATAGAATGAATGTATACTTACATGGAATTGAATAGAGTGGATTATATGCTGTGGTCTACATAGTCCAACAAGTCTGTGTTCAACAGAAAGATGAAGAATGTGGTCATTGTCAGTTTATGAGACTGGATCCCAATCTGGTCCCAATCCTAGCACTCCCAATCTGGTGCTGGAGTCCCAATTAATTCCTAGAGAGCTGCTGGTATTCAGTCTATGTTTGGATCCCAAAGAAGTAGATAACAAGACCAGTGAGAGAATGACTCAGCAGTAAGATAGGAGCTTTTGTCTCCAGAACCCTTTTAATCAAGGGTGAAATAATGAAATGAAATCTCTTTCAGTTTCTCATAAAAAGCCTCCCTATTCTTTCATAGTAAGGGTTTTATTTTCCACAGTTCCTACTGCTACTGGAATCTTTTTAACCTCAATGAAGGAGTGCCTGCTTCTCTTCAGTGGCTTTAGTCAGAAAGAAGAAATTCTTGCAGGCAGATGAAATAATTGTTCTTGCTTGTAAACTTAACAGATTTAGAATCACATAAGAGATGCCCCTGGTTGTGTCTGTGAGGACATTTTCAAAGAGGATTAACTGAGGGAGGTATTGCCTGCCCTCAAGATGGGTGGCACCACCTGCCAGGTGCTCCCAATATAAAGAGATCTGAAAAAGAGAGTAGCATGTGCTTACCTTTGCTTCCTTCTGAGCCAATGTACTTGTAGCTGTGCTGCCGTCCACTGCTGACAACAGACTCCAGCTTCTTCAACCTTCTAAGGTGCTCTCAGAACCAGCTACCCTCCAAGTAGCTTCCAGTACCAGATTTATACTACCAAGGTACACAGCTTCATGAATTTCTCTCCCTCTCTAGCATGTAGACAGATAATTGCTGGACTATCCAGCACACTTCATCCAAGATGATCTAATACCTAGTCCTCTATGACACATAAACAGCCTGTTCACTCTTCCACTAAGGCCACAAGGTAAGTCAGAGACCAGCCTTTGTTCTGTGTCTGCCTCCGATAGTTGAGTAAATTCCTGCTTGGTGTTGCATGCATATTTTAGAACTTTAAATATATCGAGATATCCAGTGGTCCAGTCTTATCTTATCTGACAAGAGCCTGTGAGGGTGATAGTGATTCATCAGATGTGTCTTACCATTTGCTGTTACAACACCTTTTCATCAAGGTGGAATAATGAAATGAAATCCAAGGACTTTCTAGATAGATCCTAGATCTGGCATCTTCTGTAATAATGGCTTTTATGGAACAATGATTTTGCACCAAGACTCGGTTTAACTTCACGTAAGAAGAGTCAAGAAAGATCAACCATATTGAATGAGTGTGAGGTGCAGTGGGCCATTGGTGAGTAAACCAAATTTTGTTGTCAATCAACTTGCTTCACGTTTGTAATGCTTTGCCACTAAAACCAAACAATACACAAACCCTCAAGAATAACAGGGAGGCCTGATGTTATCTATCAACATCATGTTTCTCTGGTTTTCTTTCTATCTTCCATTCTTCTACTTTATCTTCTAATTCAGTCTTCTGATTTCAAAGTGATTCAATGCCTTTTCGGAATTCAAGTTTCATGCTCTACAATAAGATTTAGGAATATATTCTACCTTTAAAATGTCTCCTTCTTTGCTTCCTTTTCATATATCTTATTAGTAGCTAAATTTAATGGGGGAACTTAGCATCTCATTTAGTCATAGACTAGCATTTGTTCTTAGCTTTGTAAAGATTACAAAGCCCAGTCTAGACTGGGCATGGTGTAATATCATTACATGTATAATCTCAGCTCCTGGGGAGGCTAAAGCAGGAAAATCAAAAGTTCAAGGGCAGCCTCAGCAAGATCCTGTTTCAAAATAGGATTTAAAAGGACCAAGAACATAGTTAGATAATTGAGTGCTTACCTACAAGATACAAGGTCTTGGCTTAATTGACAATATTGAAAACCCTAATAATAATAAATAAAAACCCATAACATTTTATTTAAAAAGAAAAAAGAAAACCCTGAAATTTACCTGGGCACACACATAATAAGGTAAAGATTGAATGTAGTACATACCATATGCCTGTCTAAATCCACACTCTTAACCACTGTGTCAGCTGTCACCAGCATCATCAAATCAGGAGTGCCAGACTTAGTGGAAAGAATCACATGAAGGGAACTTAAAAATCATGGTTTTCATCTTTTTTCACACTAATTTCAATCATTATGGCTGATCTTAAATTTGTGAGAATTCTGTCTCTCAGCTTCTCTGAGCTATGACTTGAAAGTACACATCACATACCCAGCTAACTTTGACCACATACATTTTAACTGATGCCACCACGCCCGGCTTAACTGATGATAAGTAGCATGCTGATCATTACTATACTATAAGCTTGATATTTTACTTTATCTTCTTTAGTAAAATTAAGCACTGTTCTGTGTTATCTTAATTTTACAGTACAGTCCCTGATGCACAGAATAGCTGTTTTGATCCAGCTACACAGGACAGTCTAGACACAAACCCATGACTTCTAATCCCAGACTCTAAATATATATTGACTCCTGGTTGCTTATATATCTCTTTCCTCCACCATGGCCAGAATCCATATGTTAGACTTTTCTGTAGTAAACAAATGTCTAGCACTAGAAAGAAATGATGTAAAAATATATATATTAACACTTGAAGCAAAGAGGAAAAAAAAAAAACAAGAAAACCTATTTTGATGATAAGCTTCCTAACAGTATATGAAGCAGCAGTTATACTCAGCTTTCATGGGGGGAGCATTCCTCAGCCTAATAAAGCTACATATGTATAACAATCCTGTGGCCAACATCATGATAAGCAGGAAAAAAAAAACCTCAGAGCCTTTCTACTAACTTGAAGACCAAGTTAATAATGTTTACTCTTTCCACTCCTATTCAAAAATTTTAATTTAATAAAAAAGAATAATATTTTAGTTGTAGAATCGAAATGATGGGGAAATGATCATTCACACTATCTAAAAATCTTTAACTTTTTTTTAAATAAAAAAATTGTATTTACTTAGAAGCATTCAGAATGTCAACAAAACAGCTGCAATTTTTTATTTTATTTTATTTTTGCAATTACAGAGTAGTATAACAATTATCTTCTCATAAGCTGCATTAGAGACAACTGAAGATGAAAAAAATAAAAACAAAACAAAAGAAAAAAAATAAACCAAACTACTGTCCCCATATGTAACTGATTTGTGCTGTCTACCAACAAGAACCTGCTTTAAATTTCCATGCCAACTTTCAACCCCCAGACTGTACCAGGCAAGGTTAATGGCTATTGAAAATACCACCCAGGCAGGTCTATCTAAAGACACATTCGGTAGTGTGTTAACTATACAAAAAAGACCCTGTGCAGTTTAAAAAACAATCTTACATTTCAATTTTTTTCTTTAAAAGGAGTGAGTGTGTACAGGGGGGTGGGGTGGGGTTAAATGCTTTATAGATAAGAAAAAAAAACCTGTGTTAGAACCAACTTATTCATCATCTTCTTCTTCTTCCTCATCCTCTTCATCATCCTCATCATCATCCTTTTCCTTCTATTTCTTGCTCTTTTCAGCCTTGGCCACCCCCTTTTTTGCTGCATCAGGTTTTCCTTTAACTCTGTGGGCAGCAATATCCTTCTCATATTTCTCCTTCAGCTTGGCAGCCTTCATCTCATAGGGCTGCTTGTTATCCGCTGCAGTGTTGTTCCACATCTCTCCTAGTTTCTTTGCAACATCACCAATGGATAAGCCAGGATGCTCGCCTTTGATTTGGGGGCAGTACTCAGAACAGAACAAGAAGGCCAAAGGAGGCCTCTTGGGTGCATTGGAGTCCTTGAACTCCTTTTTGTTCTCCCCTTTTGGGGGAGAGGATATAGGTTTTCATTTCTCTTTCATAACGAGCCTTGTCAGCCTTTTCTATATCTTCCAGTTTCCCCTTTTCTTTAATAGATGTGGTCTTCCACCTCTCTGAGCACTTCTTGGAGAACTCTGAGAAGTTGACAGAAGCATCCGGGTGCTACTTCTTGTGTTCCTCCGGGCAGGTTTGCACAAAGAATGCATATGAGGACATTTTGCCTCCCTGCTTTTTAGGATCTCCTTTGCCCATGTTTAGTTGATTTTCCTCTGCAAGGCACAGAGTTACCCAATGCCCATCCTGCTCTGGCTTGCTCCAGCACTGTCTCTATGGAGCTCAATGTACTGCAATGGCTGGTGTTGGAGAACATGGTAACCATGAACTCATAGCAGCTGTGCTACTACACTGGTTTCACAGAACTTAAGCCCTCTTAAGAGTCAAGCAGGAGAGGGAAAGGGATTCACGGGGCCTGATCACATACAGCTCATCTGTTGACACCTAACATATCCTGGAAAGGTAAAGCATAGTATTTAATTGTGCATCCATCAGTGAAACACACAGACTCTGATGGTTAGTTCCAAACTTAGGACAACACAGGTAGCCCTTATTAAACTCTATGGATCAGTAAGAAAACCAAAATTAGTATACAAGGGGGAGAGATTTATAGGGGCTTGGGGGTGGTCAATAAACAGAAGAAGATGAAGGAAGAGAGGGTTCAGAACAAATAGTGTACATGTAGTAATTATAAACAAAATCTGCTGGTTTAAAAAAAAAACAAACTATTCAGCACAAAAAGGAAGAAACTTAAACTATTGTGAAAGCCTTCCTGAAAAAATATTTATTGTATATTGCAGAAATATTTACCAATGCTTCTCTATTTCAGATATTGACATAGGCTGGAAAGGTAGCTGATAAATGAGATTAATAATCACACAAAAAACGCTATGTTCCACACCCCTCACTCAAGGTTAGGACTAGATATTCTTTCAGTAGGAACAAGACCACGAGGCTAAACATGAGTGCCACACCCATGTGCATGTGGAGCATGAGCAAACAAATACTGTGGGATGAATTAGAGAGCCAGTCATAAAGCCGCCCATTCATTACCAATTTCTAACACCTCCACACACTTACAAGTGCTTTACCCTAAGAAACTTGCCCACCCAAGTACAACATGGATGAACCAAAGAATTTCTGTTTACTCTGTTGTATTTGTTGCTTTTCTGTCACTGCGATAAAAATACTTGAAAAACTTAGATTTATTTTGGCCCACAATTTGAGATTTCAGGTTTTGGCCACTTGGCCCCATATGCTTAGAAAAAAACACTATATTGGTAGGGCACATGTAATAGAGGAGAGCTGCTCACTTTGTGACCAACCAGGAAGTAGAAAATAATACAGGAAGGGGCCTAGATATATAGCTCCATTAGGTACCTAAGTAAAAATACTTTCTGGTGTCTAAAGCATGAGTCCAGGGTCACTTTATATTTAAGCCACACTACCTGTAAAACTTACTGTCATTTCAAATCCCTTTGATTGCACTGAAAGGAATTCAAGAGTACCAACTATAAACTTCAAATAAACAGCCACTGGTGAATGCCACAAGTGTTCATTCTGAGGATATATCATCAACCACAGACCACAGTTCATTAAAATCAGAAGAGACACCCCTGCACCTGCAGCTGCTTTCTCCTGGAATTCCACTTCCCTTTGTATTTTGTCCTGCTATTAAAAGAGAAGCAGATAAAAGTTCTAAGTAGATTGGCACATGACCTGCAGTGCCTCTGTGGAAGTGTCTTGCTCGGAAGCATGACTCTCTTACAGGAGTGTTTCAGAATTACAGAAGGTTTAACCTAAACTCCACTCAGTAAATGATCTGGTCTACAGGAAACAAAGCACAAGACGGCATGAGCAATACTGGACCACTGCATGTTTCCTCTCTGAGTAATCAATACAGAGCCACTCAAGCTGAATTCACAAAGGTTACTATAGCCACCGTCCACCTCTGCTTAGTCTCTCCCATCCAAGAGCACAGACTCTCCTTCTTTGAGGTTGATACAAGTCTTTCCTCAAGTCACAGAACTTCCTGCAATCATTCTGCTTCAAAATCAGGTAAAATGTACCTCTTCTTTAAACTCTCATAGTTATAAACAGGAGAAAGGGAGGAAGAGGAGAAGGGGGAGAGCAAAGAGAAATACAAGATACAAATTGTTTGATAGTGTTGAGGAAAATAGGAGAATGTTCAAAGAGCTTTATAAGGGCGTAGACTCAGTATTTTAATTTTAAAGGCAACAGAATGGCAAGAGATTTGACTCAGTTTCCCTTTACCACAGTGATTCTCAGCCTTCCTAATGCTGTGACCTGCAACCCACTAATACAGTTAGTTCCTCATGATATGGTGACCCCCAACCATAAAATTATTTCCAGACTACTTCGCATATATATATATAACTTTTATGAATCATAATGTAAATATCTGACATGTAGGATATCTGATATGTGATTCCCCCAAAGGGGTTACAACCTACAGATCGAGAAGCATGGCTTTATCACATTTTTCCAGGTTTTATACAGAACTGTTGCTGTGCTTCAGATATACTCCCACTCCAATTTTCCTGTAGAGACTTTTAAGCTATCATTTAATTCTGAATCAAGGAAGCCTATGCAGCAGGAAGCAACTGAATGCCTGAGTTCATAAGACCCTTCTGTCTTTCTGTTCAACATAGTTAGAGTTTCCCTGCTGGCATGAGACTGTGAAGTCTAATAGAGGATCCTTCATAATAGCTTGAAGCAAGAAGTTAGTGTGTCTTACACATTACACAGACCTGGTCAGTCAGTGTCCTGTGTGAGTGTCTCAATTCATCTCTGAAGGTTGGAATGCAGAATCTGAATAAAACTTTCTAGGATTCCTACAAGTAGTGGTCTGGAAGAGGTGCCTTCATTATTTTCTCAGAAGAACTTGAAGTCTTTAATCCAATTTCCAAGCTAAAACCTCAACAAAGAAAGAGGAGGAAATAAAGGGAGAGAATAGCTAGGAAAGGAGAAAACCCTTTCCAATTAGTAACAAGGTTGCAGCATGCTGAGTCCACAGTGAGTCCTTAGTTTGGTATGTCTGCCTCAATCAAGCGCCAAGGACAGAAACCTTTGACTCCAGACACACCCAGGCCTTGCTTGCATTGAGCGCTTCTCCAGCTTTGTTTAAATATGCATGGACTGGCTGCTTATGACACCATTAAGAAGGCTGGCACTGCAGCATCTAGAGATGACCTAAGTATCAGGACAGTGATACATGCAAACACTATGCCCTTTTGTACAAGGGGCTTGAATATCTCAGACAATCAGCTGGGCCATACTGAGAACTGCTCACTCCGAAGCTACTCCTAGCCTTCAAGCTGAAGTCTCTCTTTTCCCCTCCCCTTCTCCATCTGTGTGTGTGTGTGTGTGTGTGTGTGTGTGTGTGCATGTGTGTGCAGGCATGCTGGAAAAAGAAGGCAGCACAGAAGCTTCACGATGTTTCCCTGACTCCTTTGTCAGCATAATGGTTATTTATTCATTTATTGACAATCCAGCCATTGCTTCCCTCCCTGTCCCCCTCCCACAATTCCTCATCCCATTCCTCCTCCCCCTGTCTCTGAGAGGATGCTCTCCCATCACCAGGCCTCTCCCATCCCTGGGGCCTCAAGTCTCTGGAGGACTCACTGCATCTTCTCCCACTGAGGTCAGACCAGGCAGTCCTCTACTGTATATGTGTTGGGGGCCTCAGACCATCTCATGTATGCTGCCTGGTTGGTGGCTCAGTGTCTGGGAGCTCCCAGGAGTCTGTGCAAGTTGGGACTGCTGGTTCTCTTATAAGGTGTCCCTCCTTATCTGCTTCTTCAATCCTTCCCCTAATTCAACCATAGGGATCCTGTCTTAGTCAGAGTTTCTATTCCTAGACAAAACATCATGACCAAGAAGCAAGTTGGGGAGGAAAGGGTTTATTTAGCTTACACTTTCACATTGCTGTTCATCACCAAAGGAAACCAGGCCTGGAACTCAATCAAATCAGGAAGTAGGAGCTGATTCAGAGGCCATGGAGGGATGTTACTTACTGGCTTGCTTCCCCTGGCTTGCTCAGCCTGCTCTCTTATAGAACCCAAAACTACCACCCGAGGAATGGTCCCATCCACAAGGGGCCCTTCCCCCTTGATCACTAATTGAGAAAATGCCTTACAGCTGGATCTCATGGAGGCTTTTCCTCAACAGAAATTCCTTTCTCTGTGATAACGCCATCTTGTATCAAGTTGACAAAAAAACAGCCAGTACAATTGACCCCTTGTCAACTTGATACACAAATACATCACTAGTAAGACTCAACCCTTACTTTCTTATTCATCCCCAAGATCTAAATAACTTTATTTTTTTAATATTTTTATTACATATTTTCCTCAATTACATTTCCAATGCTATCCCAAAAGTCACCCATAGCGCCCCCCACTTCCCTACCCACCCATTCCCATTCTTTTGGCCCTGGCATTCCCCTATATTGGGGCATATAAAGTTTGCAAGTCCAATGGGCCTCTCTTTCCATTGATGGCCGACTAGGCCATCTTTCAATACATATGCAGCTAGAGACAAGAGCTCCGGGGTTCTGGTTAGTACATCATGTTGTTCCAACAATAGGGTTGCAGATCCCTTTAGCTCCTTGGGTACTTTCTCTAGCTTCTCCATTGGGAGCCCTGTGATACATCCAATAGCTGACTGTGAACATCCACTCCTGTGTTTGCTAGGCCCCGGCATCGTCTCACAAGAGACAGCTATATTTGGGTCCTTTCAGCAAAATCTTGCTAGTGTATGCAATGGTGTCAGCGTTTAGAAGCTGATTATGGGATGGATCCCTGGATACGGCAGTCTCTAAATGGTCCATCCTTTCATCACAGCTACGAACTTTGCCTCTGTAACTCCTTCCCTGGGTGTTTTGTTCCCAATTCTAAGAAGGTGCACAGTGTCCACACTTTGGTCTTCATTCTTCTTGAGTTTCATGCGTTTAGCAAATTGTATCTTATATCTTGGGTATCCTAAGTTTTGGGCTAATATCCACTTATCAGTGAATACATATTGTGTGAGTTCTTTTGTGATTGTGTTACTTCACTCAAGATGATACCCTCCAGGTCCATCCATTTGGCTAGGAATTTCATAAATTCATTCTTTTTAATAGCTGAGTAGTACTCCATTGTGTAAATGTACCATAATTTCTGTATCCATTCCTCTGTTGAGGGACATCTGGGTTCTTTCCAGCTTCTGGCTATTATATATAGGGCTGCTATGAACATAGTGGAGCATGTGTCCTTTTTACCAGTTGGGACATCTTCTGGATATATGCCCAGGAGAGGTATTGCTGGATCCTCCGGTAGTACTATGTCCAATTTTCTGAGGAACCGCCAGACTGATTTCCAGAGTGGTTGTACAAGCTTGCAATCCCACCAACAATGGAGGAGTGTTCCTCTTTCTCCACATACTCGCCAGCATCTGCTGTCACCTGAATTTTTGATCTTAGCCATTCTGACTGGTGTGAGGTGGAATCTCAGGGTTGTTTTGATTTGCATTTCCCTGATGATTAAGGATGTTGAACATTTTTTCAGGTGTTTCTCTGCCATTCGGTATTCCTCAGGTGAGAATTCTTTGTTCAGTTCTGAGCCCCATTTTTTAATGGGGTTATTTGACTTTCTGGAGTCCACCTTCTTGAGTTCTTTATATATATTGGATATTAGTCCCTTATCTGATTTAGGATAGGTGAAGATCCTTTCCCAATCTGTTGGTGGTTTTTATGTCTTATTGATGGTGTCTTTAGCCTTGCAGAAGCTTTGTAGTTTCATGAGGTCCCACTTGTCAATTCTCGATCTTACAGCACAAGCCATTACTGTTCTATTCAGGAATTTTTCCCCTGTGCCCATATCTTCAAGGCTTTTCCCCACTTTCTCCTCTATAAGTTTCAGTGTCTCTGGTTTTATGTGAAGTTCCTTGATCCACTTAGACTTGACCTTAGTACAAGGAGATAGAAATGGATCGATTCGCATTCTTCTACATGTTAACAACCAGTTGTGCCAGCACCATTTGTTGAAAATGCTGTCTTTCTTCCACTGGATGTTTTTAGCTCCCTTGTCGAAGATCAAGTGACCGTAGGTGTGTGGGTTCATTTCTGGGTCTTCAATTCTATTCCATTGGTCTATTTGTCTGTCACTATACCAGTACCATGCAGTTTTTATCACAGTTGCTCTGTAGTAGAGCTTTAGGTCCGGCATGGTGATTCCACCAGAGGTTCTTTTATCCTTGAAAAGAGTTTTTGCTATCCTAGGTTTTTTGTTATTCCAGATGAATTTGCAGATTGCACTTTCTAATTCGTTGAAGAATTGATTTGGAATTTTGATGGGGATTGCATTGAATCTGTAGATTGCTTTTGGCAAGATAGCCATTTTTACAATGTTGATCCTGCCAATCCATGAGCATGGGAGATCTTTCCATCTTCTGAGATCTTCTATAATTTCTTTCTTCAGAGACTTGAAGTTTTTATTATACAGATCTTTCACTTCCTTAGTTAGAGTCACGCCAAGATATTTTATATTATTTGTGACTATTGAGAAGGGTGTTGTTTCCCTAATTTCTTTCTCAGCCTGTTTATTCTTTGTGTAGAGAAAGGCCATTGATTTGTTTGAGTTAATTTTATATCCAGCTACTTCACCGAAGCTGTTTATCAGGCTTAGGAGTTCTCTGGTGGAATTTTTAGGGTCACTTATATATACTATCATATCATCTGCAAAAAGTGATATTTTGACTTCATCTTTTCCAATTTGTATCCCTTTGATCTCCTTTTGTTGTCGAATTGCTCTGGCTAGGACTTCAAGTACAATGTTGAATAGGTATGGAGAAAGTGGACAGCCTTGTCTAGTCCCTGATTTTAGAGGGATTGCTTCAAGCTTCTCACCATTTACTTTGATGTTGGCTACTGGTTTGCTGTAGATTGCTTTTATCATGTTTAGGTATGGGCCTTGAATTCCTGATCTTTCCAAGACTTTTATCATGAATGGGTGTTGGATCTTGTCAAATGCTTTTTCCGCATCTAAGGAGATGACCATGTGGTTTTTGTCTTTGAGTTTGTTTATATACTGGATTACGTTGATGGATTTCCGTATATTGAACCATCCCTGCATCCCTGGGATGAAACCTACTTGGTCAGGATGGATGATTGTTTTGATGTGTTCTTGGATTCGGTTAGCAAGAACTTTATTGAGGATTTTTGCATCAATATTCATAAGGGATATTGGTCTGAAGTTTTCTATCTTTGTTGTGTCTTTTTGTGGTTTAGGTATCAGAGTAATTGTGGCTTCATAGAATGAGTTGAGTAGAGTACCTTCTGTTTCTATTTTGTGGAATAGTTTGTGAAGAACTGGGATTAGATCTTCTTTGAAGGTCTGATAGAACTCTGCAGTAAACCCATCTGGTCCTGGGCTTTTTTTAGTTGGGAGACTATTAATGACTGCTTCTATTTCTTTGGGGGATATAGGGCTGTTTAGATCATTAACCTGATCTTGATTCAACTTTGGTACCTGGTATCTGTCTAGGAACTTCTCCATTTCATCCAGGTTCTCCAGTTTTGTTGGGTATAGCCTTTGGTAGAAGGATCTGATGGTGTTTTGGATGTCTTCAGGATCTGTTGTTATGTCTCCTTTTTCATTTCTGATTTTGTTAATTAGGATGCTTTCCCTGTGCCCTCTAGTGAGTCTGGCTAAGGGTTTATCTATCTTGTTGATTTTCTCAAAGAACCAGCTCCTTGATTGGTTGATTCTTTGAATAGTTTTTCTTGTTTCCACTTGGTTGATTTCACCCCTGAGTTTGATTATTTCCTGCCGTCTACTCCTCTTGGGTGAATTTGCTTCCCCTTGTTCTAGTGCTTTTAGGTGTGTTGTCAAGCTGCTAATGTGTGCTCTCTCTAGTTTCCTTTTGGAGGCATTCAGAGCTATAAGTTTTCCTCTTAGAAACGCTTTCATTGCGTCCCATAAGTTTGGGTATGTTGTGGCTTCATTTTCATTGAACTCTAAAAAGTCCTTAATTTCTTTCTTTATTCCTTCCTTGACCAAGGTATCATTGAGAAGAGTGTTGTTCAGTTTCCACGTGAAGGTTGGCTTTTTATTATTTATTTTGTTATTGAAGATCAGCTTTAGTCCATGGTGATCTAATAGGATGCATGGGACAATTTCAATATTTTTGTATCTGTTGAGGCCTGTTTTGTGACCAATTATGTGGTCAATTTTGGAGAAGGTGCCATGAGGTGCTGAGAAGAAGGTATATCCTTTTGTTTTAGGATAGAATGTTCTGTAGATATCTGCCAGATCCATTTGATTCATAATTTCTCTTAGTTTCTCTGTGTCCCTGTTTAGTTTCTGTTTCCATGATCTATCCATTGGTGAAAGTGGTGTGTTGAAGTCTCCCACTATTATTGTATGAGGTGCAATGTGTGCTTTGAGATTTACTGAAGTTTCTTTAATGAATGTGGCTGCCTTTGTATTTGGAGCATAGATATTCAGGATTGATAGTTCCTCTTGGAGGATTTTACCTTTGATGAGTATGAAGTGTCCTTCCCTGTCTTTTTTAATGACTTTGGGTTGGAAGTCAATCTTATCAGATATTAGAATGGCTACTCCAGCTTGTTTCTTCATACCATTTGCTTGGAAAATTGTTTTCCAGCCTTTCATTCTGAGGTAGTGTCTATCTTTTTCTCTGAGATGAGTTTCCTGTAAGCAGCAAAATGTTGGGTCTTGTTTGTGTAGCCAGTTTGTTAGTCTATGTCTTTTTATCGGGGAGTTGAGTCCATTGATATTAAGAGATATTAAGGAAAAGTAATTGTTGTTTCCTGTTATTTTTGTTGTTAAAGTTGGCATTCTGTTCTTGTGGCTGTCTTCTTTTAGGTTTGTTGAGGGATTACCTTCTTGTTGTTTCTAGGGCGTGGTTCCTGTCCTTGTATTGTTTTTTTTCTGTTATTATCCTTTGAAGGGCTGGATTCGTGGAGAGATAATGTGTGAATTTGGTTTTGTCGTGGAATACTTTGGTTTCTCCATCTATGTTAATTGAGAGTTTGGCTGGGTATAGTAGCCTGGGCTGGAATTTGTGTTCTTTTAGTGTCTGTATAACATCCGTCCAGGATCTTCTGGCTTTCATAGTCTCTGGTGAAAAATCTGGTGTAATTCTGATAGGCTTGCCTTTATATGTTACTTGGCCTTTTTCTCTTACTGCTTTTAGTATTCTATCTTTATTTAGAGCATCTGTTGTTCTGATTATTATGTGTCGGAAGGTATTTCTTTTCTGGTCCAGTCTATTTGGAGTTCTGTAGGCTTCTTGTATGTTCATGGGCATCTCTTTCTTTAGATTTGGGAAGTTTTCTTCTATAATTTTGTTGAAGATGTTTGCTGGTCCTTTGAGTTGAAAATTTTCATTCTCATCCACTCCTATTATCCGTAGGTTTGGTCTTCTCATTGTGTCCTGTATTTCTTGGATGTTTTGAGTTAGGATCTTTTTGCATTTTACATTTTCCTTGATTGTTGTGCCGATGTTCTCTATGGAATCTTCTGCACCTGAGATTCTCTCTTCCATCTCTTGTATTCTGTTGCTGATGCTCATATCTATGGTTCCAGATTTCTTTCCTATGGTTTCTATCTCCAGTGTTGCCTCATTTTGGGTTTTCCTTATTGTGTCTACTTCCCTTTTTAGGTCTAGTATGGTTTTGTTCATTTCCATCATCTGTTTGGATGTGTTTTCCTGTTTTTCTTTAAGGACTTCTACCTGTTTGATTGTGTTATCCTGTTTTTCTTTAAGGACTTCTACCTGTTTGATTGTGTTATCCTGTTTTTCTTTAAGGACTTGTAACTCTTTAGCCATGTTCTCCTGTAATTCTTTAAGTGAGTTATTAAAGTCCTTCTTGATGTCCTCTACCATCATCATGAGATATGCTTTTAGATCTGTGTCTAGCTTTTCCGGTGTGTTGGGGTGCCCTGGACTGGGCGAAGTGGGGGTGCTGGGTTCTGATGATGGTGAGTGGTCTTGGTTTCTGTTAGTAAGATTATTACGTTTACCTTTCGCCATCTGGTAATCTCTGGGGTTAGTTGTTAACGTTGTCACTGTTTAAAGATTGGAGCAGAAGCTGTGTTCCACTCACCAGCAGTCTCAAAATCCTGCGGCGGGGGTCGTGGAAAGCTGGCGGTACCCCGGTGCTGGTCCAGCCGGAAGAGGCCTGTGGTCCTACTCAGGCCGGTTTTCTGCTTCCCTAACTAATGCAGTCTCTGGTCCCGCGTGCAATTGGATTGGAGCAGAAGCTGTGTTCCACTCACCAGAAGTCTTAAGATCCTGTGGCGGGTGTTGTGGGTAGCTGGCGAGTGTCAGCTGACCCTGCGCCCTAGCTACCCCAGTGCTTTTCTGACCGGAAGAGGCTTGTGGCCCTACGTAGGCCGGATTTCTGCCTCCCCAACCAAAGCAGTCTCAGGTCCCGCGTGATTGGACTGGAGCAGAAGCTGTGTTCCACTCACCAGCAGTCTCAAAATCCTGTGGCGGGGGTCGTGGGTAGCTGGCGGGTGTCAGGCGACCCTGCGCTCAAGCTTCCCCTGTGCTGATCTGGCCGGATGAGGCCTGTAGCCCTTCTCAGGCCGGTTTCTGCTTCCCTAACTAATGCAGTCTCAGGTCCCGCGCGCAATTGGATTGGAGCAGAAGCTGTGTTCCACTCACCAGAAGTCTTAAGATCCTGTGGCGGGTGTTGTGGGTAGCTGGCGAGTGTCAGCCGACCCTGGGCCCTAGCTGCCCCGGTGCTTTTCTGACAGCTCTAAATAACTTTAAAAGTCCCATAGTCTTTGCAAATTCTTAAAATTTCAATTTCCTTAAAATATCCAATCTCTTTTAAAATCCAAAGTCTTTTTGTAATTAAGTCTCTTGGCTAATATCCACATATCAGTGAATGCATATCTAATGACTTCTTTTGTGATTGGGTTACCTCACTAAAGGATGATATCCTCCAGATACATCCATTTGTCTAAGAATTTCATAAATTCACTGTTTTTAATAGCTGAGTAGTACTCCATTGTGTAAATGTACCACATTTTCTGTATCCATTCTTCTGTTGAGGGACATCTGGGTTCTTTCCAGCTTCTGGCTATTATAAATACGGCTGCTATGAACATAGTGGAACATGTGTTCCTATTACCAGTTGGAACTTCTTCTGGGTATATGCCCATGAGATGTATTGCTGGATCTTCTGGTAGTATTATATCCAATTTTCTGAGGAACCTCCAGACTGACTTCCATTAGATATGCGCTCACTGATAAGTGGATATTAGCCCAGCAACATAGAACACCCAAGATACAATTTGCAAAACACAAGAAAATCAAGAAGAGGGAAGACCAGTGGGTGGATACTTCATTCCTCCTTAGAATAGGGAACAAAATACCCATGAAAGGAGTTACAGAGACAAAGATTGGAGCCAAGACGAAAGGATAGACTATCCAGAGACTACCCCACCTGGGGATCCATCCCATAATCAACCACCAAACCAAGACACTATTACATATGCCAGCAAGATTTTGCTGAAGCGACCCTGGTATAGCTGCCTCGTATGAGGCTATGCCAGTGCCTGGCAAATACAGAAGTGGATGCTCACAGTGATGTATAAGATGGAACTGAAAGACCCACAATGTGAGGACTCCCCCATGTTCTGACTCAGGAGAGGCAACACCCCCAAATCACTCATGAGAAATTGTCTTGTTGCAAACTGCAAGAGGACTTTTATTCAAGAGTGCTCTCAGGCCCACAGTCATACACCAGGCAGGGGTAGAGGACTGTGGTGCTCCGAGTAGCTGGGTAAGGTGGTATTTAAAGGAGGAAACCACAACTCAAGGGGGTGGGAAGGGCGTTGTTGGAAAATACCAAAAATACCAGTTAAGAGTCACAAGGAAGTGCAAAGTCACAAGAGTCACAAGGAATACCTGGTAATTGTGAGGGTTATTTCTCAAGACAGTTTCTAAGAGCCCCTAACAATAGCACATTTGCATAGTGGGTTCCAGCAATGTTCAGGGTGGATCAGGTGACTTTCTTTGAATGAACACTCCTTGAACCCAGGAAGCAGGTGGGTGGAGGAATGTCGAATGTCACTATTTGTTTTATGATTAGCATACCTTGGAGCATTGAGTCACAGAGGTCACATTCTCAAGCCTGGGCCTAAAGGCCTAGAATTTTGCTTTTACGTTCTACTCTTTCAGAACACAGGGCCCGCAATGGAGATGCTAGGGAAAGCACCCAAGGAGCTGAAGGGGTCTGCAACCCTATAGGTGGAACAACAATATGAACTAACCAGTACCTCCAGAGCTCGTATCTCTAGCTGCATATGTAGCAGAAGATGACCTAGTCGGCCATCACTGGGAAGAGAGGCCCCATTGGTATTGCAAACTTTATATGCCCCAGTACAGGGGAATGCCAGGGCCCAGAAACAGAAGGGGATGGGTAGGGGAGCAGTGCGGGTGGGAGACAGGGTATAGGGAAATTGCGGGATAGCATTTGAAATTTGAAATGTATATAAAGAAAATATCTAATTAAAAAAAGAAAAGGAAAGAAATACAATGAGATCCTCCCAAAAAAATCCAAAATAAATAAATAAATAAATAAATAAATAATAAAAGATAAAAGTCTCTTAACTGTGGGCTCCAATAAATACTTCCTACAAGAGGGAAAAACATCAAGGCACAGTTACAATCAAAAGCAAAATCAAACTCCAACTGTCCAATGTCTGGGATCCACTCATGATCTTCCTCCAAAGGCTTGGGTCACTTCTCCAGTTCTGCACTTTATATCACACACCTCATCCTCTAGGCTCCAGATGCCTGTACTCCACTGCTGCTGCTGTTCTTGGTGGTCATTCATGGTACTGGCATCTCCAAAACATTGTTGTCTTCCACTCTAACTAGGCTTCACCAATAGCCTCTCACAGGCATTCTTCATAGTGCTAAGCCTCAACTCCTTTGCATGACTCCTTCAGTTCTGGGACATCAATTGCTACTGAGGCTGCACCTTCCCCAGTGGCCTTCCATGGCCTCCCATAGTGCTGAGTCTCAGCTGCTCTTCATGAACCCCTTCATGCCTTCAAACCAGTACCACCTGGGTGACTCTTACACATTACCAAGTCCAGCTACAGCACAAGGTACAACCTTGGCTATCTCTGGAACATAGCCTCTGTGCTCTCAGAAAACACTTCTCAGAAGATTTCACCTCAGTGAAGCTGGTCTCTTCTTAATCGTTGCTAATTTCTTAGCTCCAGCTAACCAGCATCAATTGTCCCAGTAGTTCCTTCCATTCTTAACTCTAGAGCTAGAGCCACATGGCTGAGCTGCTGAGTTCTGCTGCTTGCAGGAACTAGAACATGACCCCCTTGTGCTAGTACATTATCACTGGCTTTATGTTTTCCAAATCCTTCACTGCCTAAGCTTGGCTGTCTGGGATCTTGTTCTGTAGATTGACCTTGAACGCAGAGTTCAGCATGCCTGTCTCCTGGGATTAAAGATGTGTACCACCATTCCTGGATCTAAATTTAGCTGGGGAGGATCTTGCCCCAAAGTCCCACTTCCTTAATCTGTTACCTCATAGAACACAGGATTTTGCTCCATTTCACTTCGTGGTACCCCTTTAATACTCGAACCATATATTTTATATTTTTCCTTTCTAAGTTTGATATGCTTGTTCAGACTTCTCTTCATAAGACTTAACCAGAGAACGAAGCCTCTTCTGGGCTTTTTTGAAACTTCCTTTGTTAATGCACTTAATCTGAGTCTCCAGCTTGTGTCAAGTTAACACAAAACCAGCCAGTACAGGTCCCCACTTCAGTCCAATGATTGGGTGTAAGTTTCTGCATCCATCTCAGTCAGCTGTTGATTTGGCCTCTCAGAGGACAACCATGTCTGTAACCACATCATAATAGCACCAGTAATAGTGTCAGGCCTTGGTGTCTCCCCATGAGGTGAATCCCCAGTTGGTCCAGTTACTGGGCTGCCTTTCCCTCAGTCTCTTCTCTATTTTTGCACAGTCAACTGTGCACAGACAGCCTGGTCCCCGGTCGAGCACAGGCCTTGAACCCTTATGACCCTGTTCTCAGCTCTTCTGTGACATTCAGTGGCATCCGAGGTGTCCAAGACACCTCATGCATCCCAGGGACCCCAGAACTGGCTCTTCTGTAGCACCCAGTGGTGTCTGTGGTCTGAGCCCAACTCCAGCAGATCCTTGGGGACCTCAGCCTGCGCCTTTCCCACCCCCGGAAAGCGAGAACCTGTGGCTTCTCACATCCCGATGCCTCCCCGACAGTGCCATTGGGGTATGCGCAGTCAAAACTTCTTGCCTCCATGAGTGGCCCTAGCCCTGTGGCGGGCCAGACACAAGACCCCATTTTTTAACCCACATGCCTGTAGTTCTTTTAGACTGTAACACTTCTGGGTCAGAAATTTTGACTGTTGGGTTAGTAACACCATCCTTCCTCTTGAGGGCCTTTATATCTACTGGAGGTGGACTCTTCAAGTTCCCTAATCCACCTGTTGGGCATTTCATCTAAGGCCACTCCCACTGAGTCCTGAGAGTTATCTTTCAGGTCTCTGGTACTTTCTAAACAGTCTCCTTACCTCCCACATTCTGAGGTTGCATATTTCAATTCATTCTGCTGGCTCTCTGGGCTTCTCTCCTGTCCCATCCCCCTTACTTGACCCTGTTCCTCCTCCCCACTTTCTTCGCCCTCCTTTATCCCACCCAAAACCCTCCCTCCCTTTGCCCCCTGTGATTATTCCCTCTACTAAGCGGGACTGAAGCATCCTTATTTGGCATTTCTGCTTGTTAAAGTTCTTAAATTCTGTGGGTTAAATTCTAGGTTTTCTGTAATTTTTGGCTAATATCCACTTATTTGCGAGTACATACCATGTATGCCCCTTTGGGTCTGAGTTACCTCAGTCAGGAATATATTTTCTAGTTCTATCCATTTGCCTGCAAAATTTGTGAAGTGGTCCTTTTGAATAGCTGAAAGTATTCTATTGTATAAATGAACCACATCTTCTGTATCCATTCTTCTGTGATGGGACATCTGGGTTGGTTTCGGCTTCTGGCTAATCCAAATAAGGCTGCTATGAAAATAGTGGAGCACATATCCCTTGGTATGGTGAGGTACCTTTTGGGTATATACCCAATAGTAGTATAGCTGGGTCTTCCAATAGATCTATTTCCAATTTTCTGAGGAACCAACAGATTGAATTCCAGAGTGGTTGTACCAGCTTGCAATCCCACCAGCAATAGAGAAGTGTTCCTCTTTCTCCACATCCTCACCAGCATCTGCTGTCACCTGAATTTTTGATCTTAGCCATTCTGACTGGTGTGAGGTGGAATCTGAGGTTGCTTTGATTTGCATTTCCCTGATGACTAAGGACTTTGAACCTTTCTTTAAGTGCTTCTTTAAGTGCCATTTGAGGTCCCTCTGTTGTGAATTCTCTGTTTAGCTCTGTACCCATTTTTTGAATTGGGTTAGAGGAATAGATGGCAGGAAATAATTAAACTCAGGACAGAAATCAACCAATTAGAAACAAAGAGAATGATACAAAAAAATCAACAAAACAAAAAGCTGGTTCTTTGAGAAAATGAACAATATAGATAAACCCTTACTAAACTATATAGCCAAACTAACTAAAGGACACAGAGACAGTATCCAAATTAACAAAATCAGAAATGAGAAGGGAGGCACAACAACAAGAAACTGAGGAAATTTAAAAATCATCAGATCTTACTACAAAAGCTTTACTCAACAAAACTGCAAAATCTAGATGAAATGGACAACTTTTTAGACAGATACCACACACCTAAGTTAAATCAAGAGCAGATAAACTAAACAGTCCCATGGCTCCTAAGGAAATAGAAGACGCCACTAAAAACCTCCCAAACAGTAAAAGCTCAGGGCCAGATGGATTTAGTGCAAAATTCTACCAGAACTTCAAAGAAGACCTAATACCAACACTCCTCAAACTATTTCATAAAATTGAAACAGAAGGAACACTACCTAATTTATTCTATGAAGTTACAGTTACTCTGATACCTAAACCACACAAAGACTCAACAAAGAAAGAGAACTTCAGACCAATTTCACTTATAAATATTGATTCAAAAACACTCAATTCTAGCAAACTGAATCAAAAAAATACATCAAAACCATCTTTCACCACAATCAATTAGGCTTCACCCAGGGATGCAGGGATAGTTTGATATATGAAAATCCATTATTGTAACCCACTATATAAACATACTCAAAAGAAAAAAATCATATGATCATCTCATTAGATGCTGAAAAAGAATTTGACAAAATTCAACATCCTTTATGTTAAAAGTATTGGAGAGATCAGGAATTCACCTAAATATAATAAAAGTAATATACAGCAAACCAAAAGCCACTATCAAATTAAATGAAGATACTTGAAGCAATCCCACTAAATTCAGGGACAAGACAAGGCTGCCCACTCTCTGTATTTATTCAATATAGTACTTGAAGTTATAGATAGAGCAATAAGACAACAAAAGGAGATCAAGAAGATACAAATTGGCAAAGAAGTAGTCAAGGTATCAATATTTGCAGGTGATAGTTAGTATACATAGCAGTCCCAAAAAATTTACTAAAGAATTTCTACAATTGACAAACAACTTCAGCAAAGTGGATGGATATAAAATTAACTAAAAAAAATCAATAGCCTTCCTTTATACAAATGATTAATGGGCTGAGAAAGAAATTAGGGAAACAACACCTGTCACAATAGCCACAAATCCTATAAAATATCTTGGTATAACTCTTACCAAGCAAGTGAAAGGTCTGTAGGACAAGAACTTAAGGTCTCTAAAAAACAAAGAAATTGAAGAAGACCCCAGAAGATGAAAAGTTTTCCCATGCTCATGGATGTATAGGATTAACATAGTAAAAATGGCCATCCTGCCAAAATAAATCTATAGATTCAATGCAATACCCATTAAGACTCCAATATAGTTCTTCTCAGACATGGAAAGAGCAATTCTTGGGAAAACAAAAAACCAGAATAACGAAAACAATTTTTTAATACTTTTTATTAAGTATTTTCCTCATTTACATTTTCAATGCTATCCCAAAGTCTCCCATACCCTCCCACCCACTCCCCTATCCACCCACTCCCACTTTTTGGCCCTGGCGTTCCCCTGTACTGGGGCATATAAAGTTTGCAAGTCCAATGGGCCTCTCTTTGCAGTGATGGCTGACTAGGCCATCTTTTGATACATATGCAGCTAGAGTCAAGAGCTCCGGGATACTGGTTAGTTCATAATGTTGTTCTACCTATAGGGTTGCAGATCCCTTTAGCTCCTTGGGTACTTTCTCTAGCTCCTCCATTGGGGGCCCTGTGATCCATCCAATAGCTGACTGTGAGCATCCACTTCTGTGTTTGCTAGGTCCTTAAAGGACTTCTGGGGGAATCACCACCCCTGACCTCAAGCTGTACTACAAAGCAATAGTGATAAAAACTACTTGGTATTGGTACAAAGACAGACAGGCCAATCAATGGAATAGAATTGAAGAACCAGAAATAAAACCACACACTTATGGACACTTGATCTTAGACAAAAAAGCCAAAAACATACAATGGAAAAAGGAAAGCATCTTCAATAAATGGTGCTAGTCTAACTGGCTGTCTGTATGTAGAAAAATGAAAATAGAACCATATTTATCACCTCAAGTCCAAGTGGATCAAGGACCTCAACATAAAACCAGATACACTGAATCAAAAAGAAGAGAAGGTGGGAAAGAGCCTCAAACTCATTAGTACAGGGGGGAATTTCCTGAACAGAGCGCCAATGGCTCAGGCTCTAACATCAACAATTGATAAATGGGACCTCATGAAACTGAAAAGCTTCTGTAAGGCAAAAGACACTATCAAATCGGCAACCCACAGAATAGGAAAAAAATCTTCACTAGCCCCACATCTGATAGCAGGCTGGTAGCCAAAGTATATAAAGAACTCAAGAAGTTCTTTATTTATTTAAGTAAAAGATCTGACTGAAGGTTCACCTCTCCTAAAAATCAATATATTGAAATTCTAACAACCATGATGATAAGGAAATGAAGAGTGTATACTCCTGAATGGAGTTAGTGTCCTGATAGCAGAAACTCAGAGATCTCACTGGCCACTAGAAAAAGCACCATCTATGAACCAGAAAAGGGACACTCATCGGACACCAAATATGCTGGCATTTTGATCTGAAAATTGCCAATTCCTAGAACAATAAGACCTATTTTATAATCTTCCCAATAAATGGTAGAACTGTCCCTTGGTAACCATGTACTATTAGTTATTGGACCTTCCACAGATGCCAAAATCCTTAGGTAGTGTTTGCATGTGACACACCATCTGATGCTTAAGTCAGCTCTAGATGCTACAATGCCAATGCGAAGACAGTTGTCATGCCATACCTTTGCAGAAATAATAGCAAATGGGAAAGTTTGAGCTGGCTGATTACATTTGGCTGAAATCCATAGCTGTGGAACCTCAGATGCAGTGAAATGACAAACTATTGTAACAACAGACAGTCCAAGCAGATGTGCGTTCTCACACATTTAAGATACAAATACACATAAAATTGTGTACATAAAACAGTAGAGAAGGACCAATGAGATGGTTCAGAGGGTATAGGTGCTTGCTGTCAAATGCTATGATCCGAATTCAACTTAGAACATCCATATAGTAGAAATAGAAAACAGACTACCCAAGTTGCCCTCCAATTTTCACATGGGCACTGTAACACTTATATCCACATACAACGAACAGCCCCCCTCCCCCGCACAGAGAGAGAGACAGAGACAGAAAGACAGAGACACAGAGAGACAGAGAGAGAGAAACACACACAGAGACAGAGACAGAGGTCAAAATAGCAAAGCAAACTTAATTTCTGGTCAAAGATAACCATGAGTAGGAATGCTACTTTTGCTTACCGGGAAAAGAAAATCAGTAAGTAAACTTTTATATCCAATCCTTTAAGAATGTTTTCACTGTAACAATGGATGTTGAAAGAAATGACTAGCAAATGAAATCCCAGATACATAATTTGGATTAGTATGATAGATCAAGTATACATGAACAGATACACATTGCTGAGAGACTAACACTTCCTGGTTCACCCTCATTAAGAGAATTTCAATTTTCACAGGATGGCAGTGTGCCAAGCCTTACAAACAAACCTAAAAGACCAGGGCTTGGGCAATAGCTCATGACTCAGAGGGTAAGATGGCTCATGGTTCCCTGAATAAATTAGTTGCAGTGAATCATGAGTGACAGAAGCCGTCTAGGAAAGGCTGTGGCAAGCAAATGAGTTTCCTGGAGATGACCCATCATTCTGCATGGCTGAAACGGATACTTTTCTCTACTGATATGCCCACCCTAGTGGGCAAACTTTTGCAGATCAACATAAAGATGAACTTCCATAAATTAATGCTGTTTAGATTAATAAAGGACTTTATAAAATTCCTTATTTGTTCAAATAATTTTAAAAAGAAAGTTTAAGGATATGGTTTTAGTTGTTTTACCAGAAAGATGTAATCAAGTTAGAATCAAGAGTAGAATGTGTCCCCACCTCATAGAACACAAGTAAAGGCTGCATAATAAGGAATACAGTGAGCTTTCATAAATTACACTAAGAAGAGAAATAAGCTTGGACCAGTTTTGTGATCAAGGGAAAACATTCATTCTAGGTCAAGTCCAAGGATGAGGCCACAGGTGTGTACTATGGTAAAGCAAGACCATGTGCAACTGTTACTTGAACTTAAATGAGCTTACAGAATGAAACTGCTTTGAATTCCTTCTGTAACTCCCCTTTTGTGTAACATTTTATCTATGAGGTAATTTTATAAAGAACTTTTGTGTAAAAAAGTATAAATTGCCAGAGAGAAGATGTAACATGTGGCCTTTGGGGCTATTCTCTATACACCAAATATATACATGACTATATGTCTGTCTGCCTATATGTATGTATATACATATATATGTAGTTATATATGTATGTATATAAATATGCTTGTGCACATGTGTTTGTCTGAGTTTTTCTTTTCTTCCATATCTTTTCTTTATTTACATTTCAAATGTCTTCCCCTTTCCAGGTCTCCCCTTCAGAAACCCCCTATCCCATCTCCCCTCCCCCTGCCTCTATGAGGGTGCCCCCCCCCCACTCCTGTCCTACTGGCCTGGCATTCCCCTACACTGAGGCATTGAACACCCTCAGGCCCAAGGGCCTCTCCTCCTACTGATGTCCAACAAGGCTATCCTCTGCCACTTATGTGGCCAGCGCCATGGGTCGCTCCCCTGGAGCTCACAAAAAGTTAAATAATTCCAAGCCTCTTTCCTGGCCATTGAGGACCCCTTGAGGTAAAGAGGAAAGAACCTAGGTTTAGCCTCTTTTTCTTAATCCCTTGCTGCTATCAGCAGGAGTTAAATTGACTAAAACATTTGGGCTTTTAGCCACAGAACTGCAAAGAGTTAAAGAAAGTTAACTTGCTGAAAGTAAGCAGCTTTTAGCCATGCAATTGATGACTCCAACCTCCTCGCTGCTGTCCTCCTCAGGGAACTGGATGCAGTGCTAGCCCCTGGTACATGAGGAACCAGGTATACATTTTCATCACCCAAGTTTTTTTTTTTAAACAAAACAAAACAAAAAACTGCATTGATGATGCAGGTCTGTAACCCCAGCACCGGTGGGTTTGCAGAGAGAAGAGTATACTGAAGGCTCATTGGCAGTTAGTGTGGCTAAAATGGTAAATTCCAGATTCACTTAGAAACCGTATCTCAAAAACCAAGGTGGAGAGTGACTAAGCAAAACACTGGAAGGTGACCTCTGGTCTCAAAACACATGTGCACATACCTACATGCATGCACACACAAATGTGCAGGTGTGTGAGTACACACACACACATACAGGCCTATGATGCTAGGATCTCTTGTAGCCAAAGGTATCCATAAGAGGAAGTTCAGATAAGTTAAGCTTTTAGTTTGTAGAAATGTCTCAAGGTTTGAAATGACTGTTTGTCCTTTTTCTCTCATGCACTTCCTTGCTCCTGTACTGATAATATGATTTTTATTTTTTTCTGCAATTATGCTAGAAGCATAGCACAGCTGATAGACACAGGTAAAGTCTACACCTCCCCATTAGTCCCTGAAATGGTCACCCTGATGCTCTTGCATGGTAATAAACCAGTTACTCCTTTTAGTAGTGTCAAATCACTGACCTTCAGCTCAGTCAATATCAACAGATAAATGTAGAATAAGCAGCATCAAATATTCTTAGAATTCTTCGGAAATTTTATTCCCAGCCAGTTGCTTTCTTTTGTTCTGAAGAAAGATGAGTTAATTGTCCTCAAAACCAAAACCAACCTGCACACTGGAGGGAAGTCAGTTTTAAGGGCTATTATTTTGGTAAAAAAGGAAAACTAAGAGAGTCAGAATTCATCAAATGTCTCCCAAATATGCTATTTTGTACAAAACAATAAAAATTAACCTGAATGTGTATGGTCATGATGCCATTTGTATCAACAAAAAGTGGCTCTGTGATGAAGGGACAGAATTGATGACAGTACATATTGTCCTCATGTCATGCTGCACCAGGTCATTCTCCAACTATTCAGAAAGAACAAACTACAAATCCCAATGCAAAGGCAAGAAAAGTCCAGGAAACAACAGTTTGGAATGGAGATTCTTAGTCTACTTGGCTATGCCGACATCCAAGGGATCCTAGTATTTCAGATGAAGAATTCTAGTTCTGGATAGGCAATGCTAACTGAATTTAGATAGAAAACTTCTCCTTCACCAACCATGGTGGAAACTGAGCTCTCAATACCCAGTTTCTAGACCAGTACTTCTGTCCCTCAAATTTTCATTCTGCATTTGTTGAAACACTGTACCAATGTATCAGTACCATTTCTTCTGCTTCTGTCCCTGACGTTGTATGGTTCTTGGTCAATGTCAGCACAGTTTAAACAGACATGCCCTGTGCACTAAGCACATGTGCTGAAGACCACTCAGGGACAGTGGGATGCAGTGCAGAATCCTGTTTTTTCATCCTAGATGAAGAGGGTAGAGCTCCAGAGAGTGTGCCAAACTCTCTCCTTGGAGGACAGGAGTTTACAGCTACCTATGTGGCTGAAATTTGACCTGACTAAGGCATTGATGGAATGAGGAAAAGATAAGCATGCAGACACATGTACTGAAAAGCTGGAGGCAGGTGGACTATACCCACTCTGATGGACTTCACAACCTGGAACCTCAGGACCTTTATTATAAGCATCTTGGAAGAGTTAGTTATTCTCTCTAGGAGGTCTCTGTAGGCTCCAGTTTCGGGTTGTAAACATCCAGCAGGAGGAAGCTGTAGTTATTCATTGTTACACACACTGACAACGTGTTCTATTCTGATCCTGACTTGGGGGAAAGTCTTTCCTATTTTCCATGGATTTGAGTCATTGGTCCTTGGCATGGCCATGCCTGTGCCAAGAATATATATTCAGGATTTCTTCAGCTCTCTAAAGAAGCACCTGGCAGGTAATAGTTCTTGTAAATGATACAGAAGGGGCAGGAAGAAGAGAGAGAGGGAGAGAGAGAGAGAGAGAGAGAGAGAGAGAGAGAGAGAGAGAGAAAGAGAGAGAGAGAGTTGTGAGAAAGACATTGAGTTATCATTCCTCATTCTTTTCCTTTCCAACCTCTCACCACAGATTTTTGCCCACTTTCTGAGTCACACTGGGAGCATACCAAAGAAACCATGAGATTAGTAGTCCCAAAAGGTGCAAAGTTGAGGGGACTCCTTGAAAAGGCTTTTGTTGCGGATAAAAGGAGAAAGACCAAGCAGCAAGAAGAGCTTCTTTCTCTGTATAGCAGAGGCCCTCTTTCTGTACCTATACACATCCATATAAAGACTTGGCCTTGAGAAGTATGATTTGGTGACCATAAAGTGTTAGACCTAAGGACAAAAACTGAAGATGCTGTAGAATGAAGACAAGTAAGAGCATGAAACCTCAATGACCTTAAGCCACCAGCAAACCTAAGAACAATTATCCAATTATTTATATACATACTGTTAATGTAAACTGTCCACTCATCTCCTCCATCCTGAACCCTAAAACAACATAGACTGGCACAGATATGGAATAGAACCTGCAAGTTAATAACCTACACAAATGCAACAACAAAGGTAATCCAGGCATTGCAAGAGTAAGAGCCACGTCCACAAGCAACCCATCAAAACCTAGCATGTAAGGCCTTAAAACCAGCTACTAGCAGAAAACGAGCTTGCCAGGACAGTTTACAGAGAATGCAGGTGATCTCTAGAAGGAATTACAAAGCTTCCTTCTCAGTAACAATGTGCTCAACTTGCAGGCACAATAGGGAAGAATAAGGAAGCCATAGGAAAAACTTACCAGTGAGAACCATAGAACTGTTAATAATTAACAGTTGCCTTGTTTTAATTTTTTAATAATTAGTATCCTGATGGGAAGGTGAAGAATAAAGAGTGATGATTTCCATTGGAGGGGAGGGATGAAAAGAACATGCAATTAAGTGGTTAGCTGTAAGCCATAGTCAAAAAGCAGCTCCAGGTCAACAGCCAATAAAACAATGGAAGGGAGATGGCAATACCTTAGATCTCCATCCATCCTCTGACTCTCAGGCACTTTCCTGATGACTCAGTACACATACAACTGAGTCACTCTGATCCCTGGCACCTCCCAGGAACTAAGCTGGGATCTGAAGAAAATGCAGATTAAATAGACAAACCAAACCAGCTCATTCAAATCATTGTAATTAAAGCAGTCTGTTCACTCTCTGATATTCGCACGCTTAAAATAAAAAGGAAGGGGAGAAAAAAGATAAGAAGAACCAAAATAAAGCAAGTCATGACGATGCTTAAAAGTTAGCAGTTTTCAAACAAATTCCACAAAGTAGACAAAACTGAAACATCTATAACCAACGGAGCTGGGGAAAGAGCTCAGCTGTACAAGCATGAGGACCCATGTTCAGATCCCCAATATCTGTATAAAAAGTAGGGCATGGTAGCATACAACAGCTGTGGGGGATGAAGACAGAGGCAGGAAGATTCCTGCAGCTTGGTGGAAAGCCAGCCTAGTTCAAGCAGGTAGCCACAGGTTCAACGAAAGACACTGCATCAAAACAGTAAGGTAGAGAGTAACTTAGCTATATACATGTACACTCATGAACAGGTACACATGCATGCATGACACATACACTTAGCAAAAATATAAAACTAGCAGAAAGAAAAGAAATACTCCATAAATGGGGCCAAAATAGTGATGAAGGAGATCAAAGGGCCTTGCTGCCAAGTCTGACCACATGAGTTCAATCTCTGGGATCCAGATAATAGAAGGAGAGAACCCACTCCCTCAGGGGACCTCTCATGTCTACATATGAATTATGACATAGATGAGCATGTGTGCATGTTTTTGTTTGCACACATACATGTACACTAAAAATAAATGTAAATTAAAGAGAAATACTCTACAAATACATAAAATGTTGTTTGAGAGTTAACTCAGGTTTGGCCAACATTTTATTTTTATTAGTTAGCCACACTGCAAGTCTTTCAAAATAACATGAAATGGCTTGAAATAGTCTCCATAAATCATAGAGCCTTTTGAACATAAATCTGCCTGCCTGAGGCCACACCCTTGCCTTGCCTCATCCTGGCCTCTGATTAATCTCTCACTGTCTTGAATTCAGGAAGTTTATGAGGGTGTAACAAGAGTACCAACCTCTAAGAGCTCTCACCTCATTGCACAGTTGATTTATCTGATGTTTCTGGAAGGGAACCTGAGTGAGAGTCATATTAACCAAGTATTTTTATTATAGGAAGGATTGAATAATACAGTCAACAGATATTTTAAAACATATTTGCAAAAATGTGTATGTCATATGAACATTTGGCAGGTTTCAATGAGTGATTATATCTTACAACATTAAAAATATTTCAATAGATTCTAAAAATTGCAAAATATAAAACCCACATTTTCTGGCTAGCTTTCAAGAGCTAAGCAATTACTTTTGCTAAGTGTAGAATTCATGCATCTCCTCTCCACCTAACCTACCACCACTGAGTAAGAACAGTGACTCTATAGGAAAGGCTGATCTACTACTCATGGTGATATTTTTTTCCGGCTAGAAATACATGTAAAATTTTCCATTTCTCTCTTTTAAGCAGAACCCATGTCTTGATTCTCCAAACTAAATTTGACATTGAGGGTGTGGAGACCCCAGCAATCAATATTGAGACCTCTAATCAATCATTGTCACTGTCACTTGTTACCTAAAAATGTTTTCAAAAGCTTAAATTTGAAACAAACATACCTAATTTTTTATAAGGTTTCATGATTCTTTAGGATCTGGAATTTGGGTTGGGATCATCTTAGACTTTCTTCAGTTTTATCACAAGTTGGCAAATATCACTGATGGTTCTAAATCTGAAAATGGAATACCCTGAAGGAACACTAAAAGGGATGATCAAGGCATAAAATGTCTGAGCCTTCATGCCTGGCATCAGTGGGTTTGTTGAGTGGGGTTCCTATAGGTAGTCTCTTCAACATGGTAATCTCAAAAGAGCCAGAACTTAACACATTGAGGCACCGATTCAAGACTGAAGCACCTTTGCCTTTAGTAATCTACCACCAGAAGTCATCAATGGCCACTACTGGTTACTGCCAAAGCAGTCACAAGCCATCTTGAATCAAAAGATAATGTGTATGTAACACCATCTCATCTCTCAATGGAAGGCATGTTAGATGCTGTGTGATCATGCTAACCCACAATAGTTAAGTAGGAATTGACATGACACAGGGAACATCCAAAGTGTCTTAAATCTCCTAGGTTTTTATCCAAGGTCATGGGCTGCGTAGCCACCAGAATTCTTGTACAGTACACCTAATTGAAGAGGAGCTGGAAAGAGTCCACTAGTTTGAATCACATGTATTTAATCACACCAAGAATGAATCTCATAAAATTGTCATTTTATTAGAGATTTAAATTTGACATATTCAGAACATACAGGACTGGAGAGATTGCTCAGTGGTTAGAGCATTACAGCTATTTCAGAGGACTGGAATTCAGATCCATATGTGATAACCACCCATATATGATAACTTACAACCCCCTGTAGCTCCAGCTCCCAAAAGACATGATGCTTTCTGCTGGCCTCTGAGAGTACACAATACACTCACACATATACACAGATACACATAAATATACACAAATAAAATAAAAACAAGTTTACCCCATAAAGCAAAACAAATCCATTAGACTTAAATAACATACCCCCACCATATTTCCTGTTATTTGCTGTATATAACAAATATCATACACAGTCCTGAATAACAATTTATAATCTCACAGTTCTGCAGACATCACATCAGACAAAGCTTCATAGAGTCTCTGCATCTGAAAGATTGTTCATATTTGGGCTCTTGGAGAGAATCTATCTCTGGTTCATTTAGCTTCATGAAGTTGCAGATTGGAAGTACCATTTCCTTGATGCCAATCACTCCTAACTTCTAGAGGTCATCCTTACTTCTTGGCTCTGCTTACCTCTCATCTTTAAAGCAAACAGAGACAAGTCAGACTCTTCCTATCATTATCTCTATCACCTCTCTCTGACTTCAGCCAGGAAGGATTCTTTAGTGTTAAAGTTTCATGTGATTAGACAAGCTGCCAAGATCATGCCCTCATCCCAATCTCTTTCATTTAGACACATCTCTAAATTTTCTTTGCCATATAACATGTACAGTTTTGAGCATGAGGCTATGAACCTCTCTTTGGAGTGTCACTCTTCCATCAGTGACACTGTCAACCTTCCATTTGAATTCCAATTTGTTTTTGCAGCAGTACCAATATATAGTACCATTTCTGGACTTTCTTGTTTAGTTTAATTCTTAGCCTTAAGGTATCAACTACCAAGGCATTTCCACAAAATGGTAATTTAATTATTTCTATCTACCAGAGCACTTGCTCTCAAACATGCCCTAGACTTTTCCTATATTCCTAAATACTATGTTCTAATTTTGGGAAATGTCTAAATATAAGCAAAGTAAATGTTTTATAATTAAAATATGCACTGAAATATAGTTATATTCTTTCTAGTGCAACCACAGTCACTATTTGCTGCATTCACGTTATGCTTTTCTTTTTTAGTAATTAGTTTTTTATCACTGAAGTCTTCAAAGGAATTGAGAATTATTCTCAACACATCTTAACACAACAGATAACTAATTGGATTTTCTCTCTTCTTGCTCTGGCTGGCTGGACCTTTGCCCTGTCTTGAGCTTGAATTGATTGCCTGCTAGTCTGCTATAACTGTTTACCTGCAGATGTCTTTTTAGATTCACTCCAAGGATCCCTTTTACATTTCTCCTGGGTGAAGAGCCATCTAACTCATGATTTCTCCCTTTTTGGAGAGTACACTCTTTGATAGCTCCCTGAGGGAAAAATGCATACTGTCTGTTTATTAGTTCCTTAAGTGTTTGTATTCTATTCTCACATTTGATTAACAGGCTCTGTATAGTATTCTTGATTAGAAATCTTCCTCCTTTTCTAACATGATATGGAGATGTGCATATGAATAGTGTAGAGAATGGTCCACATGACAGCTGGAAGACACAAAGTCAGAGAAGTGAGAGGAACAGTGTGGTGGTTTAACTGAGAAGTCTCTATAGTCTTGGGCATTAAAACACTTTTTCCTCAGTTGGTGGCACTGTTTGCAGAGGATTAGGAGGTGCAGTCTGGCTGAAGAAAGATGTCACTGGAGACTGGCTTGAAGAGCTTAAGGTCCTGCCCTCCTTCCTTTGCTCTCTTGGCTTTGTGATTGCAGTAAAGGATGTGAATTCTCGGCATAGCATCCTGCTCCAGCTGCCATGCCTGGTTCTTTCTGCAATGCTTTTCCATCATGACAGACTCTTATCTCTCTGTAAGTACAAATAAACTCATCTATCATCATCATGGCCTTGGTCATGATTCCACCATAACAACAGAAAAGTAACATGACCACTGTGAAGACAAATGCACCTCCAGAATGTTCTCAGGCATCACCTTTCGAACATAATAATGGTCCTTGAGAGTGTAGGAAATGGTTTCCTTACATACCAGTGTGTGGAGACATCAGAAAAAGTTTCATGGCTTTTTTTCATAGCACAGACTTGCTCTATTTTGAAGACCATTCTAAAACATCAACCCCTCCCTGAAAACCAGGTAGGAGACATAAAAATAATCATTCTATATGATCTCTCAGGGCCATACATTTTTAACTGTTTCTTCTGTTTGAGTGTCTTCATCCTATCTCCTAGAACACAGTAACAGTGTTTTGGTATCTTATCTGTGGTTTTAATGTTCAAAAAGTCAAATGTAACTGATATTGAAAACAATTGTTCTTTTCTGTTTTAAAATCTATACTAGAAATAATCATGTTTTTGTATGATGGATATGAAGAATTGAAGAATCATATGCACTTTAGACTCATAGGTTTCTTATACCTACAAATAAATGCAGCTCTTACTCATCAAAGAAGGTTCTTTTTGCAACAGAAAGTCACAAGTGGTCAGATGCAGAGAACAACTGAACAACTATGAGGTACCTAGCCCTAACTGGAACATCTACAACCCAACTCCTACACCTAAAGCTTTGGAAAATTTTCAGAAGAGGGGCCAGAATTGAAAGAGCCAGAGAACCAGGAAGTCTGCTGTAAGACTGTCATTTATATATGAAAAAGTGAACCTACTCTCATGAAATTCAAGAAATATGGCTACTTAAACAAGACCTGAACAATGACAACACCGGTTGTGATGCCACCCTGAATGGGGGAAATTTCATGGGCCCCCACTTTTAGACACAAAGAACCATAGGCAGTTAATGGCTGCAAAGAGAAGGAAAATTAGTCTTCCCCAGAAATGAGCCTCCTAAATGGTTACCTAATACCAAGTGGTCAGCCTCCTTAAAAACATATACGTGCAAATGCTGTGCCCATTCAGTATGATCTGAAAGTACATATAGAACTACCAAACTAGTCAGGACTGGCTGTTGCTAGGGAGTAGCTAAAGAGTAAAATTTTTGGTGCAGCTTGAGTTCAGCTGCAGGTCAAGTTCTCAGGCCCTTTTTCTTTTAAAATAGAGGCTGGTTCCAAGATGGAGCACTGAACAGATTCAGTAGGTTGCATTTATATAATTATTCATATATGTGTAACAACAATAGAATGCAAATATTTTATCAATTTGTTTTATAATACCAAAAAACAAACCAAAAATAAAGCTAAAAAGCCCTTGTGCTTTCTAATGATCCATGAAAAAGTAGGGACTAGTAAGGTGGCTCAGCAGTTATGAGCACTTGCTGCTCTTGCAGAGTAATTTTCATTTTAATTCTCAGAACCCATACATCATGGCTAGCAACAATCTTTAACTCTAGTTCCAGGAGATCCAATGCCCTCTTCTGACCTCAAAGGCCAACACACAGACACGCACAGACACACAGACACACACACACACTACACATATGGAAATGCAGACCAAACACGAATATAGACAAAATAAAATAGATAAATATATACAAGAATCTGAAAAGAAAAAGCCTACCTTTATACTTTTTTTTTTTTTTTTTTTTTTTTGGTTTTTCGAGACAGGGTTTCTCTGTATAGCCCTGGCTGTCCTGGAACTCACTTTGTAGACCAGGCTGGCCTCGAACTCAGAAATCCGCCTGCCTCTGCCTCCCGAGTGCTGGGATTAAAGGCGTGCGCCACCACGCCCGGCCTACCTTTATACTTATTGTCAGCAAATTTCACACATGTATCTATCTGCTAATATAAATTATTAGAAATCCTAGAAATTATTAATTTTAGTAATACTTTAGGAAGTAACCAAGTCATAAATATTGGGTATTGTGACAATGTCATAGCCTCCATTTCTAGGCTTTTATGTCTTTGTAGAAGAAAGATATCTATACAACGAACAGCTAAATAGTCTATGATTACATGCCAAAACGAGAATTACAAAGACATAATTTCTAACTAGGTATGAGGAAAAACAAGGGAATTGGTACCAGAACTTTATCCTGTAATCCACTTAGAAGAAGAAAAATCAAATAAAACCTAAACCACAACTTAATGGGATATATATAAGAAAATTCAAATAGATCTCTTAGCATGTATTCAATCTCTATATCTGAATGAATATATTAGCTATGAATAGAAACCAGCATTATGTTGCCACAGCTGAAATTTTATGATGTTATAATTGAACTTTTATTCTAGAGCTGACATGGAAACAAAAACTGAACAAACACAAATAAATTTCTTATAACTAGAGTTTTATAAATGTACTTTTCTTTGAACATTTCTGTACCTTATATTTTAATTTCCTCAGAAAACCATAGAGATATACTCCTATTTCGTTCTGGCCTTAAAATCTAGTTCTTGCAATTAGGGAAGCCTTTCAAACCATTTTAACAGCAGGGTTGGTTGGAATCCAAGGTTGTATCAATTAATAATGGACAACAATTTAGTAGTTGATAGATGCCACTTATTTGATGTTCTTAAATGAACTCCTTTAACAACTCATAGTAATTAAGCTATTAATTAAATGTAAAACTAATGTTAAATTGTTCAGTTACAGAGCAAATGTAGGTAGTTTCTAAAATCTAATTGACTAGAGATAATAATCATGTGCAGGTATTATAGAATGCCAGGCAGAAAGCAGGAAAAAAAAACAATATCTGATTTAATTGTTCTAAGAACTTAAGTTCAGATTTCCCCTTCCAGTTGGCATTTGCTGGATTTCTGGATTCCACCAATTGTCTTTAAATTCTAAACAGGGAAAAACTATTTCCTTAGATGTAGTTAAAAAAAAAAAATGCATGCACGCACAAAGAGAAACCAGCCATCGTTATAGCTGAAGTCTGCAGTTAGAATTCAAGTGGTGAGTGGGAGCCAAAGGTACAGATATAAAATGTATTCCACATTAGTTGGCCTTGCCAACTGAAAGCTTAAACGTTACATGGTTTCTAATAAGTGAATGACATTTGTATTTTTTCCCCAAAATCAAAGTAAATAGATCAAAGTTACATTTCAGAAATACTTTCTTGCTGTCTGAAGAAGTGTTCTCTCATGTGGAAAAGAAGAAAGTATGGCAATGAAAAGATTGGCTTTAAAAGTGGTCAAACCATGAAAAACTTATTTTCTAAATGACTTAGGGTCATACAGGCATATTTCCTGAGAGCTCCCAGGTCCTATCAGAGTGAAGTACTGATGTATAATTTTGTTTCCTGCCTTTCAATGTTATTTTCATTACTATGGTTTCACTGTGCCAGTGAAACAAGAAGCTGTAGGTTACAAGAAGGAGAGTTCAGCAGCTAGAGACTTCTTTTAAGATTAAGTCTATTTGCACTGTAAATCTGGGAAGCATGTATTAGAACTGAGAACTGAATCTTCAACAACAGTAAAAATCAAATCCTTTTTGTTGGTCTGTAAAAGGAAAGTGTGTTATATATTGGAATTACATGTGTCATAGAGAATAAACAAAAGTAGTATTTCAGGACAAAGAGGATAAAACTGAAATTACAGTCAGAAATACCTTGGATAGAGAGGTGGGTAAGAATACACTAAAATCAAATCACCACAGGAATGACTCTGAAAACGAAAGAAAGAAAGAAAGAAAGAAAGAAAGAAAGAAAGAAAGAAAGAAAGAAAGGAAGGAAGGAAGGAAGGAAGGAAGGAAGGAAGGAAGGAAGGGAAAGGAAGGAAGGGAAAGGAAGGGAAAGGAAGGGAAAGGAAGGGAAAGGAAGGGAAAGGAAGGGAAAGGAAGGGAAAGGAAGGGAAAGGAAGGGAAAGGAAGGGAAAGGAAGGGAAAGGAAGGGAAAGGAAGGGAAAGGAAGGGAAAGGAAGGGAAAGGAAGGGAAAGGAAGGGAAAGGAAGGGAAAGGAAGGGAAAGGAAGGGAAAGGAAGGGAAAGGAAGGGAAAGGAAGGGAAAGGAAGGGAAAGGAAGGGAAAGGAAGGGAAAGGAAGGGAAAGGAAGGGAAAGGAAGGGAAAGGAAGGGAAAGGAAGGGAAAGGAAGGGAAAGGAAGGGAAAGGAAGGGAAAGGAAGGGAAAGGAAGGGAAAGGAAGGGAAAGGAAGGGAAAGGAAGGGAAAGGAAAGGAAAGGAAAGGAAAGGAAAGAAAGAAAGAAAGAAAGAAAGAAAGAAAGAAAGAAAGAAAGAAAGAAGGAAAGAAAGAGAGAGAAGGGGGAGGGGTGAGGGGAGGGGAGGAAAAGGAGAGAAGAGGAGGAAATCTCCTTAGTCATGGGTTGTGTTTGCCCACAAGCTTTAACTGGCCAAGATACCAGCGATCGAGTCATAAAACATGAAAAAACATCATTAAATCTAAACATTTAACTAGTAGAAAACAGGGAGAATCGAGGGCTACATGAACAAGGCTACAAATTAAGTTAAAGAGCTATGGAAGTGGAAACTACCGCTAAGATCAGAGCTACCTTTAACCTAGAGATGCCCTCCTGCCCCTGCTTGTGAGTGACATGAACCCATGCTGCTTTTGGGATTTGGGCCTGGTTCTATACTGAAGTATTTTTGTCATTCCTCCTAATATTTCTAGTCCAAGGGAGGCATTCCAAAAAGGACACTTCTATCTTCCAGAAGTGTCAGAAAATCCTGTGGCTAATGTTGAAGGTTACAGGGAAAGTCCCTTGCTCAGTACAAAATGGCAGACTAGCTTTGTCAGCTAGTCTTTCTCTTCCCTGGGGATCAACTACCTGAATAATGTCCTGTAGTTCTGCACGTGAAATTCCTGGAATGCCTCTGCCATGCTAGTGAGGCATATTAGTAGCCTTAGCGTTCAGCCAATCTTTGTGCACCCTGGATATTCTCACCCCTTTTCCCAAAACCATATAGCCTTCGGTCCAATCTAAATAAAGTGTATGTGTATAAGCCCAACCCAATAAAGGTATATGCAGAAGCTAAGATCGTCTCAGAGATCTAATTCATTGAAGATTTTTGGAGTAGGACTTTGCCTAAAATTTTGAGCTGTAACACGAAGATCGTTAGAGAAAGAAGACTGGGATGGGATCCTGTCTGTTCCAGACTCAGCTTCATCCTTCCAGCCTGGTGTGCAGTGGCGTCTGGACACCCTGAAAGGGAGAAAGCTGGGTATCCAGAATCACACAGGAGTGCTGGTCAGGCTGCATGGTTGTAAGTAGGAAAGAATGCAGTCTGGAACAAAATTAGTTATGAAGCATGGCTACAAAACTCAGATGTAAGCTCTGGGATAGATATGTCTCAATGGGTAGGCACTGAATTTAGATGTGCAACACCCACATAAAAACTGGGCATGGTAGTCATACCTATAATACCAGCACGGGGGGCGGGGACAGTGTGTGAATATGGGGGTAGATCCCTGGGGCTCACTAGGTAGACATTCTAAGCTGAGACAATAAGCTCAACTTCAGGGACTCTGTTTCAAAGAATAAGGCAGAGAAACCACTGAGGAAGAAATCCTTGTTAACGTTTGGCTTGCACATACTTGGGCATACGTGTGCACCATACACACACAAACACCGAATTCATGACTTCAGGAACATATACATGCAAATTTAGCTGTTCTTGGAGACACTACTGGTTTTGGTTTTTGTTTTTTTTGTTGTTGTTGTTGTTGTTTTGTTGTTGTTTTGGTTTGGTTTTTTTTGCCAGTCTCAGGTCTCAGCATTTCCAGAAGTTCTTAAATTTTACTTCTCCCGTGATCCAACCCTAGCAAACAGCCAGTGGCCCCTTTTGTTTGAAAGTCTTAGGTAGCCTAGGCTGACCTTGAACTTGCTACATAAGCAGAAGCTGATCTTGGACTCCTGGTTTTCTTGCCTATAACTTCTAAGTGCTAGGATTTTAGGTAGGAGTTCTATGTCCAGCTAAAACCAGGCTCTAACGTGAACTCATGAATGATCTTCCTGTGAAAACTGAATTACCTAAGATCAGAGCACCATACTCACATTAAACTAACCGCCACTTCAAAGGCACAGATGGCACAGGATAAAATCATGCCTGCTAATGGAGTTTCAAGAATCACAGAGACAGGGAGAAGAATCTCTTGGTGCTTGAGATAAAGCAGCCATGGGCTGCCCAAGCATATGCCAGGAATAAAACTCAGGGTCTCTGAGGAACAGCAAGCACTTTTAAAGTCAGGGTTGGGCCTTCTCTCTAGCCCCAGAGCAAAGATTTAAAAGAAAAATAAAAACTTCACTGGAGGCCGAAATATCAGGCTCTATGAAGATAAATTCAACTGAAATAAAGTTATCATAAGTGTTTTTAATTCAGAAGTTAAAAGCCTCAGAAAAGAAAGAAAATATCTGGGCCTGGGGCACAGAAGTTAAGAATTTAAAGGTGGGAGTAAATTAAATTGGCTGTTAAGCATAAGCGTAAATTATGCATCCTAAGCCTGACTGATGTTTCCAGTGAATTAGCTGGTATTGTTGCATCAGCTCCTCCACCCTCAGGAAATGTCTCACTACTCGTATCCTCTTCACAGAGACTGAAAAAACTTTTAGGGACACCATCTGGTCTCTTCCTGATTCTTATATCAGGTAGAATGAATGACTCTAGCAAAAGGATGAGGGATAAAAATAGGTTGTTTATATATTGTGTACACATTTACATGTGTGTGCGTGTGTGCGCACGCACACACGCATGCATGAGTAACAATAACAATCTGGGAAGTTGCTATCACGATAAAAGCGAAAGGGAGAACACAGGGGGTGGAAGGAAGGGCTATGGAAGGGGCTGGAGGGAGAGAGGAGTGGGGGAAATGATGCAACTTTCATAAAATTTAAAATGTCCAAAAAATAATATTTCACATAATACAGAAAATCTGAAAAGAGTTTGTCTCTAGAGACACCTTTTCCTAGTATGCTGTCACTACTTAATACTACCAGAGCTGTATCTCAAAGAGACCCTTGGACCTGAAGGCCTGGGTCCCAGCTTGACTCAGACACAGTCTGAAATGCTTTGGGTTGTCTAAAGCACTGCCCATGAGGCCAGGAAAGACTCTTTTAGGAGATTCATAATTTGGTTTCATTTGCTCTATCAACAAGAGCCATCCATTTTCTTAGTGAAGACCTCTCTTGAATTACTCAAAGGTCCTGCAACTGCATTAGGGAGAGTTCTAGAACCAAATGCTGGGTTGGTAGCAAATTTTACATGCTCCTAAACAAACCCTGTATGAGACAGCCAAGGAGCAGGCTACAGATCCGTACCTCCTTCTTTGTACCTCCATCACAGAAGTCATCAACTTGTCTTTGATGACTGCCCTGCAGATCATTAAGTGAAAAAACTATTCTTGGCTAAGTTGAACCATGAAGCTACTTGTTATTTGGATTTTATTAAATCTTGGAATTTGATGACTTAAGCCACGTCATGGGGGACTTTAGAAAGACATTTTGACTTCACAGTGATGTGCAATTATCAAGTAAGACAATGACTGGGAATAGAAGGTCTGATGATCAATGTTAAGTGTCAACAGGACAATGCTGAGAAACAAAGGCAACCATGGATTATTTAGTTCTGAACTTGCAAGGGATTGTTTTGACTAGACTGAGGTGGGAAGACCCAGGAGTACCATTCTCTGGGCCTAAGTTCTAGACTGTATAAAAAAGAGGTGGGCTGGATATAAGCATGCATTCCTCTTTGCTAATTATGGATGCATGTTACCAACTGCTGTTGTGACACCATGATTACCTGTACCTTTGAAACATGAACCAGAATACATTTTCTCTCCTTCAAATTATGTTTTTCAGGGTATTTTATCACCCTAACCCTGAAATTCTTAGGCAAATGGATAGAACTAGAAAATATCATCCTGAGTGAGGTAACCCAATGGCAAAAGAACATACATGGTATGCACTTACTGATAAGTGGATACTAGCCCAAAAGCTCCAAATAACCAGGATACAGTTCACAGACCACATGAAGCTCAAGAAGAAAGAAGACTAAAATATGGGTGCTTTGGTCCTTCTTAGGAGAACAAAATACTCACAGGAGCAAATGTAGAGATAAAGTGTAGAGCAGAGACTAAAGGAAAGGCCACCCAGAGACTGTCCCACCTGTGGATTCATCCCATATATAGTTACCAAACCCAGAAACTATTGTGGATGCCAAGAAGTGCATGCTGAAAGGAACCTGACATAGCTGTCTCCTGAGAGGCCCTGCCGGAGCCTTACAAATACAAAGGCAGATGCTAGCAGCAGCCAACCATTGGACTGAGTGTGGAGTCCCTAATAGAAGAGCTAGAGAAAGGACTGAAGGAGTTGAAGGGGGTTGCAACCCCACAGGAAGAACAACAGTATCAACCAACCAGACCCCTCAGTACTCCCAGGGACTAAGCCATCAACAAAGGAGTACACATGGCTCCAGCTGCATATGTAGCAGAGGATGGCCTTGTCATGCATCAATGGAAGGAGAGGTCCTTGGTCCTATGAAGGTTCTATAGATGCTTCAGTGTAGGGGAATCGAGGGAGGGGAGATAATGGGTGGGTATGCCCCGTAGTTAAAACATTCCTGGGAACAGCTTGACCATAAGATAAAGAGGAATGTGAGGACATAACAGGGCTATCTAAACTGAGTCAACAACTCACAGAACTCTGACACCCTGCACGTACATGTAATTTTTCTGCTGATGTTTGAATAAGCCAATAGTGTGTCGCTATGCTGAATTCCACACCCCTAAGTCCCTTACCCCATAAAAACCCCTAGCTTCCGAGCCTCGTGGCCAACATCCGTTATCTCCTGTGTGGGATGCGTGTCGGTCCGAAGCTCTGTCATTAAACTACCTCATGTAATTACATCAGGGTGGTCTATTCATGATTCTTTGGGTGCACGCCGAATCGGAAATTGAGTGGGGATTTCCCCACTAGGTCTATCAGGAACACCCTCATAGTAGGGAGAGGGAAGGAAGATAACATTTGAAATGTAAATAAAGAAAATATCCAATTAAAAAAAAAGACGGGGTGTCTAAGTGGTATCTTCATGAAAATTTACATATCATATTCAAGAAGACATCTGGTTCATGTCATCTTCGCATTCATAGGTTCTTAAAGATACTCTACCATACACTGTCTGAGGCCTGTCCATTCTAGTCTCATAATTGAGCTTCTCCTTGGTACCATCACTTCAATGTTATCAACTTAATAAGCTCTGGAGAATTTGAGTAGAGCACCTCACTATTTTGGGTTCTACTAACAAATTTTGCAATGTATTTTTCAACAAGATTAAAATTCATCTTTCACTTAGCTATGATGGGGGGGTTACTTTAAAATAATTTTGGTAGAAAATTTTCAAGTAGTGCTTAATCCAAGATGCTCAGTTACTGTGACAGTGTTATTAACCAATCTAGAATCAACAGGAAATTGAGCCTCTAAGCAAATCTGTGTGAGTTTATCTTCATTATGACTTATACCTACATATAGGAGTGTCTCATTTGCTTGGATGGGATTCTAGACTAAGTGGAGAAGTAGAACTGAACAGCTGCAACATTTATGGATCTTCTGTGTATTTCAATCAATGTACACAGGCAGGCAGGCAGACAGACAGGCAGGCAGGCAGGCATGTACAGGTGCAAACTTTCACAAAGCAGACAATGAAATTCAGTGAATATTGGAAAGCTTTATAACAAATTTTTTTCTGGTAAAATATTATTAACGGGATGCCTTTTCATGTCATAATCCAAACACTTTATTACTTAGCCTAACTTCCTTTTACTAAGTTCTTGATACTTTGCTAGTTTTAGTCTTTCAGTATGTCTCTCAACTCACTCCATTATATTGACCACTGAAGTATAGCAGCACCATTAAATGACCCCTAGTTGGTCATTCTGATGCTTCACTTTTCCTTTTTAATAAAATGTAATGGTTCCCACTTTCCAGTATCTGCCCACTTCATGGAACACACAGAAACTCTCCAACTAACCACATATTAAGAGGGCAAGACCCTGCACCTGGATGTTACTGATGACAAGGCAGATGTTATGAACAAAACTTTTATTTACATACTGTATCTAGATGCAGATACATAAATTTTTATACAATTGATTTCCAAAAAATGTGCAAGAAATTACTATAATTCACTTACAAACCAAAACACATATTAAATCGGTGGACTTTGGATAATTCATTCTGTGGTGTTCTCAGTACAAACAGTATATACCTGATTTGAAACATACAAAGTGTAAACTACAGCAATCTAGGTTGCAGGTATTAATTTCATGGCATATCAACTATGAGACTTCCTTACCCCAACATGACAATATACTGTTAGGAGATTCTAAGACTCCATCTCACCCTTTCTGGTTGGAGAACTTGCATCACTTTTCAAAAACAAATTCATATTTGCCTTGTTATATCACGACTGATCAATAAAAAGGTTATAAAATTTTTTCTTTACAGGACTAAAAAAGTATTAAAAGAAAGCAAATTTTTATTACTAATATACCAATAACTTTAGAATTTTAGTTATTTGTGGAACTGGCTATTGTTCATTATTCAACAAAACTGTCTATTGCTGGTAGTGTTATTTCAGTTTCTAATTAACACTTCATATTCAATGAAAGACATTCAGATAGATATCAAAATGTTATTTTGATTCATTCATAAAGTTTCTTTCATATATGACATGAAATGTACAGTCAAGTTGACATTCCTGAAAGCAGTTAGAGATGCTTAGCACTAGGAAAAAAACTGCATAAACCTGTAAGATTTCAATAACTTTTGTGTTCAGTAATACTGGCTCAGAAACTACAATGAATACTTTGTGTTTCATTTCCTTAATGCTAACGAGTTAGCCTATTTGGCACATTATTTTATTCAACAGAAAACTGTCGCTCTGTGTGGCTGGTTTCCTTAAAATTATTTTTCAGTTTTGTGGTTATTTACTGTGATACGTGACCTTCTAATTTTTCACAGTATTGCACCATGTAAAAAGAGAACAGTCTTCCTTGGAGAAAGCAAGGCATTTTTTTTTTCAAGTACTCTCCATAGCTCTCTTATTTATAAAAATGTGTTAAGTGTCATAGGAAGCCCCAAATTAACCCTCAGCCTCCAGCATTTCTGGTGGTGGAGTATACAGAAAAAAAAAAAAAATTCACTCTCACAGTTTTCCTGCTTGCTTTTGTCTTGCCTTAATGTAGGAATTCTAAATGTGTTCTGAGCTAGTGCCTCTGCATAAGCTTTATGGTTGTATAGTTGGTGTTTTTGTTGGACCCCAAACAGCAAGGGTTGGAGGTGCCACTGAATCTCTTGCCTACACTTGGGACCCTTTTCCTTCTAATCCAGCCTTGATATGAGGGTTTGTTCCTAGTCTTAATGGAATTTGTTATGCCAGGTTCTGTTAATATCCCTGTGAGGACTGCTCTTTTTTTGTTTTGTTTTGTTTTGAAGGGAAATGGAGAAGTGGATCTAGATGACAGGGGAAGTTGGGAAAGAGCACTGGGAAGAGGAAAGGTACTGAAAACTGTGGTCAGGATGTAATATATGCAAAAAATTAAAAGTAACAAAAATTATTTCACAGACACATCACATACACACACACACACACACACACACACACACACACACACACACACAGAGAATGGCTTAGAGGTTATGCTTGTATCATCTAAGTTCAGAAAAGCCAGAAAGTTAACCAACTTCAATCTAGGCTATGATACTAGATGACAGAGACTTAAATCTCTTCACTTTTATCAGACAGTGTCATACAAAAGTCAGTATTTCCCATTGTTTCCCACTTCTGTCAGATGGATGTCTTGGCTACAAAAACACAAAAATATTGGCAATATTTTACCATTTGCAAATCTGATTTCTCAATAAATGCTTCGATTTTTATTCATCAATTATCAGAACCTAATCATTTCAAATTGAGTTGGACAGGTCTATAAAGCATGTAAATAGAAGTTCATCAAGGGTTGTTTTCATAATAAAGATTTGTCCTACAGAATAGCACAAATTGATTATTAGAAAGATTTAGATAAAGATAAGAATACTCTTGACATTTAATGGGTAGATCCTAACCACACGGCACCATGGGAAAGAGTGGGAAACAAGCTATGTTCACTTGAAACATGTTGGGGACAGTCCTGAGACTTCTATGAGCCATGATTGCCAGGACATGTGCATATTTTTGAAACATGAAGTCATCTCAACGTTCATCATTAATACAGTGACTATGTGACAACACCTGCCATCTAATGTAGATGTGGGGACTGTCAACTCACACTAGATATAGCTTCAGTTGTTTAAAAATAAAGTTTTACAAAAAAATAGTTAAGTGTCTTGCATTACTTTGCACACAAGCCTACAATTCTCCAATAGTTCTTAATCCAATAGTGAATGCTTATACTATTACTATATAATTCATCCATCATATTAGATGAAACACATCAGAAAATGAAATTCTTTGTAACATTCCATCAAAAGTAAGTGCCTTGCTCCTTGTAAGTCAAGATGCCACAACTCTTTAACATGTTGGCACTGAGCCTTTTCCTGCAATATCTCAATTTTGACCCTAGAAAAAGAGAAAAAAAAATGTAAAGCTATAGATATGTTTGGATGACAAAGTCAGCAGGTCTGACCTAAGATGTTTACTCTAATTTTTTAAAAAGCATGTGCAGCTGGAAATATTTTCTGAATGGAGAAATCTTTAAATACTATCGCTTAATAGTTTTAATAACACCACTGCAGAACTTTGAACTCAATCAACAGTCTACATTCCAAAATCACTTTTAAAACCTGGGCTCATCGTTCTCTAACCCAATGATAAGTAAGTAGAGGTGCCAAACTACTTAGGAATTAACCAATTTAAAATAAACCAAAATGCTATCCTCAAAGGGTAGTCACAAGCAGGAAACTATTTCTGGTATCGGACATAGTTTTACAATTTTTCTCACACAATGTATCACAATTTTTAATTATTTAACTGATGTCATTCAAGGTTGTTGGTTTAGAGTTAGAATGGTCAAACACAGCATACTGTAAAGATTATACAGAAGAAAGTCAAGACAACTTTAAAATAACCTTTCTATTCAGATCAGTTTACAACTTTATATAAACTTTAATATAAGAAAATACAACTCATTTATGAAACTTGTTTTGTCAAGTTTATGGAAGAAAATATCTACTAAAGAAATCATAGATAAAACATGTAACTGAAAAAAATCTCTCTCTCTCTCTCTTACACACACAAACACACACACACACACACACACACACACACACACCTCACAAGAAACCAGGGTTATCTTACTTTTGTAACAATTGTTTGGGCTTTACAGAGCTTTTAAGTTACGCCAATTTGTACCCGAGTTTAATGACAGAAAAGGCAACAATTTCTAAATTGGGTATATATTTGTTTACAATTTTTAATGTAAGGCAATTTATCAAAAGAGACAAACCACAAGATGAAAATGAAGGCAACAGAACAATTCAACTTCTCCCAACCAAAACAATTATCACATCCTTAAAAAATAATTTAGAAAAGTGTTTTAAAAGATGTTGCAGATTTGCATTTCATTTATCAACATTGTATTAATTCATAATTCTGAACAAATAATTTTTAAAGTGTGAGACTTAAAAAAATCAGTTTTCAGTGTATATGTAAATGTTTTATCCCACACGTTTATTCAACTGGGCCATTTAACATCATAGCAATTTATATTTAAGTTTCATTCAACTTTACTTAGGGTTGAATACACATGAAATGTGCTTTAATGCATAAGAATCACAGTGGATAGCAGCAAAGGACTGGGAGGGGCATTAAAGAGAATCTGGTCATTCACATTGTGATTATTCTGCAATTAAGGAAAGATAACTCACACTTCTAAACTCTAAAGGCATCCCTTTTCAAGAACCAAAATAAACTCAGGACGCCTTGCAGACACTTCCCCACCCCTGAACGAATTGATGACTCTCACACATAAAAACTAAAAGTTATGGCAGCAAAGACTTCAATGGCGATTTAAGTCTGTAAACTGTACTCAAGTCTTGTTTCTGAACCCCAAAGTGCAAGAAACAGGGCTCCCAATCTCTCAGTAGTGCTTTTCCTGCAAATAATCCTTCATTTTGTTTGGCAAAGGCAGTTTCTGAATTAAGTCTATTCTGGTGTACTGACGTATAACAAAGCGGCACAGATACTGCAGAGAGCGCACCTGCATGAACCGTGACACTGGATTGGTCAGTCTGACTGGGTAAGTTGCTGATCCAGGCAATCGAGATCTTGAATAACAAAATGCTCCATTTTCAGAGTCCCTGATCGAATGCTCGATTAAGTCAACTATAGATGTATGCCCTTCCACATCTGGCTGTTCATAAAAGCTGAATCTACCATTTGAGTGCTCAATTCTAGTGTGAAGTGTTTTACCATGGGAACGAAAGCTCAGACTTAAAAGGTAACGGTCATCAGAACTATCCCTAACAAGAAAAGAACCATCTGGCACGTTTGCCAACTTCCCCTCTGCCTCCCAGCGTGTGATGGGGCCCCAGTACCACCCCTGTTTTGCAAGCTTCTTCAGCTCCTCCGTAAGACTTGTAACAACCATGGGGCCACTACTTTGCACCGAGTCATAAACTCTAGCAACCCCAGGCGCAGAGTTGGGATCGAAATTCAAATGACAGCGAACACTTTCCGCCATGTGCAAGTCTGGGCCTGAGAGGCCGCTGAAGTTCCTTTGGATTGGGTTATTCTGCATTGGAGGTAGCAACGGTGAGAGGGGAGGGGCGTCATCATGACCTCCTCTAGGGCTCTGCAACATAACTCCTGTGGTGCCAATCAACAAATTGTTCACTGATGAATCCACAAGGATCTCTGGGCCTACAACCAGGTCCTGGTCCACATGACTGTCGTCTTCGGAGAAGGCACCACTTGCCCCCGGCAGGGGTACGGCTGACACCTCCATGGGAGAAGACGTATCCAGGCAGCAGCTGCGCGGCTCTTCAAGAGGGCACATCCCGTCATCTAAAGGCACGGTGTACTGAAGGTAGTCCTGAGACATGAGTCCGATTACTACAGGCACGTGTTCCTCCAGGTGGAGGCTCAGGTCCCCGGGTGAGCTGGGGCTGCAGCGGGACTCAGGGCGCGGCTCTGGCTGCAGGTCTCGTAGCTCCCTGGGCTGCAGTAGCTCCCTGGGCTGCAGCTCCCGCAGCTCCTTGGGCTGCAGCTCCCGCAGCTCCTTGCGCACACCGTTGACTGGTCCTGGGCTGGCAGCATGCACCAGCGCTTTCACTCGCATCTCCATCTTGATGCACGTCTCCTCCGAGCTGGTGGGACGCAGCGGCCAGGGCGTGGGGCTATAATGGTGGCTTCTCAGTGATGTGGAACGGATGGGCCGCGGAGCACGCACATCCTTGAGTCCACCAGGAGCTGAAGCTGAGGAGAAAGTGTCCTCATCTGTAGGCGCAGTGCCGCCCTTGCCCTTGGTCTTCTGCTTGGCGGACAACCGCCTCTTCAAAGTGCCCATCAGGCTCTCGCTTTTGGATCTGTTCTTCCCTTTCTCATCCTCGCCGCCAATGTCACAACTGGCCATGTCTTTGCCATAACAGCTCCCGAATAAAGAGTCATCTTTCACGAAGTCACCAGCAAGGGACTGGGGCTGAACCACCATGAACTCAGTTTCGTCTTTGCTTTTACTCAGGTTAAAAGATTTCCTGAAGGTCTTGAGACTGATTTTCTTCATTTTGTCAAAAGTTAACTAATCCAAATGGGTCAATTTGGTTCTGGAGCAGTTATGCCCAAACATCGGGAGGGGCTGCGATGCCTCATGGGTGAATTCTGCCCGGCTTCATTTAACCTCTGAAGCTATTTTCTGGGGGAAAAAAAAAATTAAAAAAAAAAAAAAAGCCATTAATAAAACAAAACAGAAATTTTAACTTTTAGCTTCAAAACAAAAGCACCCAATTCTATTCTTAGGAATGTCACCCTAAAGATTAGGATAAATGCCTGCTACATATACTGGGCATGGGGCAAACACTGGGTCCTTTATTTACTCCTTGTTTTTTGTTTTGTGTTTAGGCCAGGACTAGGTCTTTTCTACTGACCAGGCTCATCTTCAGCACCAGGCCTAAGTAGCCCCCTCACCACTGCCCATGCAGCAGGCTGAAGGAACAAAACATAATGAAGGCACCATAATGCCCTGGAAGAACAAGCCCACACCTCAAACACATACACATGTATTGTGAGATACAGTCTATGGCCCATCACGGGTGCATTGCATGATCCAAAGAAGAAAAATGCACCCAAAAATCATACCTTTCCACTGCAGCTTAGAGCAACTTGGTTAATTAGCAGAAGACATAGCTCTAACTCACTGTTTGCTTACTATCCCCTACTATACACACAACAAAGTACAATAACATGAAGGCTAGTAAGTTATGATCTAGAATGCTCATAAGCCAGTAGAAGAGACAGATATATGAATGGTAAATTACAATACAAATCTGTCTGAAACACCCTGGTAAAACAGGTGGGAGTTGAGGGAAAAAAAGAATATGTCAAGTGTTCAGTGTTAACTACAGATAGCAGGTGGTTGTTACATAGACAAATCTGCAAAAACCATGCTCACTGAAACCACTCAGACCAGACAACCTATCAGGAACAGCTACATCAGCTCCACAAAAAGCAGCAGCAGTTTTAACAGCCTCACTGTCATACACTGTTTCTGGAAGATACTGTAAAAATAGAATACTTATAAATATTTGGAGCACAAGACACTTTAAACATGAAGCTATGCACCAAGTGAACTCACTAAGTGCCTGGTCTTATCCCAGAAAGCAGACTCAGTAACTGATTGTCAAACAGTGTGTTCGCTAACCCTGAGGTTTCAATAGTCCTGCTTGCCACTATCACATATCTATACCACAGATGTTAAAAACACTACCAATGCATATGCAATTTAATTCTAATATTAAGGGGATAAGATCCAATCCTAGACATTAGAAAGTAGAAGCTCAATCAAACCATATGTTTTAGATCTCTTTTCTCCATCTTCTAGGCAGAGATTACTCTAAATTTTTTTAAAAGAATATCTATTTTCCTGTTTGCACTTCCAAAAATATATGCCATCTTTTTATAGGATTACCATCTGTTTTGTGCCCAATAAGTGTTCTGAATCAATCTTGCCATTTTTCTAATTGCAAAGTTTTAAGTTTACACATACACTTGAAAAATTGTATAACAGTTCAAGGAAAAAGGTTTTAGATATTAAAAAGAAAGAAAGAAAGAAAGAAAGAAAGAAAGAAAGAAAGAAAGAAAAGAAAAGAAAAGAAAAGAAAAGAAAAGAAAAGAAAAGAAAAGAAAAACCTCTACAGGCCCAGCAGGTAAAGGTACTTGCCACTAAACCTGATTCCTGCTACTTTTCTCTCTCCCATTCTGTTTTTAGTATTTGGAAGTATAGTTTTTTGGTTTTTTTTCCCCCCAGGAAACTGATTTACGTTAATATATAATAAGTATATTAATGTTTTTAAATAAACAAATATGTATTTTTAAACTTGGTTTTAGTTTCTAATAGGAAAATTTCAATAGATACAAAACATGTAATTAAATCATTTTGTGATTCCCAAACAGCATTTTTCAAGATCTTTTAAGAGAATAAAAACACAGACGGTGAATTAAGGAGTGTTGATACAAGGACTAGACCCAGCTTCAATCCCCAGCTGTACATAAGCCAGGTGTGATCTGTAAGTCTGTGATTCCATCACTTTAGGGGAGGTGGAGTCAGGAGGATCAATTCAAGGCCATCCTTAGCTACAGAGAATTCCAGAATTCTGGAGACCTGATTCTCCCCAAAGACATTAACTATGGTGAGGCTTAAATGGGTTGATACATTTGTCAAAACTCTATGTAAACTGTGTACTAAAATATGTGATTTCATTGTTAGGTGAATTATACCTCATTCTAAAAACTCAATAAACAGGAAATTCAAATCAAGCTAATATATTTCTGAGAGCCATAGTGCAGCTAACAAAACTCTATTACCAGGCATGGAAAACCACCTTTCAAGCTGGAGCTGACCTGAAAGCCTGCTGCCTGAGGACTATCCAAAGGTACTATAGGAGAGAAGCAATAAAAAGACCCATCAAGGAAACCATATGGTCAGGAAACCACAATGACCAGCATAGCAAAATATGCAAAAGGGTGCATAGGGCTGGATAGATGGCTCAGCAGGTTAAGAGCACTTGACTGCTCTTCCAGAAGACCTGGGTTCAATTCCCAGCAACCACATGGTGGCTCACAAAAGGTACAATAGTAGTATTTATACCTTGGGGGAAACCAATAGCCACCTCATTTGTCTATTCAACAGGAGGGAATTCATCCCTGGTACTGAAAACCTAGCCAACTAACATTGGTTGGTGAGATCACTGACCCCCAAAAGAACCTACTATTCCTAAACTAGTATTTTTCCCAACTGAATTCTAAATATCTCTTCTTATATTCACAAGTAAGGTAGTTCTTAACCCTCATCAGAGAAGCCACATTTTGCAACAGAAACCATCACAAGAATCCATAGGTGACCATACAGCAGATAAAACTGGCCCTGGAGTGCCCACCTGCAACTCATATATCAACAATACAACCTATGCCTAAGGTTCAGGGAACATTGCAGAAGAAGAGGCAGAAAAACTCAAATAGCTAAAGATCCAGAACACTGGCTACTTGATGGTATTTCTATGAATTACAGGGAGCAACACCCATGAAATCTTAAACTATGGTCTCCTAAAAACAAACACAACAAAACCAAACCAAACAAAAACCCCTGCACAATGACACCACCAGTTGACATCTTGAAGTGTTCAAGGAAATCTCACAAAATCCCACCTCTAGAGAAAGAGCCACAGGCAACCAACCAATTTCAAGTTGCCAGCCCTACACACATATACAAATAAACAATACTAAAAGAACAGCAACGTATTTATAATGTCTGTGCACATATGCATGTGAAATAATAATTGAAGAGGTGATGCATTTGAGAGGAGGTACAGTGGGACATGGGGAAAATAGGAAGAGGTAGGTATGGGATTTATGTAAATATAGTACTCATGTATGAAATTCTTAAAATGTTAAGATATAATGTAAATGTATTAAAACATAAATGTAAAAAACAAGGACCTTCAGGTCAGAGAGATAGTTCGCCAGTAAAGAACCTCTTGCAGATTCAGTTTCTAGTACCCATGTCAGATGGCTCACAAATCACCAGTAACTCTAGTTTCAGAGAATCTGACCCTCTCCTGGCCTGAGGGTACCTGCACATATGTGGTGCATACATTTACATCTAGGTGTGTGAACACACACACACACACACACACACACACACACACACACTTCACCCAGGAATCTGGGAAAGCTTTCTTTGTAAAGTTATTTAAAAACTTTTATCAAATTCACACATGCTTTAGCCAAGTAGACATACAATTAGTAATTTGTCTTTTGGAGATGTTTTTGTGCCAAAGTTATAAAGACACTGTTATCTTTTTATCTTTCTAGTTTTAAACAAGCCTGCTACTTACATTGTTTAAAGTGGTAAACACTAGCTAAATACTGACAGAGTGACAGAAGGACTAAGTCTTCTGAATACAGTTTCATCAGTTCTTATAATCTTAAAGCCTTTTTAAAGTTTGATGAAGCAGTTTGACACTACAGACTAGACTGAGTTTATGCATATCCCTTATTTAGCAATTATATGACCTTAGACATAACTAAATCTACCACTTATGTAACTTATGGAGCTAGGTGTCCTTAAAGCAATGTCTTATATACATAGGCTAAATACTTGCAGCTAGTAATAAATTGCAACAGTTCCATTAAGTAAATAGGGAAACCAAAGCACAAACACTGTAGGACGCTTGCCAAAATCACATGACTGATTCTAAAGTCTACTTAATCACAACATACACCTTTATAATGCATATAATTCTTCTTAGAAAAAAACATAGCTTTAACCTAAGTTGTAGAAAACAACACAAACACATACACATATCAAATATCTACAGACTACTAGTTTAATATACAGGCAAAGAAAGAAGTTCAGGAAACATGAGAAAAAAAAAAAACACTGTAAGACTAATTGCAAAGATGATCCTCTTCCTTCCTCTCGCTCTCGCTCTCTCTCTCTCCGCCCCCCTCTCCCCCTCTCCCTCTTCCTCCCTCCCCCTCCCCCTCCCCCCCCCCCCCCTCTCTCTCTCTCTCTCTCTCTCTCTCTCTCTCTCTCTCTCTCTCTCTCTCTCTCTCTCTCTCTCTGTGTGTTTATATCTAAGCCAGTACACAATACATAAGTACCAATAGTTACACCTCAAAAGTACAGGAAAATAGTCCAAAGCCCACTTTCCTTATTTAGGACTTTCTGTAACAATTGAGCAGGTTTAACTTTAGCACTGAACAACTACTTCATGTCATCTCACTTGCCAAAGTTGAACAGTGTAATACTAGGCAGTGCTCTGCTAAAGGTATTCCTCTCAAACCCTCCCCAGCCATGTCAAAGTCTACCTAGTTTTAAATATTACAATGCAGATGGACTTTTCATGTCTGACCTTACTCTATATACCCCACAATGACTTCAGCCTTTGCTTTCCAGTCAACTACAATTCAATCTATTGTGGTGGGTCTGTTTCCTGTGGCTACCAGAAACTTATACCTCACCCAGCCAAATCCCTGACATCTAACACCCTGGCACCTGAATTCATCCAAAACTGGGGTTTCTATCATTCATAGGATTTCCACAAGTTTTCTTAATTTATATTCACTTCTTTGCCTCTACAGTTCTCTTATTATTCCAAGATATCTTTGTCAATTCATTGACAAAACACTGTGTTTTCCAGAAAAGTTGAAAATTTAGCTACAAGCAGTGGTTAGAATGCTCTCCAGGCCTTCAGGTTCCAGCTGGGAAGTAAGATGTCAGCAATCGTGTACAATAGAGAACTTAGGATGTTGCACATTCAGTGGCTCAGGCCAGGAGGGGAGCTGGTTCCAAACACCCATTCTCACTTGCTGCTGCAGAGCTGATGGCTGCAGCTATGGAGGTCATAATGCACCAAAAAGTACATTTCCCTTCCTGCCCCCTCACAAGAATTCTACTTTTAAGAGGCTACCTTTATTTCCACCTTACAGAAAAACAAAGTAAGCTTAATAATGTCTCCAAAGAAGTCCAAAAGGAATCCTCTGAGTAACATGGAAGCACTGGAAGCTTGGTGTGTGACTTAGAGCTACCACTTATTGTTGACATGAGGCAGGACAATTTCACAGCAAGATCAAGAGCAGAGGTAAGTCGTTCAGTCTGAGTCACTCCACAGGACCATTTATTTCCTAATGCTCTGGCTGCCCATGGAATGTTTTCCTCATCCAGAAATACAGGCAAAACAGTATATGCATAGATGTAAATGTAACATGATGTGATGAGGAGGCTTGCAACTCCTTTCCCTCCCAAAGTAACTGAAGCTGAGCTTATCTGTTAAACAGCACTGAAACACATGCTCACAAACACTACTGACATCTGGAGAAGGCAATCTGTGCAGGAGATGGCAAGACTGAGAGCAAGAAAGGAAGGACTTGTCAAAAAGGAAGGCGGAGATATAAAAGAAACTAGTTTTTTAACAGAACAAAGGAGGCCAGAAGGGAGTAGGATGACACATTCAAATGCTGAAGGACATTCAGCTACCAAGAATTCTATAGTCAAAGCAATGTAGGGTAATCAGGAAAAAATTAGCATGATACATAAGCATTTCTGTGTTGAAAAGAGGTTGGGCTGCTAGCAGCTCTGTAGCAGAGAACTACAAAACATACCAGAAGGAAAGTGCTTCAAAGATGTCACTTGGAAAAGATTGGAAATGAAATGATAAATGTAAAGATTAATTTACATATTATCATTTCTCTCATCCCTCTGCTTTAAAGGACACAGGAAAGTATAAATCAATGTATTCATCATTGAAAGGCAACATACAACATACATAGATGCAATTTAAGTAAAACAGGAAAAAGGGATCAGAAAGACAAAGGGAAAATGCCAAATTTATATTTTGCCAGATTAACATTATTTTGAAGTATACTGTGATAAGTTAAGGGTCTATCACAAAGTTCTATGAGAATCTGAAGTTAACATTTAAAAGATGCATTTAACACAGGAGGTCTATAACACAGGAAGAAACATAAAATGAAGTAAATTTAAAAGCCAGTGAAATGGCAAACATAAATGTGACATATCAATAAATATCTTAATTGTGAATGGACTAACCCTTTCAGGCATCACAGCCCATGATGTGCCCTGTAGGCAAAACTCATCACTCCTTTTTGTATGTTCATCAAGGAAAAATAGCTATGGTGTTACTAACTGGAAAAAAAATCAAAAGAACAATCTTTTTAAGACACAAGAAAATTATATGAAATTCCAATTTTTGTGCCTGTAAATTAGTTGTATCAGGCCAAACAAAAAACAAAACAAGCACGCCTTTAATCCCAGCACTCGGGAGGCAGAGGCAGGCGGATTTCTGAGTTCAAGGCCAGCCTGGTCTACAAAGTGAGTTCCAGGACAGCCAGGGCTATATAGAGAAACCCTGTCTCGAAAAAACCAAAAAAAAAAAAAAAAAAAAAAAAAAAAAAAAAAAAACCAAAAAAACAAATCACACTTGTGTATTACAGATTGTGGCGCCTCCTCAGAGCAAGGAGTTCAGAGGCTCTATAGCATGCAAAATTTAACATAGTTACTATCTGATATTTTACAGAAAAAGTTGGCACATGCCTAACTTAGTAAAAGGACTGTCAGAATGAATTTTTTAAAAAAGAAACAGTTATTGCTGTGTCCTGGGTACTTTCTTGTCAACTTAACACAAATTAGGGTCATCTGGGAAGAGGAACCGCAGGCAAATCTATCAGGACATTGTCTTCTTTTTTGGAAGAGGGGATGTTTTTGGAGATAAAGTCTCTTCGTGTAGGCACTGGCTGTCCTGGAATTCACTTTGTACACTAGGCAGATTGATCTGCCTCTGCCTCCCAGAGTGCTGGGATTAAAAGCAGGCATCGTCACAGATAGCATACTTTCTTGATTGATGTTGCAGGTCCAAACTATTCTGTGTGTAGAGCCAACTTCGAGTAAGTAGTACTGATTTATATAGAAAGTATGCAGAGCCAGCCAGTAAGTAACCTTCCTACATTGTTTCTGCTTCAGTTACTGCCTTCATTTTCCTGTCTTGAGTTCCTATCTTGGCTTCTCTCAATGGGTTGTAAACCAGGATATGTAAGCCAAATAAACCCTTTCTTCTCCAAGCTGCTTTTGGCCATAATGTTTCATAATGCATATCACTTAAAGAACAGGATACAAAAGAATACACCAAGAAAGTAGCCAAGAGACCTAAAATAGCTTAAATAATATCAGACAAAATAGGCTTTAAGGAGCCTTGCAGGGCAGTGGTGGTGCATGCCTTTAATCTCAGCACTTGGGAGGCAGAGGCAGGCAGATCTCTGAGTTCTAGGCCAGCCTAGACTACAGAGTGAATTCCAGGACAGCCAGGGCTACACAGAGAAACACTGTCTCAAAAAAGCAAAAGAACAAAAACAAAACAAAATAGGCTTTAAGATAGTAAATACCAGTAGGGACAAAGAACAGACATTTTAAAATGAAAAGAAAGTTAATACATCATGAAGATATAGTAACAATAAATGCATACACACTTGACATTAACCCCCCCCAAATATATAAACAAAGGTGTAAAAGAAATGACAATTTAATAATAATACATAAAATATTCAATAAGGCAGGCTCCTAGTATATTGATAGACACAGTTTCCTGAGTTTCCCTGAGTTCAATCAATCCCCAGTGTGAAGGGGGAGGGGAGAAGAGAGGGAGAGAAGGAAGGAGAGGGAGAGTGAAAGAGGGAGGATGAAAGAGAGGGAAGAAAGAGACGGAAGAAAAGCAGAAAGAAATGGAGAAAGGGTATGAGTTTAGAATGTTGAAGATCCCTACACTAAAAACCTGAAACACAAAACTCAGCGTTTTAACAATTCCACACCTAACCTGGTGTGATGGGTTATAATCAAAAGCAAGGGTTGAAGGAAATAAAAACTCACTTATATGCTAAGGGAACACAAAACAGAAGAGCTGTGTATTCAGACACAGCTTCTTTCCTAGGACATCTTATTATATGCAATCAAATATTCAAACTTGGAAAAGAACCCAAAATCAGAAACACATTTTTGTCTCAAGTACTGTGGGCAACAGACACTTAGCCTGGGACTTTAACACTAATCACACCTTTGAGTGTTGTTTTTAAGTTTCCATTCTTACAACAGACAAAAGCAAGACTCAGCAGTGCTTAAACGACTGACATTATACAGGATATGTATGTTCTTTAATCACAATGAAGCTAAATTATATACATACAACAGAAATAAATCTGGAAAACCACTGAATATAAGAAAATTAAACAAAATACTTCTAAATAATCTATGGGCTGGCTAAAGACTAGAAACCATAAGCTTAAAACATATTCCAAACAGAATAAAAAAAATAAAAGAAAGTGATGCAGTTTATAAATAGGCATTGTAGCAATCATGTAAGCCTAGCACTTGAATTTGAAACTAGTGTGGACTGTATACAGGAAACCCTTGAGAATATAGAACTTAAATCAAGCCAACTCTAAGAAAATAGTAAATGTAATATAGAACTAAACCCAGAGAATATGAACACACACACACTCACACACACACACACTCTGAGTGAATGACAGAGTAGAAACCAATAAGATAAATAGCAGGAAATCTCTAACCAATTCTTTTAGATGATAGAGAAGAAATAATACCTAAGCCAAACACAAGAGACCTAGAGGTGGGTATCCCGAGGTTCCAAAAACTCTTAACCTGGTATTAGCAAACAAACTTGACAACATGCAGAAATCACTATGATCGGGTTCTAGTGCTGCTTTTGTACATATTTGTGTGTGGGGTGTAGTACTGTTGGGACTGTGTGCACATTTGTAGAAGTCAAAGGATAACGTGCAGGAGTGTTCTCTCTTCCACTTTGTGGATTCTGGGTATAAAATTTGGTTATCATCTCTGGTGTGAGCACTGTCATCAACTGACATATCTCATGCCCACAAACAAGTTGCTTTAATAACAATGATCAATTGATATAAAGAGGGATCACTCAGGATCATCTAAATAGCTCTATTCCATTATAAAAAAGAACTATGACACATTATAGATGTCTAGAAATCTCTCCATGTCCAGCCCCACAAATTGCCTTGTCTCCCACTTTCTTTCTTTTTTTTTTTTCCATTTTTTTAATTAGGTATTTAGCTCATTTACATTCCCAATGCTATACCAAAAGTCCCCCATACCCACCCACCCCCACTTTCTTTCAGTACATTTTCCCTTGCTACATAATGCTTGTATCTGTTTCTGACTCTGTCCCTTTTGTGCTTTTATTATTTGAGCCTTATACTTTTTTCAAGAAATTACATTCACAATGAAATACAGTTTTGCCTATATTTTCTATAAAGTTTTGCCATTTATACTGAAGTTCTTGGTTAGCCTAGTACTGATTTATATGAGGTAGGGATTAATATTTTCACTTGGATAACTAATTGACTCAATATTCAAAGAAATTATTATCTCTTATATAAGGATCAAAGCAAGAAACCAGTAAGAGTATTTTCTAATTCAAGTCAGCCAAAAATTTTCTGATCACAATAACCACTGCTCTTAATACAGGTATGCAAATTAATTTGGCAATAGTCAAGTTTTAAAAATCATCAACAATCTCTCCTGGCAACACTATTTTTATACATTTTAAGAAATAACAATACTTCTTGAATTATGATTAAAAATAACTGAGTCTTAAAAATCAAACACATCCTAATTTCCAACAGCGTGAGACAGTGAAACAAATGCTGGTACTGCTACATGTGGACTGTGGAGAGCCACTGAAATCTGTGTTTACACAGTTATAAATAACATGGGGGCACCCATAGCGTTCATTTGTTAAGTGCAAAACACAGGAAATAAAATTGTACGTAAAGTGTGGTCTCAACTATGTAGAAAGAATAGGGAGGAAAGTGGACAGAGAAGGAGGCTGTTGTTGGAGAGCAAAATTTTTTAGACATGTTAATTAACACTTGGAGTTTAAACAAAAATTCTGTGAGGTTATTTGTTCTTCCTAAAGTTTATTTTATTTGGGAATGGCCATGTAAATGCACCAGTTTCAAGAAAAGCAGAAGGCTTCTTCTGGGAGTCAGTTATTTCACCAACTAACAAAAAATTTCACAAACAAAACATAGTCATTAGATGAGACTGTTATTTTGCTTTAGTAAAACCTAGATAACTTCTTCCTTTGTATGTTATAGAATCTGACATAAAGTTTTATACTGATATGCACCATGGTCTACTGGTCTTACATATTCAAAATTTAAATGACAACTATGACAAATCTACTTTGAATAGCACACCTCCCTCTCTACTTGGTTTACAATCCACAGCTAACCAATGCAGTCACCATTTGCAGACACTGCATTCAGATCCCTCTCTCTACCCTCACACCCAGGCACTGATTATGTCTTTGCCTAGGCCACAGCTGCACCCCACAGCTGACCATGGCTGGAAAAGGTCACTCAGATGGTTCTCATTTAGTTCTCAAGGCAGTATGTGAGGTCAATCAACACTATCTAGAAATCAACTTTTTATTTTTGGTTCATTCTCTCTTGTTGCTGACCATTCCACCCTCATTTTTCCTCACATCTAAATACTCCATCTTCTATCTCAGCTGATGCCTCAGCCTCTAATTTCAGAGAAAATAAATCATCAAAAGAAAACTTTGTAGCTAGGAATAAAGCTCTGCTGTGGAGAGCCTTCCCAGCAAGTACAAGGTCCTAGGTTCAAAACCCAGCATCTAATATGAAGGCAAAGAAGTGTGCACTCTACTATCTTGTCAATCCAATTAATATTGTCTGTTCCACATCACTCCTTGGCTCCTTTCTAAAGATACCATGACACTGTCTTTGCACACTCCATCTCCTAACAACTCCCCCTCTGTTGGTTCATTCCTCTCAATAAATACCCCACTTTCTCCATAGCCATGGCTCCATCTCAGCTCCCCTTGTAGCAGCAATCCCTAGAAACCTTTGTAAATTTAGCAGCTACAATCCTGCTTTCTACTCTGTTTGCCAGTTGTCTTTCACCACCACAGCAAGCAGCCTGGGGCCACCTGCTCAGTTTTTATCTAAGATGCTACTAAAACTCCTTTTCTCAACAAAACTTCATGTCTTTGCTACAAGGTCATCTCACTTTTAGACCCCCTTGCTGGTTTCCCTCCAGCCCCTTCTTGGAGTGATCAACATTCAGGCATGTTCCCCTCTTCTTTCTCTATGCAAACACTTCACCCTTCAATACTTACTCTTATGGTGATAATAGCACCTAAACAGCATCCATTTCCACATCCTATCTCACCATTTATAGGCCAATTCTATTCAACTCTCCTCTTGTCTTCTATATAACTGAAACGCAGCAAGTTTACACTAAACTGCATGTTTTCCAACTCACTTCTGCATAGAAGAGGTACTGGTGAGCAGGGCATGCTAAGGGGGCACAGGAGCTGCAAATCACAGCCAACATTACATCCCATACAGCCTTTCTACTCACCTTTTCCTGGTATGTAATCCTTACAATAAACCAGTCAAATAAGTATTTTACTGTGTTCTACAGATTATCTAACCAGAAGAGGTCATTATGGGAAACTCTGACTTATAGTGAGTCAGCAAGATGGCATCTGTATGAGGAAGTCTGTGGACTGAGCTTCTACCTGAGGTCTGAGCTACTCTGGACAGTGTTACAATGGAAGACACCAGTTTTCATGCTGAGAACTGGTGTACTGAAAGTACATGGCAAGGAATATATCATTCCTTCACCCTGCATCTGGGCCAGGTCATCTATAAAATAACAATCAGACATTTCAACAAACTGTTTCCTTAATAATAAACCAGTGGCACAAGGGCAACACTAATAAAGGAAATCATGTGCATGATACCCAGGTTACTATCAAAATCCTTAAAGTTCCCACACATCCACTTTATTTACTAAGGCACAATTATACTTGACTATTTGAAAAGATCTATTGTCATATTTAGTGATAAGTTATATAATATTATAAACCCTGTCTGTGCTGTAAATGTATAATTGTTTTAATATAATTCACTGATACACTGTCATAACTGACAGTTGAAAATTAAAATTAACAGTTATAATGTCAACAGAATGGTTTTAGACAAAATATTACACATTCTTCAAAATGTTCATCACTTGCACTGCCTATGAAATAAGTGTCACCTTTCTGGTTAAGTTATCAACTATGTTAAAATTCTTTATGAATTTTAGACAAACTGAACAATCACATAGACCCAAAGATCTACATTTTTACTCTGGGTAGAAGTAATATAGCAGAATGATGCTACCACATGATTTCTCTAAGAACTTGCTCATATGTAGAATTCTCTTCAATGCACTGAACTATAATAGTAACAACAATACAAATGACTAAAAAGTAACAAAGTTCCTTTGACTGTTCTCAGATTCTATAGATCTTAACACAGAAGTTCCAATCCAAAAAGAAATTTATTATTCAAATGCTTTTGCATAAAGAACACATAAGCTTTTTATCTCTGCCATAAGTTATGAGCTTTATGGTAAAAAACAATTGCATTTTCTAAATTACACTTGAATTACAAATAAAATTTTACTCCATCATCTACGAATGATTGGGATGCATAAAACGGTCAGTCCTGTTGATCCAAAGTTGCAGGATCTCTATGACATAGGGCAATAACAGGATATCAGGGGGAAGTCCCAGTAAGGATCCAATATTGATGTTGTCACAGAAACCAGAGATCTCAAACCAGACCAATTACTAATTACAATGAACATTTGCAAGTGAAGATGTATATAAGAATGGAGAGCTACAGAGGATAGTAGACTTACACAGTGAGTTTCAGCCTTAGCAACATAGCAAAATTGTCTTAAAAAACAAACAGCAACAAAAATCCATCATCAACAAGAAAGAGCATACATGTTAACCTGTCTTAGCTAGGGTTTCTATTGCTTTAAGATACCATGACTAAAAGCAATTTGGAAAGGAAAGGGGTTACCTGGCTTACACATTCTGATTACAGTCTATCACAGAGCCGGGTCAGGGACTCAGGCAGGAACCTGGAAACAGGAACTGGAGAAGTCATGAAAGAATACTGCTTACCAGGCTTGCTTCCTGAGGCTTGTTCAGCCTGCTTTCTTCTATCAACCAGAATCACCTGCTCAGAAGTGTCACTGTTCCCACATCAATCATTAATCAAGAAAATAACTTACCTACAGGCAAATCTTATGGAGGCATTTTCTCAATTTAGAGTTCTTCTTTCCAAATAACTGTAGCTTGTGTCCAGTTGACAAAAATCTGACCAGCATACTACCATTCCCCCATATGAAATGAAAACCTGAAAGCAATAGAAAAGTATGACAACTGGGAACAATGTTAAAAGGCTTAGACTACCCTTAGATGCAGCACCCAGTGGTGTAGCTTAGTGACAGTACACCTGTCTATACATGCCAAGTCCTGCGTTCCAGATCCAGCAATGAAAAACTAATGACAATTCAAGCCTTCTAAAACAGAAGACAAGAAGAAACGTCCCTGAGAAATGAACACAACTTTGAAATAAGTTCAGGGAGTACAGGAAGGCAAGAAAACCAAAGTTCATTGTTAAAGATTTAAATACAACAACACCCCAACCCCGCCCAAGACTGACACGAAAAACTGAGAAAATAAAAATAATTAATAAACAAATCAATCCAGGACAACCAATCCAGGACTTCCTGTAGCAGAGGAAAAAAAAAAAAAAAAAAAAACCCTTCAGAGAAGTAAAAACAAAAAAATGAGGGGGAAGAAATTACAAACGAAGGTTTAAAGTCTTCCTAGAATTGAAGAGCATTAAGTTTAAAAATCAATGAAACAATACATTTTAAGAATAAAACAATAATAATGATTCAAGTCATTACAAAGCTTTAGTATTATAAACAGATATTACAAAAACTACAAAAAAATTCTAGAAAGACACAACTGCTGTAAACTAGTGGTAGCTGGCCCAAGTTCTTAACAGTGAAGGCCATATGATGATGGGCAATGCCTTCAAACCCCCAACTCTGTCACCCCAAAAAGTTCAATGGCTCTCCTTGAGTCTTCCACACTCTCTGGCATTGTTGCAAAACGATATGCTGGATTCTGGACCTGCCATCCTCTCCACTTCCACTTTGAGGTAGGACAGCAATTACAGAAGAGCAGACTAAGGAAGTCACAAAGACCCATCCCTCCAAAAACCAGGAAAGGGAAAGCCAATTTTCATCCTTTATAACACAGTTGAGATTTTAGGGTTAATCCATCAATACCAAATAACCTATTTCTCCTGAGTAAATAGTACCTAAAATTCTATACACAACCAGATGTAAACCAAATATTCAGAGCAACATTTTCTGATACAAAAGCCCCAAACAGAGAGGTCTACTTCCTCACTTCTAAGGAAGTTTCTTCAAGTGTGGGTTTCAGCAACTCAAGAAGAAAAAAGAATTCCCCTTGGGAAGAAAATTCTAGACTTACAGGCTCTTTCCATCTCTGCTTCTTTATCTCTCCTAACCAAACCCAGACAACTGTTCATGAAGACAGACATACAAACGCCCAAATCCCAGGGTTAAACTGAACCACTAGCATCAATGGCAATAAGAGCTGCGTGTACAAGACTCCATGCTGAAACCCTCTGGAGAAGTGTCATGTAACTAAGCTAACTGCATACACACTCTAGTCTGAATTTATTCATTTATCTACTCATTCATTCATCTGTAGAATGATGAAGTCTCACTATTGAACTCTTTCAAGTCTGAAATTACAACAATTTTATAGATGTATAAAAGCACAAAAATACAAATATTTCCTTCTTGTTTATATACTCTGACAGTCTAATATTTGGTAACAACATTCCCTAAACATGTTTGTTCCATTAAAAGAGACACCAACATACAAGTGATTCATTGAAGGAGGTAATATTTCAATTAAGAACAAAGTTTGCTGGGCATGGTGGCATATGATTTTAATCTGAGCACTAGGGAAGCAGAGGCAGGTGGATCTCTGAGTTTGAGGCCAGCATGACCTATAGGACAAGTTACACAAAGAAACCCTAGCTGGAAAAAAAAAAAACAAAAAACAAAAAACAAAGCTAAACTTTTAGAATAATACGTTACAAATATCAAAATTTGCACAAGGGAAGTAATACACAACAAAATAGTACACCCACTAGTGAGAACTCATCTCAACCTAAGTGTGCTAAACCTGTTACTTTAATCACTTGGTACACTGCTGACACCATGGTCAAACAAGGTCTATTAGCAACCAACAAGCTCTCTGAGACACTTAGCAAACCAAACTTATCTGTGTAACTATAAAGATCAAACTAATTGATTTTTGGTAAAAATCTTTCTCTAATAGGGGCCTCACATACTTCTGCATTTGTAAAGAGATAGTTTCAACACAAGTTCATACATTAAATGTAATCTCATGCTGTCATTAAACTTCTATATAGAAATACACAAATCTCCTAGTTTGCTTCAGGGTGGCACTGACACCCTTGGGGTCTACTGATAATATTACAGCTTGCCACTGAGGTCTTCAGTGACATCTCATAACCCATCATCTCTTTCTTTTCTTCTCTAATGCCCAAGAGTTGGCTGAGGGAAATGGGATAATCTTTACAACTGTCTTCAGAACATTTTCAATAATTTTAAGACAATACTTTAGTGTGGTGTCTGTACAGAGGAGTAAGACAGCTTCACACCACACATCAAGAAATTGCAAAGGACTCACACCAATTAAAAGGTACTGAGCCCACAGCCAAGCTCCACTGGCATCTATGCTATGACCTGTGAACCCCCCTACACACACACACACACACACACACACACACACACACACACACACACATGCTTGCATACTACCTATGCTCAGCTGCTTTCCCTGGCCATGCCCATGTCCCTTGATTCTGTGTCTTACACCCTTTTCCCATATTGGACATTTTTAATAAGAATATCTGCATCATAGAGAGATACTGCTAGTTTCTCAGCATATTATTTTTCACCAGCCAGAAAACATTTTAAACTAATTATTATTATTACCATCACTTGCTATATTCTAAACACTAACCCAGTACATGCGCTCTCTCAATTTCTCATCTCAGCTCTCAGAAAATAATACTTTACAGATAAAACAAGTAAGATTTAAAAAAAAAAAAAGTATTACACAAAAATAAGTGGTAAAAATTCTATCTACATTTGTATCCCTGTGAGAGACTGCTGCAATCAGTCTTCTAACTGTCTGACACGTCTAATTCCAAATCATTTTTTGGTTGTTTTGTTTCAATTTTGTTGTTGTTGTTCGAGACAGGGTTTCTCTGTATAGTCCTGGCTGTCCTGGAACTCACTTTGTAGACCAGGCTGGCATCGAACTCAGAAATCCGCCTGCCTCTGCCTCCCAAGTACTGGGATTAAAGGCGTGTGCCACCACTGCCCGGCTCAATTTTTTATTGGATATTTTCTTCATTTACATTTCAAATGCTATCCCAAAAGTCCCCCATACCCTCCCCCTGCCCTGCTCCCCTACCCACCCACTCCCACTTCTTGGCCCTGGCATTCCCCTATACTGGGGCATATAAAGTTTGCAATACCAAGGGGCCTCTCTTCCCAATGATGGCCGACTAGGCCATCTTCTGCTACATATGCAGCTAGAGACACGAGCTCTGGTGGTACTGGTTAGTTCATAGTGTTGTTCCACCTATAGGATTGCAGACCCCTTCAGCTACTTGGGTACTTTCTCTAGCTCCTCCATTGGGGCCCTGTGTTCCATCCAATAGATGACTGTGAGCATCCACTTCTATATTTACCAGGCACTGGCATAGCCTCACAAGAGACAGCTATATCAGGGTCCTTTCAGCAAAATCATGCTGGCATGTGCAATAGTGTCTGCATTTGGTGGCTGATTATAGGATGGATCCCCGGGTGGGGTAGTCTCTGGATGGTCCATCCTTTCATCTTAGCTCCAAACTTTGTCTCTGCAACTCCTTCCATGGGTATTTTGTTTCCTATTCTAAGGAGGAATGTTTTTTTATGCTGGATTCTCTGTTTAAAACTGAGGCTGCCACGAGGTTCCGGATAACTGAGGCTTGACTTTACTAAACTGTGTAAAGAAACAGCAAGGAAATATGCTCCGGAATAATTGCTTTCCACACTGACAAATAACCACACTTACAAAGGTGATACAGATCTGCCCATCTGTGCCATAACCCTGGTTTGGTCTGAGTCAACTCATACACACTATAATGTCTCCATGGGGAAACAACTCTCTTTGTGAAGGCCTATTTGGGCTATGTGAATACAAGGCTTCCGATTTTACTAGTGTTATGATTTATTCACCTGAGCAAATCAGCTTGGACAAAGATGAACAACATACAATACCAAAAGCTATCTATCTAATATCTACTCAATGAGCCTCTTTCTTTAATGTGATGAGAACTACATAGCAGGTCCCTGCATAGTGTGCAAGTTCCACAGGATATGTTAAGGACATAACGGGGAAAATGACCAAGTTCCATGGAATATGTTGGGGACTCGATGGGAAAAGAGACCATCTCGGGCATGCTACCTTCCTGGAACCTGTATAAAAACAGACCAGAAAGAAGAGAGAGCATAGAATAATTAGACATCACTGTCTAAAGGAAACATGCCAATTTGTTACTTCAAGAGACATACAGTTCTTAGGAAGGTTCTCAGAGGAATAGACACTGGGAGTAAGGTCTGAGAATAAAGCTCCTATACAAGTAGCCACTGGTGAACACTGAGAGTTAACTGTATCAAGGCTGGGTGTTATAAAGCAGTGTGAAATGCCACAGAATGGAAGGGCCAGGGTATAACCATGGGATAAGACAAGGTGCAAACCTACATAAAAATCCTGTAGCCCAATTAAGAGTCTGGATTCACTTCAAATAAAATATATACTTACTAAATCTGTGAGATGATTTAGATCTATTTAAGGAAGTCTCAAGAGCTCCAAGGCCTGTTCAAGGTCACAATATGCCAGTAAATGACCACCGCAAACACATGTCACATCTTCTGTGTGCAGTATGAAAACTGAAATCTTAAATATGGTCACTCAGATATCAACAAGACAGCCATTTAGGAAAGCCAGACTGATTCCTCGTGAAAATAATAATTTCACAAAAGTACACACGTTCTACAAACAAGAGTGTCACTTGTATAACTGCAAGAAATCAAAAGAGAAGTCACACTTTCCCAAGGCTGTACACGTGTATGTATCATCCATCCTGTTCCTTCCAAACACATACTCTTTGAAAATGACAGCAACCACCAAGAAACTCAGAAATGGACATAAAGGATTTGGCTCCTTTCAGTGTATCTCATGACTTTAAAAGTAAGATCACACAATTACCTCTATAAGCAAAATAAAAGATTGTCCTGGCAACACAAGGTTTCCTGAAACTGTCCGCAGTGGCAAAAATTAGCTGGGTTTTCTCCAAGCAGTGAAGTTACACAAGGTTACAAAAGCACTTGGTTTGTTCTCTGAAAAGGCAGCTCTTAAAAACAAGGCTTCTCCATTCTAAAGCAAGACTGAAGAACATGAGACAGTAAACTGCTTGGAATCCAGTTGGTATAGCAGCGTTTTTTCCACACCACACCCTGTGCTTCGGCTGGCACCCAAATCCCTGCCTTGCCACTCCCTGCAGGTGTCCTAACAAGGGAGGACACTCAGATGACTCCCTGAGGAAGACTGTTTTAGTTCCATAGTCAGAAAGGAAAGGAGCAGGGCCAGGGACCTGAATTCAGAGAAGTCTTAAAAGATAAATGCAAACAGGAGAAGCTGCTTTAAAGAGATGCCAAGTAGAGCCCAAGAAAAGCTAGAGGTTCAGGTAAATAACTTGGCAGATCCTGACCCCGTCCAGCCCTAGATAATAAACTCTCCTAAGATCGCTTACGGAGCCCACTGTCCAGAAGCCAAGCCCTCAAAGAAACAAGGATTAGGGAGAGTGGTAGAACCAAAAGGTTAAGGTGACCTACTTTCTTAGAGCAGGGATGGATCCTAAACCTTTTTCCCATATCCACACATGCAGCACTGGAGAGAAATCAGAGCAGAAGAAAGCCACAGACTATATGCTACCCTGACTGTATTTTATCCATGATACCCATAAGCTGTATCACTGGTGTTTTCCACTGCTTTCAAAGCACTGAGATTCCAATTGAAAACTCATTCATTCAAGTAAACTAAGTGGATTCCACGCTGTGGTTGTTGGAGGGTTAAAAGTAAACACTGAACTAAACTGCTACCTACTATGGCTGATAATTCACCTTTTCGTAGGCAGGAGGTCTACCTTTGTCTGATTACAAGTTTATCTTTATTCCTGGGAGCGCTATAAATTAAAACTGTATTTGGGAAGTCTCTCGTGTGTTAATTCACATTATAATTGTAATTAGTATACTGCAAGGTACTCGGGCACAGCAGCATGTTGCCTAAGTAAGACCTTCAGGAATTCAACATTATCTCCCTACCGGAAGCCAGAGTTCCACCTCAGTCTCACCGGCCTCCAATTACAAAAAGTGGGAATGAGAACCCCAAATCGAGTTCTGACTACACACGAACTTGCTACACACAACTCTTCCAAGTTTGGGGCTAGGCCCTGCTCTGGAAAACACCAACAGTGCCGCTCAGAGTCACAATGGTGTGTACCTGAAGTTACCAACTCCGGGAGCAAAAGAGGGCCTGTGCGAGATCAGGGCAGTTTAAATGGCTCGGCCCTCCTCCCGCGACCCTTCCAGGGCACCTCGCGCTCGGCCATCCGGTCCCGGCCCCATTCGGCATCTCATCCCCTGGACGCCACCCCCGGTCCTGGCGACCGCGCAGATTCTATGGTCCCGCTCCGAGAGCCCCGACCGGCCTGGCCCGCAGGCCCCGCCGCCCAGGCCTCGCGGAGCCCCGGCCTCGCACAGCCGCGGGCCCCGGGCAACAAAGGCGGCGGCGGGCCGGGCGTGGAGCCGAGGGTCGGGGCGCCGGCCTGGGCCTCACCCTCACCTCCCTACCCTGGGCCACACGCGACCCCACGCCTCCCCACCCCCGCCCCCCGCCCGGCCATCCCGCTCACCCTGCAGCCGCGGGCTCTGCTTCCTCCGGGCGGCGGCGCGACTGCCGCGCTCGACCCTCCTCCTACAGCCGCTCCTCCTTCCTCCTCTTCCTCCTCCCCGAAGGGAGGGCGCGCGGCCGCGGCCCAGGCGGGAGCGGAGCCGCCGCGAAGGAGCCCCGGCCGCCGGCGCCCTCAGCACAGTCCAGTAGGCGGGGCGTCGCGTGGGGAGGGGGTCCAGGTGGGCGGGGCCCGCGGTCGCGAGCGGCTCCGCCCCTTTCCCCCGCGGGCTCTTGAGCAGCTGCAACCAGGGCAGTTCTCAGACATCAGATGCTCTGGGTTCCTGGTCCTCTCCCTGCACAGCTGAGCTACAAGTGGGAGCCTTAGCCCACTTTCTCTGGCTTGGTCTTAAGAAAACTAATCTTAGTCCTTCTTTCAAGTCTCTAGCCTTCAGTCGAGCTCCTGCAATTAATAGGTGTGTGTGTGTGTGTGTGTGTGTGTGTGTGTGCCTGTGTGTGGTGTGTGGGCTTTGGAAACTTAACTCACTTTTTTACAAATTAACACAATATGCTTCTAATGTATAGCAGACCAAGATTTATTACTGTCCATGAGTAGGCCAATGGAAGTTTATTTTTCCTATAATGGTAAGCAATTAAAGAAAATATTAATACCTCAATAAAGGGAGGGAATACAAAATCTAGCTTAGAATTAATGTGAGTTTTTAAAATGTTTCTTGAATTACCATAAGTTCTTTCAAATGGAAATATATAAAGGGATAAGACTGGGGAATAAAAGAATTAGAAGATCCTTAGAGGTAAATTCCAGATCTGCTATGTTTTAGTAAACTTGTTAATTTAAAATTATAAAAAATAGCAATGTTCAAATAATTGATATTAATTCTTTTAAATGTCCAGTAGAAAGTGGTCATCTAAACACAAAATCTGGCTAAATAATAGAACATGGGACCTATGGGGGTTAAGTCGGTTTTTATAATGGGGTGTGGTATAGAGGTGTCACTTGAAATTGTGTGTTATTTACCAGACTGGCCATTGTCATTCTCAGTATTGACTTGAATGGATTAATGAACACTATTACTACTGTTATCCTGGTTAAATGCAACTCATTTCATATCCTCCATCTTACTTTCCCTTCCTCCTTTCTCTTGCTATCCCCAAGATAACCTCCTTAGTCTTGAGCCATCAAACCCTGTTCAACTTAATTTGGAGTCAGATATCTGAAATCAAAATACCAAGAAGACTGGGGTTGATTAGATAGAAGGGAGCTTTTCAGTCTCCAGCCCTTGGTAACAATGTTTCCTCATTTGTGCTAAGGTCAAGCCATCGCTGACCAGTAGAGACAAATGGCCAGGAGCAGCAATGTGCATGGTCGAGACTCTGAACTGAGAATGTGGCAGACCTGGACCATGGCACAGTTTGGACAGTTCACAGAACTATCTAAACATAAACAAGTCTCTGAGTTTTAACTTCAGTTTCTATCTTCAAAAAGTGGAGGTGATTGACGTTGGCATTTGCCCAAAGAACTTGATATCCTTCTCCATAGCCACTTGCTCTGCCATGTTTATTTCAGCTCTGTTCACAATACCTAGGTGTGATGGCTATCCTATGGTTGTCATTCTGACTGCATCTGATATTAACTAAAACACAAAAATAGAGGTACACCTGTGAGGGATTTCTACTTGATCTGAAGTAGACAGAGCTACTTCTAATCTGGATCTTTGAGGTAAGAAGACACATCTTTAATCCAGATCCACTCTGGGACATGCCTTCTGCTGGAAGCCTATATAAGAGCATAAGGATGTGGAAGAAGGAAGCTTTTGCTCTTTGCCTGCTTAGTCTTGCCTTGCTAGCAATTCCATTCCTTCACTGGCATTAGATCCATCAAAATTTCAGCACATGCTAAAGACCAGCTAAGATGCCCAGCCTTATGGACTGATAAACTACTGGATTCTTGGTTTTCCATTCACAGACAGCCATTGTTAGATTAGCTGGACCAAAGCCTGTAAGTCATTCTAATAAATCTAATAGATAGATAGATAGATAGACAAATATTCATCCTATAAGTTCTATTACTCTAGAGTGGTGGTTCTCAACTTGTGGGTTACGGCCCTTTTGAGGAACAAATGACCCTTTCACAGGAGTCACATATGAGATATTCTACATATCAGATATTTACATTAGGACTCATACTAGTAGCAAAATTACAGTTTAAAGTAGCAACAAAAATAATTCTATGGTTGTCGGGGTCACTACAACATGAAGAACTGTATTGAAGGGTCACAGCATTAGGAAGGCTGAGAGCCACTGCTCTAGAGAGCCCTGACTAATGCACTAGGAAACAGAAACAACCTAAAGTCCTTTAACTGATGAATAAATAGTGAAAATGTGGTATATATACACTATGGAGTACTATTAAACTGTAAAGAATGAAATCATGAGATTTGGATGGAACTAGAAAATATTACATTGAGTAAGGTATCTCAGACTCAGAAAGACAAATGCTGGATATTCTCATTCATCTGAGGTTCCTAACTCCAAATGTTCTGATGTTTGTATGTAACCTGGAATAACTAGAAACCAGGAAAGTAAAAAAGGATAATTTGTCAGTGAGAGGCACTAGAGAGGGGAATAGAAATGTACACATGAGCCGGGCATGGTGGCACACACCTTTAATCCCAACACTCAGGAGGCAGAGGCAGGTGGATTTCTGAATTCAAGGCCAGCCTGGTCTACAGAGTGAGTTCCAGGACAGCCAGGGCTACACAGAGAAACCCTGTCTCAAAAGAAAGAAAGAAAGAAAGAGAGAGAGAGGGGGGGGGGGGGGAGGGAGGGAGGGAGGGAGGAAGGGAGGGAGAGAGAGAGAGAGAGAGAGAGAGAGAGAGAGAGAAAGGGAAAAGAAAAGAAAAGAAGAAAAGAAAAGAAAAGAAAAGAAAAGAAAAGAAAAGAAAAGAAAAGAAAAAAAAAGAAATGTACACATGATCTGGAAAGGGAAATGGGGAAAAGGGTGAGGGACTCTAGGGAGAAGGAAGGAGATAAATGGCAAAGAAGGAGAGAGGGTAAAACAACCGAAGGACATCTGAAAAAGTCACAAGGAATCATACTATTCACTATTTACCTAAAATATGAATAATATACATAAGTTGCTATAAAAATATACATATCAAATTTAAATGAAAAGTTCCCATCTGAGATGACAAAGCTCCCTCCAAGAGCCAAAGACCATCTAACAAAAAACAAAAACAAAAACAGGCATGAGAAGCCCTATTTTGAATAATTAGTCAGGGTTGTCCAAGAGACACCCAAAATACTAATAGGCTATTGCCACTGCCCTTGGTTGCCCCCAGACATGGAAGGTAAGTACCCATTGACAAAAAAAAAAAAAAAACACCATGCACTTCAGACACAGGACCTGGAGAACCCTGAGCTGAAAATTTCCTGAAAGCCATCTCTCTCAGGACTACATTTCATGAGACCAGAAGGCACCATTCAAGCTAACAAAGGAGAGAAGTAACCAACAGTACTACCCAGATATGACATCTATGGACTACAACAAAGGACAGTATGAGAAATAACCCTAAGGGTACAGTAGTGGCATACATACTTTGTCAGTAACCAACAGCTCTCTAATTAGGCTTCAGATCCACCAACAGAAAGGGAAATCATGCCCAGTACTAGAAACCTAGCCATCTAACCAGGGCTAGTGTAAGTCACAAGTCTTGGAGGAGAACCTACAATTACCACTTTACTAAACCAGCATAATCCCTAACTACAGTCTAAACATTGTCTTTATACCCACAGGTAAGTGTAGTCCTTGCTCATCAAAGAAACTTCTTTTTGCAACAGAGATCATTATAGAAAACCACAACTAATCAAAATGTAAAGTTGTAGAGCCCAGTCCCAGCTGAAGCATTTATAATACAACTTCGGAATCTGAGGCTCAGGAATCATTGTGGAAGAGGGGGGGTGGAAAGATAGGTAGAGCCGGAGGATCAGGGAGTTTGCTATGAAGTTTTGTTTCCTAGTAATGTCAAAAGCTAAGTAAAGTCTCACCAATGACTGCTTGAACATGAGCTGGACGGGAATGCACTGATAGACATGCCAAAGTAAATGGGGGAAAGTTCACAAGGCCTCAACCATATTCAAAGAACTACAGGTAATTAAAATATGCTGAGGGCAAGAGAAGTAGTGTCCCCCAGGAAAAACACACCAATAGGTTACCCAATACCAAAGTGTCAGTCCTGAAAACATTACATAAAAGTAAAAATATACAGACTGAGCAATCACTTTCTCAAAAGTCAGGCCACTACTATGGGAAATATCTGGAATGCTGACATATCTTCATGACTCCAGAATACAGCTATTAGTCACTAAACTAAAATAATAGCCATAGAAACTAATAATAATATAAGGTGAGTTATTGTAGAGATAATAGCAGCTAAAGATACTGTTGATATTTCTATGCTTGGAAGAATTCCAAGCCCCATCTTGGCTATAGACATGTATTTTCTGCTTGGAAGTCCACTACCATGCCATCTTTGGGTGACATCTTTGCCCTATATACACCCAGGACAGCCAAGGTGCATGTCCAGGACTCTCATAATTAGTTTGTAACAGTGATACAGGTCTGATTACACATGAAAATGGAGGAGCCACTCTAACAGGGCACATTGATAAACTGACCCTGATACCAGAGGACCTAAGTAAACCTTGTTTTGCTAAATAGTCTATTATTTTCTTCCCTTTTGTTCTTCTTTTTTTGTTGTTGTTTTGTTTGTTTGCATTGATCTGTTTTCTTTTAAACAGTCTTTGATATAGGCCAGCCTGACCAGTAGAAGATGACCTTGATGTCCCTGCCTCTGTCTCTCTTCATGTATACTAACTAAGCAAGCACTCTACCAACTGAACTACTAATCCCCAGTCCCACAATACTTCCTTTATAGAGAGAAGAATGTGGAAACAGCAATGAGCCATGCTTACAGCCTAAGCATATATGACCACACCCATTTCTCAGGAAATCTCAAAAACAACACTAGAGCTTTGCTTAGAGCAAATTACCGTTTTTTTTTTTTTTTAAATTTCCATTAACATATTTAAGACCCACAGTAGCCATGCAGAGAACACAGTACTGGTTTATTTATTTAAGTATTTATTTTTTAGGAAAGAAAGAACAGAAAACACAGAGAACAGTTATAAAATTATCAAAGTCGTTAAGGACACAGCATGATCAATATTTAAAGTTCGATTAACTGATTCTCAGCATCTTCTCTTTCCTTCTACCTCACCTAACTTAAAAAGTCTTCTTGACACTGCATTTCCTAAGAAGTAAGAGTCTTCCTTTTCAATCATAGTAACTTAGCCCAGAAAAGCCTAACTTCCCCTGAGGCCTAAAATTTTACCTTATTAGCTGTAATCCTATCCAATGACTAGAAACCACTCCATGATCACATTAGGTGATGTAATCCTTTGAGATGTAACTCCCGAAGCCAACAAAAACACTATGTATGGCAACCATATGAAACAAATGTGACTCTTCTTTAAGAAGTCTGTGTCCATATTCTAGGGGGTGTTTACTTTCTTCCCAAATGCTGTTATTTCTCTTAAACCTCATGCTTAAAAATGTCATTTAATCCAAGGGAGATGGCTCAGAGTGTTAAGATGCTAGATATAGAACCCTGAGTATCTAAGTTTGACATCTGGAATCCAGGTAAAAACTCAAAAATGGCAGCATCTAAAATCCAAGGAAAATAGAAAACAGAGACAGGTGAATGGCTCAAAGTCAATTAGCCTAGAGTACTGATTTATACACAAACACACACACACACACACACACACACACAGAGAGAGAGAGAGAGAGAGAGAGAGAGAGAGAGAGAGAGAGAGAGAGAGAGAGAATAGCATCTCACATACACACAGGAGTACACACATGCACACACATTTTTTTATTTAAAATTTTATTTTTAAAGTCACTTAATAAACTCTGTGGAGAGATACCACAGCCACAGCAACTTTTACAAAAGAAAGTAAAAGAGGCTTGCTTACAGTTTCAGAGGTTAAGTCCATTGCCTTCATGGCAGAGAGTATGGTAGCACACAGGTAGATGGGCACACAGCTGCTGGAGAAGAAGCTCAGAGCTCCACATCCATATCACAGGCAATAGGAGGAGAGAGACTCTGGGCTTAGCATGGACTTTGAAACCTTAAAGCCCATCCCCTGTGACACACTTCTCCAAACAAGACCACATCTTCTAAGCCTTTCAGTGCAACTCCCTGGTGATCAAGTATTCAAATCTATGAGCCTATGGAGGCCATTATCATTCAGACTGCCACAGTGCCTCATACTGACTCATCATGAAATTATTTCCTGTGGTTTAGGTTAAAAAAAAAATCCAGTATTACCTGAGTTGAGATGTCCAGAAAAACTAAGAGAATGCCTTTGTCATTTGCTGTTCACATTAAAGACATCATTTAATCCAATAGAGTAGTTCTAAGAGGATATTTATAGCATGGCACTACACAATAAGTTTGAAGCAGTTAACAACAAAAATTTTATGAGTACATGCAGCTACAAAAACTGTGCATGCACATGAACTGGAAGGATCTACATCAAGTTCACAATGATTTTTATCTTCATATGAAAGGACACCAGAGAGGTGTACCAAGAGGACTTCTGGCTGTCATATATTCTTCTTTAACATTTTGAGTTAAGCACAGTGAAATTTAAATATCTGTTAAATCCTTTGTGATACATAACTGAGTGCTCATTCTATTAGTCACTGTAAAATACAGATTTCACATGTAGACTCTGCAGTCAAACCCAAATTCAAAACCCCTATCTGTTCTATTCCTGGTATATAATTATGACTTTGGCTATTAAGAACTGAGTTAGCAACCTCATACATATGAGCTTGACAGATTCTTTTGCTTTGTTTTCTTTCTTTATAACAAAGAGGGGCTAGAGCAATGGTTCAGCAGTTAAGAGTGCATTCTGTTCTGAGAGAAGACCTGGTTCAGGCTTCTCACAACTGCCTATAGGTCCAGATCCAGAAGATCTAACATCATCTTCCAGAGTCCATGAGTACCTATACTCATACACAGATACTCACATTTGTGCATAACATAAGTAAAAATATAAAAATATATAAAATAATACAAAAATACAAAAAACTAAAGCATATATATATATATATATATATATATATATAAAATAGCAAAACAAAAATTGAGACAATCAGGATATACTACAACACCCCCGTTGATCGCATGAGTGAAAAAACCCAAGGCTCCTCATTTTCTTTTTTTCTTTTATTATTTATTTTTTATTAGATATTTTCTTTATATACATTTTACATTTCAAATACTATCCCGAAAGTTCCCTATACTCTCCCCCCCCCCCCGCCCTGCTCCCCTACATACCCACTCCCACTTCTTGGCCCTGGCATTCCCCTGTACTGGGGCATATAAAGTTTGCAATGCCAAGGGGCCTCTCTTCCCAGTGATGGCCGACTAGGCAATCTTCTGCTATATATGCAGCTAGAGACACAAGCTCCAGGGGTACTGGTTAGTTCATATTGTTGTTCCACCTACAGGGTTGCAGTCCCCTTCAGCTCCTTGGGTGCTTTCTCTAGCTTCTCCATTTCTTTAAGTACAGTAAAATGCCTGTGTTTTGAAAAGAAAAAGAGAAGATGTAGGTAGAGATGGAGTGGGTGTGATCAGATAAACCTTGGTGCTTCTTTAGTTTGAAATGTTTGTCATTTGAAGATGTCAGACTTTGGGGTGGTGATTTCTGAGCCTCAACATTCATTAGATAGAGCCAGTCAAAAAATGGAAGCTCATTACAGTGTTGAAGAAAACCGAAATTGTACAACAAAGTCACAAAAGGGTATTTTTATTCAGGAACTCTAGAGATAGAAGAAAAGAGACCTTATCACAGAACTGAGCTCCATTCCAAACATGAAAAGAGTGAGATATGTAGTCAAAGAGTGAGGTCAGTACGTATAAATTACGAAAGAGGAATATCAGAGGAACATGGCTAAATAGAGGATGGGGGACATTTCCTTCACATATGATAAAATTTTGGATGGCATCCCTATACAAAATATCAGGTAAATAAGCAAAAACAAAAATCCTAACATACTTATTTAATCAAGGTTTTGTGTGGCATGGGACACTTCGGAGATATAGACTCAAACCCAAAGGAAAACGTTTTCTGTACTGCAGTATGATTGAGAATATACAGAATTGTATATTCAGAAACATGATAAGGCAAAAGAAACTGAGGTAAGGGTAATGGAATGACATGAAGAAAACTAGACCAAATATCTGTTCTTCATGCCCTTCTTGGTCTTTCTGTGTGGCAGCTTTTCTAAGTTATCTCTCTGGGATGGAAGTCTTTGAAGAATCAAGGAGAAGGGGTAAAGTAATCTTTTCAGGTTTTATGGCTTAATCTGAGGAAGGGAGATTCCAGTTTCTATGACTCACCATGAGAACAGAGTTTGGTTTCTGTGGTTTATTTGAGGGTAGAGACAGGAAAGACAGAGATAACGTGATCTGTGGCCTCTCTAAACACCTTCAGTTCAAAGTCCTCAGAGCATATCAAGATGTCATAAATTTAGAGTATAGTGTCCTGAGCCACAGCAAGAGACTGCTTGTGGCAGATAGGTGAGAATGGTTACATAGCTCCTCAGAAATGGGTGGGTAATGAGTAATTTGATCAGTTTTTTTTTTTAACTGACAAACAAGATCTTCTCCAAAACTACATGATACAGGTTGACAACAATCAATTGCATACACTAACCACCCAGCTCTCAGAAATGGTTAAATGGTTGGCCACAGGTTATTAATCTGTCAACATTTATAATGGCTTTTACCTCATAAAGTTGCTGACAGAACTATTCTACTGTGTATTTAACACACAACAGATTTATCACAAATCTTTAATAAATGAAAATTATTTTTACTACTCCTTCATGAACTTTCCTATGAATATAGCCATATGAATTTTTTTACGTCATGACCTATTAAACATCATTTTGTTCTGAGCCCTTAAAATTCAGAAGGGCAGAGAGAGGCTTTATATCCATCACTGTTGCTTTAGCATTTGCTAGTACATTATGTGTGAGGCAGGATATGAATCCATTGTTGGATAAGTGAATGATTTAATGATGTCAGTGCATTTGTTTTGTAAGACATAAAAATGAAAATTCTAGCTTTGAGTGACACCAATTGCATAGTAGAAAAGAAAAGACTGACAGTAAATTTGCTTTATAGTGTTTTTATTATTTCTATTTACAAAATTCCCAGATGTGCTTAGAAAAAGTATTGTCAATTTGTGAGTGAGAATCTGTGAGTAATTCATTGTAGATCATCATATATGGAACTAATTAAGTAACTGTCATCAAGTTTGCCAAACTTTTGAGTTGCTTATAATTTAGTCACTTTTTAACAAACTTTATAATACATGGTTGTAAGTGAGATATATTTTCGTTATTTAATTTCAAGGCATGTTTAAAGTCTCACAGTCTCCAGCTTCTGGCAAATAAGAAAGACTTTAGATTAGAAAGAATATATGTTCAAGGTTAAGCATAATTTAATAACCTAATTCTTACTCATACACTTTACAAGACTGAAGCAGAAGATTTGCTTGAGCCCAGAAGGAGTTCAAGGCCAGGTTTTGAAAATAGTGACACTCCATTCTAAAAAACAAACAAACAAACAAACAAACAAACAACAAAATCCTAATTCCTAACATTAAAGAAAGCCAGAAATCAACTGTAGCTCAAGCTGTATCAGTATGTTTGGACAGTTATAACAAAATTTCCCATAAGCAACAAACATTAACTTCTCACAGTTGTAGATATCCATTAAGATTCCAGTAAGTGATATGTTGCTTAGAATCCCTTTCCTGGTTTATCTTCACAGTAAAGACTAAGTAATTCCCAGAGTCTCCTTTATCAGGGCACTAATTCTACTCAAGAGAACCCGTTCACAGTCTAATAAGCTCCCCAACACTTCATTTGCCAATATCATAAGGATTTCGACATGAATTTAGAAGGTGCACAAACAGATTATTAGCAAATGATTAGTGGATTTTATTCAGGAAGGGAACACAGTGTGGGCTCCGTTCCAAACACATGGTATTTGCTAAGTCATTGGGGATACCCAGCTGCAGAGCATCTGTGAGCAGTGGATATAAAATTACTAAGAGGAAACTTCAAGGGTAGTTGGGATTCTAACAAAGCTAACAGGACTAGCTCCTTGTTGAAGGCAGGCCAAGGAGACCAGGGATCACCTACAGGACAGAGCAGAGACAGAGGAAGCTGAAGAAACTGATGTGCTATCAAAAGTGGTTGGATATAAAGGATGGATTCTACACAAACTGACTTGCCAGGAATGCTGTGGCTGGTGCACGCTGGGCTTGCAACTATTGGAGCCTTGAGAGCCCCACATAAAGTTTAGTGAAGGACAGGAATTTTGTTTGTAACTAAATGTTTTCTCAGTTTATTTTTCCATAGGGTATTAATTCAAAGTTACAAACTCCTAGGGTGATGTAGGGAAAGAAATATAACTTTTTATTCAATTCTCATATGTTCTTCTTGCCTTTTATATAGAATGGGTCCCTGTAACAAAAGACAGATCCACAAGAGGCAAATGAACTTCTTAAGATGTATATTTCATATATAATGGGAGATGCCCAAGAAGTGAGGTTGCTTTCGTGATGTTAGCAATGGCAGTGGATATGTGCCTTAGGAAGAGATGCAGCACTTTGAGTTCTTGTCAGACTTTTAGTCAGGTGGAGCTCATAGAAAAAAAATCAAGATTAATCAGTATGAAGTAGATCTTGAATTTATTAAGCAAATATTTTTATTGTATTTGTTTATTTATTTATTTGTATATACATACATATGCATGTATGCATATACTTGCCATAACAGAAATGTGGTAGTAGAATAACTTTCAGGAGTTGGTTTAAAAATGTCTTTCTACCCTTACAGTTGCCAAATACATAATCTGTATACTTCTAAAGCTACATCTCAGAGGGTTACCAGGGGTTCTTCCAGAGATGAATAGTAGGGTTAACCAGAGGTCATAAGCTTTGCACATAGAAGCTAAGACATATTAGTGTAAATGAAGCTTGTAGTCCGATTTGTAGAGTCTTGGAAAATTCTAGGCTTCCACTTGAGAAAGAAAGGACTACGACTTGTTTGAAGATCATTTATGGTTAGGTCGCAAGCACACTTCATTTCTTTTCAATATTTTTATGTGGAATGCTCTGAACAAGGGGAATATTGTCTAGAGAACCTTCACATCAATTTTATTAATTGTAGTGGAATTCTTGACCCTATGTTGGCAGAATATGTCCATTAGTTTCTGGAGTAAGGGAATTCTTCCCCTTCCCATATCCCTTACATTTTCCCTGTTTGTCCATTTTGTCTCAATTTGGGATCTTCAACAAATAAGCGTTCAACAAATAAGTGTTAGAAAAGTGATGAGGCAAAGGAAAACTATTGTACGGATGGCAAAGCGTGAAGGCAAACAAGGGTGGTTAGCCATCATCAATGCAGACTAACTGTGGACCCACCCCTAGGCTCACAGAATTCCAAACAGTCTTCAGGGATAACCTTTGTTCTCTCTGGTAGAAAGAGCAGAAGTACCTCTTTTGTCTTTTTTTGCAAAGTTGTGTGCTACTTTTAGAAAAGTAGAGAAAAAGAAGATGGCTTTTCTGAATTTGAGTCATCCCAGTGACCTCCAGAGCAACCACCCTTTTATTTACATGTAACACAGTCTGATACCTAGCAGCACAGACACTTATTTTGGAGTAGTTCTTTTGTGATTTTACATTCAGACTCTTCTGAATGAAGCTAAATAACAGATAATGGAAAAACCCTCATCTGATTGGAACCTAGGATTATCTAAACATCACTGTAAGAGGAAGGGCTTTGAAATAATGTGGTAGCATGTTGTCAGCCTCAGAGGAGTACAGGTTAGAGACACAGCTCCATACTATTGCCTGCAGCAGCCCTGAGAGTTTGTTATAGAGATCTCCACTCAGACAGAGCTGGGATTCTTTACTATAAAAAAGAATTTTGGAACTGCCATTTTGAAGCAGAATTGGAATTGAATAAGATGAGAGATTTTAAGTTTGGGATCAAGAGAAAGAGATGGTGTCCACCCAAGTGCATTTTTTAAGAGTGTCATACTCAAGTGATTCAGCAATAGTGTACATGTGTGTGTATAAACTACAAAAATACTCATATATATGTAAGCATATATATATGTATATATACACATATTTCTTTGTAGATTCTAAAGTTGTATCTCAATGTGTTGTAACTAAACTTTTTTTTCTTTTTACCCCACCTCTTCTTAGTAAATGAGATCATAGGATGGTTCTTTAGGTGCTTTGGACAGGATTACAACCTGATCAAGGTAAAGACATGGATCACAAAGGTCACACGAGGGAGTTTAAGATATCTTGTTTACTTTGACTTTCTCATGATATTCCTAGAAAAGTAAGTTTTTATAGCTGAGAGAGGAGAAAAGCCACACTTAGTCATTTTTAGTCTCTCTCTCTCTCCCTGTGTGTGTGTGTGTGTGTGTGTGTAGATCTGTACATATATGAGCATGTGTATGAGGGTCAAAGGTTGATGTTGAATGTCTTTCTTAATTCCTCTCTACATTATTTTTGAGTCAGGGTCTTCCACTGAACTTTAGAGCTTATCAGTTCACACTAACTAGCCAGTGAATTCTGCCTGTCTCTGCCTCCCAGTTTCCATCCATAGCATAGATGTTATAGATTTATGCTACTGTGCCTGCTTTAGTGTGGGTGCTGGGGAGTCCAAACTCAGGTCCTCATACTTGTGCAGCAATTTAAAAATTCTTATTTGAAATTCCTATACAATAAGAATACCACCAGGTAAAGGTGACAGGCAGATCTCTGAGTTCAAGGCCAGTTAAGTCTACAAAGTGATGAAAGAAGAAAGAAAGAAAAAGAAAGAAAGAAAGAAAGAAAGAAAGAAAGAAAGAAAGAAAGAAAGAAAGAGAGAAAGAAAGAGAGAAAGAAAGAGAGAAAGAAAGAGAGAGAGAAAGAGAGAGAGAAAGAAAGAGAGAAAGAGAGAGAGAGAAAGAAAGAAAGAAAGAAAGAAAGAAAGAAAGAAAAAGAAAGAAAGAAAGAAAGAAAGAAAGAAAGAAAGAAAGAAAGAAAGAAAGATTGTTTGTATATAGGTAACGTTAATTTTGCTGGAATTTTTAGCTCTCTAATTTGGCAAAAGTCTTCAACCAGAGTGCAGTGTGAGGGGCTCATTTTCCTTCCTGTGTCCCTTTATTTATGTCCCCTTAGTTTTCTAAGTCTTTCTTTTCTGCTTCAATGTCACTTGGTGTGCATCCCCAAGCAAATGTATGGAATATAAATAGTGAGGTCCAGGGCTCTATCATGGCTTATTAAAGCACTGAGACTGAGAGCATATCCTAAAGACCATATTTTACTTCTCCCATTAACAACAAACGCATGTCAGAAGTATATGATCTATGTTAAATAGAAGCAGTAGCTCATGGGCTTTTAAGGTGCTGATCACTCTGAGAAGATCAGGCTGTGCCTCCCTGACTCTCTAGGACAGAGAGTTAAGAAGCCATGTTGTACTGTGGCCCTGATTTATGCTGCCTAGCTCCTCCATACTCTGTGCTATGTGGAAATAAATCCCATGGAATGGAATTTCCCATTACCCCTGCAAGGATAGAAAAGTCATATTTTTTCTGTTGTCTGGGGGATTACTCTGAAGGCCCTCTTTTGGTTTCGTTCATCTTGTGGTAGAGGCTATCTCTCCTTTACTTTAAACAATCTCTCTTAATGATGCTCCTTTCCAAGTTTTAAATGGAAGCCTATCTTTCCCCTGAAGGCCTCAACACACTGTCTATGATATGGTAGACTGCCCCTTTTAATCTTCTCCTACCTCAAAGTTCAACTATAGTTCCCATGAGCATGAGATCCTCTCTCTGAATAAAGCTCATGGATGAAAGGTAATTTCATGTCAGCTCTTTTGCTGAGCCCACAGTTGCCATTCCCTTTTCTAACAGAAACATTAGTCATTCTAGTCTTTCTGTCTTGTAATAATTAAAATGCCTTTGAAACAACATGTGTATATTTCCTATCCTGAGTCACATCTTTCTCTCAGATGGCCAAAAGTCTTGAGCTCAGAAAGAACTCTCTGAGAGAAAAGCAACAGGGTTTCCACTTAAGGACTTTCCCTGCCAAGACCCATTTAATGTCCTCTTGGCTCAGAGTTTTGGCTAAGGCTAGGAACAATAGGTGCTAAGTACCTTTGCATTAAATTCTAGATAGTCCCAGCCAGATTTGCAAAGGGGTGCTTCAAAAACCTTTTCTGCCTGAGCTAGTTCAACTGCTTAGCTTCAGGGCACATATACCATCTTTCACTTATGCAGGGAAAGAGATTGCCTCCTCATTTAAACCAAGTTATGAGGTGATTTAAGAAAACCAGACAGAGACCCTGGACTATCCTTGCTGCTTGAGTGAAACAAAGCCTCCTTTCAGACTGCCTTAATCTGCAGTACCAGTTCCTCTCCCATAATGCAATAGGCCCTCTCTGTTCACTGGCAGTAATCTTTAAGTATAAATTCTACTCCTAAGTCTGGATCAGAGAAACCCTGTCTCAAAAAACAAAACAAACAAAACAAAAAAACAAAACAAAACAAAAAGACCCAAACCAAAAAAAAAAAAAAAAAAGGGGGAAGGAAAGAAGGAAGAAGGAAGAGGAAGAAAAGAAGGAAGAGAAGAAAAGAGAGAAAGAGACAAAGGAAGAAAGGAAGGAAGGAGAGAGAGATGGAGAGAAACAGAGACAAACAAAGAATGAAACAAAGAAAGAAGCAAAGAAAATTCAGCATGGGGAACCTGGCACCTAGTGTCAGAGGATGAGTAAGAACTTGGTGCTTATCAGATCCTTCTACAAAAGGCTATACTCAACAAAACTGGAAAACCTGGATGAAATGGACAAGTTTCTAGACAGATACCAGGTACCAAAGCTAATTCAAGAACAGGTTAATGATCTAAACAGTCCTATATCCCCTAAAGAAATAGAAGCAGTCATTAAGAGTCTCCCAACCAAAAAAAGCCCAGGACCAGATGGTTTTAGTGCAGAGTTCTATCAGACCTTCAAAGAAGACCTAATTCCAGTTCTTCACAAACTATTCCACAAAATAGAAACGGAAGGTACTCTATCCAACACATTCTATAAAGCCACAATTACTCTGATACCTAAACCACAAAAAGACCCAACAAAGATAGAGAACTTCAGACCAATTTCCCTTATGAATATCGATGCAAAAATCCTCAATAAAGTTCTCACTAACCGAATCCAAGAACACATCAAAACAATCATCCATCCTGACCAAGTAGGTTTCATCCCAGGGATGCAAGGATGGTTCAATATACGGAAATCCATCAACGTAATCCAGTATATAAACAAACTCAAAGACAAAAACCACATGATCATCTCGTTAGATGCTGAGAAAGCATTTGACAAGATCCAACACCCATTCATGATAAAAGTCTTGGAAAGATCAGGAATTCAAGGCCCATACCTAAATATGATAAAAGCAATCTACAGCAAACCAGTAGCCAACATCAAAGTAAATGGTGAGAAGCTGGAAGCAATCCCACTAAAATCAGGGACTAGACAAGACTGCCCACTCTCGCCCTACCTATTCAACATTGTACTTGAAGTCCTAGCCAGAGCAATTAGACAACAAAAGGAGATCAAGGGGATACAAATTGGAAAGGAAGAAGTCAAAATATCACTTTTTGCAGATGATATGATAGTATATATAAGTGACCCTAAAAATTCCACCAGAGAACTCCTAAGCCCGATAAACAGCTTCAATGAAGTAGCAGGATATAAAATTAACTCAAACAAGTCAATGGCCTTTCTGTACACAAAGGATAAACAGGCTGAGAAAGAAATTAGGGAAACAATACCCTTCTCAATAGTCACAAATAATATAAAATACCTTGGCGTGACTCTAACTAAGGAAGTGAAAGATCTGTATGATAAGAACTTCAAGTCTCTGAAGAAAGAAATTAAAGAAGATCTCAGAAGATGGAAAGATCTCCCATGCTCATGGATTGGCAGGATCAACATTGTAAAAATGGCTATCTTGCCAAAAGCAATCTACAGATTCAATGCAATCCCCATCAAAATTCCAACTCAATTCTTCAACGAATTAGAAAGGGCAATCAGCAGATTCATCTGGAATAACAAAAAATCAAGGATAGCAAAAACTCTTCTCAAGGATAAAAGAACCTCTGGTGGAATCACCATGCCGGACCTAAAGCTGTACTACAGAGCAATTGTGATAAAAACTGCATGGTATTGGTATAGTGACAGACAAGTAGACCTGGAACAAAATTGAAGACCCAGAGATGAACCCACACACCTATGGTCACTTGATCTTCGACAAGGGAGCTAAAACCATCCAGTGGAAAAAAGACAGCATTTTCAACAAATGGTGCTGGCACAACTGGCGGTTATCATGTAGAAAAATGCGAAATGATCCATTTCTATCTCCTTGTACTAAGGTCAAATCTAAGTGGATTAAGGAACTCCACATAAAACCAGAGACACTGAAACTTATAGAGGAGAATGTAGGGAAAAGCCTCGAAGATATGGGTATAGGGGAAAAATTCCTGAATAGAACAACAATGGCTTGTGCTGTAAGATCGAGAATCGATAAATGGGACCTCATAAAATTGCAAAGCTTCTGCAAAGCAAAAGACACCGTCAATAATACAAAAAGGCCACCAACAGATTGGGAAAGGATCTTTACCTATCCCAAATCGGATAGGGGACTAATATCCAATATATATAAAGAACTCAAGAAGGTGGACTCCAGAAAATCAAATAACCCCATTAAAAAATGGGGCTCAGAGCTGAACAAATAATTCTCACCTGAGGAATACCGAATGGCTGAGAAGCACCTGAAAAAATGTTCAACATCCTTAATCATCAGGGAAATGCAAATCAAAACAACCCTGAGATTCCACTTCACTCCAGTCAGAATGGCTAAGATCAAAAATTCAGGTGAAAGCAGATGCTGGCGAGGATGTGGAGAAAGAAGAACACTCCTCCATTGTTGGTGGGATTGCAAGCTTGTACAACCACTCTGGAAATCAGTCTGGCGGTTCCTCAGAAAATTGGACATAGTACTACCGGAGGATCCAGCAATACCTCTCCTGGGTATATATCCAGAAGATGTCCCAACAGGTAAGAAGGACACATGTTCCACTATGTTGATAGCAGCCTTATTTATAATAGCCAGAAGCTGGAAAGAACCCAGTTGCCCCTCCACAGAGGAATAGATACAGAAAATGTGGTACATTTACACAAGGAGTACTACTCAGCTATTAAAAAAAATTATGAAATTCCTAGGCAAATGGATGGACCTGGAGGGCATCATCCTGAGTGAGGTAACCCAATCCCAAAGGAACTCGCACAATATGTACTCACTGATAAGTGGATATTAGCCCAGAAACTTAGGATACCCAAGATATAAGATACAATTTGCTAAAAGCATGAAACTCAAGAAGAATGAAGACCAAAGTGTGGACACTTTGCCCCTTCTTAGAAATGGGAACAAAACACCCATGGAAGGAGTTACAGAGACAAAATTTGGAGCTGTGAGGAAAGGATGGACCATCTAGTGATTGCCATATGCAGGGATCCATCCCATAATCAGTTTCCGAATGCTGACACCATTGCATCCACTAGCAAGATTTTGCTGAAAGGACCCAGATATAGCTGTCTCTTGTGAGACTATGCCGGGGCCTAGCAAACACAGAAGTGGACGATCACAGTCAGCTATTGGATGGATCACAGGTCCCCCAATGGAGGAGCTAGAGAAATTACCCAAGGAGCTAAAGGGAACTGCAACCCTATAGGTGGAACAACAATATGAACTAACCAGTACCCTGGAACTCTTGTCTCTAGCTGCCTATGTATCAAAAGATGGCCTAGTTGGCCATCACTGCAAAAAGAGGCCCATTGGACTTGCAAACTTTATATGCCCCAGTACAGGGGAACCCCAGGGCCAAAAAGGGGGTGTGTGTGGGTAGGGGGTTGGGGGGTGGGTATGGGGGACTTTTGGGATAGCATTGAAAATGTAAATGAGGAAAATACCTAATTAAAAAAAAAAGAACTTGGTGCTTATTAGCTGTGCCTTTTCTTGTCTGTTGGTACACATCAGAGAACTAGCTTAAAACAGTGACATAAATTAATGAAGAGTATGGTCAAGAAGCTTAGCTAAGCCTTGCCCTCTAAACCTGAAGCTCCTAAAAAGAAAAGATATGATTTGTTTGTTTGTTTGTTTGTTTATTGGGGTCATGTGTGTGTGGGTACTGGCAGAGGTCAGAAGATGGTATGAGAGCCCTGGTACTGGAGTTATAGGTAGCTGTGAGCTATCCACTATGAGTGCTGGGAATTGAACTTCGGTCTTCTGCAGGAACGGTAATGCACCTTTAACAGCTGAACCATGTTTCTGTCCCACCAAAGGAAGACATTTCTAACATTGTTTGGTTGCTCTGAGTCTATGTCTAATGTAGGGTTGGCAGGTATGTGTGTTTCCACTACCCCATTTTAGAGCAGGGCTGAAACATTATCTGGGATTTTTGGTATGCTAGTAGGGTGCTCTCCCCACTATGCTACTTTTGTAGCACACTGCATTTGATATGATGGTGGATGAAAACTTTTTAATTTAAAAGTAACAAGAGAACTTTTTTTTAACTTGCATGAGAAGCCTGAGGATCTTCTTAGAGATAGCTTTTAGGAGTGAAAGAATTTGTATCTGTATAATTGTTTCAATGAGACAGTCTTAGAAAGTATTATTTCTTTCTTAATAAGAGCAAACATATAGTAATTCTCTAGTACCACACACCAACTATTTTCTTTTGAGAATAAATAAATATATTAATCATAAAGTTGAAAATCAAGCTTTTCCCCCCAATTCACCACATATATAGACTTCTGCTTATGTTAGGCACTGGGAAGGCATAGGCCCACTTTCTTGGACATCACGGAAGGTGATTATGATCATTAATGGCATATGTCAATTTGACTGTGAAAGGTGGTACAAAAATTCGGGGTGTGTCTACAAAGGTGTTTCAGTATGTGGTGGATACTAAGAAAAGCAAATTCCTCTTTTTAAGGTAGAATGCCACCATCCATTTAATTAAAGACATGAGTTAAACCAAAAAGCCAAATAAGGAGACATTGATGTCTGGCAAAGTTACTTCTGCATTTGTTACTCAAAAAAGCTGAGAAATGATGAATACTTATTTTTAATCCTCTTTATGGCCTGAATGAGAAATGTTTTCTGCAAGCTCATGCATTTAAACACTTAGAATTTGGCTGGTGGCACTATTTAGAGTTGCACTTTTGGACATGGAGCCTAGTTGACTGAGGTAGGGTGATGGGTGCAAGCATTGACGTTTATAGGCTAGCCCTGTTTCCCATCTGGCCCTCAGCTTCCTGTCAGAGACTGTGATGTGAATGAACCAGCTGTGCTCCAAGTTCCTCATACTGTGCCACAAGCCACCACCACCAATTCCTGGACATAAGGGAGTGTGGCTCAAGAACCATGAACCAAAATAAATCATTCCTCCTTAAAGTTGTTTCAGTTAGATAGTACGTCACAATGACAAGGGAAGTAATTAGTATAACCACTACATTTTGGAGTGGTTTATGGTATAGTATCTGTTAGTTAATACACTTAACTTTATAGATGAAGATTAAGTCACAAAGAAGTTAAATAACCTGCCCAGATCATGTAGCTTAGCTGACAATGTTCATGTGTATGCTGGTGTTAGCTATTCCCCTACCACTCAAAGAAGGGGAGGGAATTGAAAATAAGTAGAAATTTTAAGCAACCAGTAGGTGCTGGTGTTTGCCTACCTGTAACATTTTATCTTAGTATTACCCACTTTTCAAAACTTTAGTTTATTCTTTAACTTGGTGTCTTAATATTTTTTTCTAACGTTGTCACAAAATTTTAGGCAAAGTGCTTTACAGAAACAATGAGTAGTTTTCCTCCTATGTTGGGAAGCTGGACACCTGGGATGAGGATCTTAGGCCAGATGATACCACAATGACGGGAGAGATTACATAATGAGACTGAAACCAGGATGAGTCAGAGTCTAGACTTGTTCTTTCTTTAAAAAGTTGTTTTCATGGGAACTAACAAGGGTCTTAAAATGCATAGCTTAATTCTTTCTGAGAGTGGCAACCCAAATGATTTAACTTCCAGTGTCCAGAGGCTCTACCTTTTAAAAGTTCTAGCAGTTCCACACCAACATACCAGAGATCAAACTTGCAACATGTGAACCTCTGAAGGATACAAATAATATAAAAACCATAGTAATTAGTGCTAAGTTCACAGCAAAAATGAACAGCAGTTATTATTTTTGCTGTGAAACCTTTGAATATTATTTGACCTTATTTAAAAAAAAATAGACTGTTGCAGTTGTTGTAACCCCCGAATTACTATGCTCTCTGCAGATAATTGTCCCGTTTCTTAAAAGTCTCACCAAAGAGACTTCAGTGTTGTGTACAGTTTGTCTCTGTGATTTCCCCCACAGAAGCTCCCATCCTCCCTCCAGCCCTCAGCAAGTGCAATATGCAGACAGCTGGTTTCTGTGCTGTGTCCTCCTGTATCTCCCCCTTCCTGGCCACTCCGAGGGAACCCAGTCTAGTGTTAGAATAGCACTACCCACAAAACTCTCCCTGAATAGAGACATCCTGAAGAGCCAAACGCTAGTGTAAGACATCCTTCCCACCTCTATGTCTCCAAAAGCCAGCACTCTTCGTGATAAATGGCCGAACTCTCCAGGTGCCTGTCCTTGAGACCTAAAAGAATTAACAAACTTTAAAGAGATTAGGGCCCCTGAGTTTAAATCATGGAGAAAAGGTAATCAGAGGTCACAGAGAGTTATGACCCACCATAAAATTAGTCCCTGATAACCCCACAACAGACACCCATTAATCCCCCTCCCAGCTTCAGTTTTGTCCCACCAAAAGATTACAGCCCTCCACTCCCCTTTTCCATGAACATTCAGGGGGTTCCTACATATAAACCCGGTGATTTCTGGACTCGGGCATCACTTGCCAGCATTCACCCTATGAGTGTGGGGCATGTCGTCTGAGTTTGAACTTGAAAGAATAAAAGACTCCTTTGCAAGTTGCATCGGACTTCACAATTCTTGGGCTCATATGGGATTCCCGTGGACTCAGGGCATACCACAGTGTGAATATGAAATGTCCTCCATAGCCTACAAGTTAAAACCGTGGTTCTCCAGTTGGTGATATTGTTTGGGAAGGCTGTGGTACATTTCAGAAGAGAGTCACTGGGGAAAAGTCCCTGAAGCTTTATAGTCTAGCCCTATTCCCCTCTGCTTCCCGAGTATGTGTGCAATGTGAGCAGCCAGCCTCCTCCCACCAAACCTTCCATTCTTCTCAGCTCTGATGATGCATCCTCCTGCAACTATGATCCAAAGGCAATCTTGTTACCTTCAGGTTGCTTCTGACAGGTATTTCTTTTAAAATATATTATTGTTGTTGCTCTTGTTGTTGTTGTTGTTGTTGTTCTTATGGAAGGGTGGGGCACACATGGAAGTCAGAGGACAACATTTGGGAGTCATCTCCCTTCTATCTTCAGTTCCAGGGCTCCAGTTCAAGTCCTTAGGTTTGTGTGACAAGTATTTTTATCAGGACGCATCACACAGGCCCTTTGTTGGGTGTGTTTTGCTACAGAGAAAGGATAAGTAAGACAAAAACTGATAGTAATAATTGGAGGTTTCATATGATATTTTCTTCACTCCTCGAATCTTACTCAGATTAATCTCTCTTCTCCAGTAATACCCGGTTTATTCAAATTTAACTTGTAATGATTTGATCTTTAATTTAAACAACACAATGAAGTAAGTACTACGGTTTTAAAACCAAAAACATTCAATATTCACCTGTGAATGTTTAAAATATATTAACTACTTACTTTCTAAATTCTATATCTTCATAAAAAGAAACCACACACACACACACACACACACACATTCTTATTCTAATGTAGTCTTCTAGTTTCTCTTTCTTTTCAACAGTATAACCCCTTGCTGTGTCAAAAAAAAAGTGACCAAACAGTTTCCACTGTTCTCTTATTCATAAAGGTTATGATCAAGACAAGATGGAATGACAATATGGTAGTTAGATTACTGATTGGTTAGATTATGGATTAGTGTTCACCACCATGCTTTATATTAATAATGATCACTATATATAAATAAAATATTGAAAGCCACCAAGGAACTTCTTTTCAGTTATTTGCTCTTCAATACCTACCAATAATTGTGATGGTGATAAAATACGACTTCAAATCAGGTGCAAATATGATATTCTGTGTAGCCACTTATAAGAGCACTTGGCCAAACATATTTTTCATTATATAAATAAATAGATAAATAAATAAATGGCTATCAGTGCTGATTGCATCCTATATTTTCATGGCATAGACACACACATCCATTATAATAGCAAATTACCATCTGTTAATAATGGCCAGTGAAAAATTTTGTCAGAGATCTCTTGGAGTAATCTTCTAGCAAATTCCCTCTTTAAAATATTGCTGTATATGAATAAAAGGGCTTAGCTTGATAAGATAAAGCAACAACAAGAGAGAGAGACCTAGGGAGCTATTAAGGAAACATCAGTGTGAATCAGATTTCTGTCATTCATGATTTTCAGGTTCAATTGTGTTTAAAAATATATTCTGTGGGGGACTGTAGAGCAAACAATTGCAGACCAATTACTTAGTTCTTCGAAAGGACAGCCTCACTGGACTGCTGGCAAGCTGTCATGAAAAACAGTAACTCTCACCTGAGTTGCTGAGATTTGAGTAGCAGCCAGATAAACATTTTATTCCTAACAGATGCCTGGGGAGTGTTTAATTTTTACTGAAGGTTGGTTTAGGGCAATAGGTTAAGTTTTAGGCATGCCAAGAGAAGGCTTCTTGAGTAGAAGGCTAGGAACCAGACAGGAATATATTTGAATAGAGATTATCACCTTGGCCCATAGGCTGTTTGAAGGGCATGTCTAAAAGCAACTGCCAAGTCACCCTTGCCATGTCAAGATGTTTCAGGGTGGGGATGTTGCTTAGATGGTAGAACTTAAGAGCCCTGTGTTCCATTCCCAGTGTCATGTAAACTGGGCATATTAGTTCATGCTCATAATTTCAGCACTCTGGAGGTAGACACAAGAGGGTCACAAGGTCAAGGTCATCCTTAGCCACACAGCAGATTTGTGTATACGAAGAGTTCTTCACACAAAATAGTTCCCATTTAAGTGAGCTCTCTTCGGCCATCTCAGATGAGATAGATATATTTGTATAACTGGGTGATCTTGAGCCTTCTTAGTGAGCAGCTTTAGATGTTCTTTTTATTTTTATTTTTTAATATTTTCTTTAATTACATTTTAAATGTTATCCCCTTTCTTGTTCCCTCCACTCCCCCCAGAAACTCCCTATCCCATCCCACCTCCCCCTGCTTCTATGAGAGTGTTCCCCCACCCAACCACCTACTCCTACCTCCCCGCCCTGGCATTCCCCTATACTGGGGCATTGAGCCTTCACAGCACCAAGGGTCTCTCCTCCCATTGATGTCCAACTAGGCCATTCTCTGCTACATATGTGGCTAGAGCCACGAGTCCCACCATGTGTTTTCTTTGATTGGTGGTTTAGTCCCAGGAAGCTCTGGGGTGGGGTCTGGTTGGTTAATACTGTTGTTCTTCCTATGGGTTGCAAACCCCTTCAGTTCCTTCAGGCCCTTCTCTAACTCTTCCATTGGGGACCCCATGCTCAGTCCAATAGTGCTTAGTCCAATGGTTGTCTGAGAGCAGCTGCACCTCAAACTGATTTCCTTTTCCTGCTGTCCAGAACTGCCCTGCACCACATGCTTCTCCACCCAGTCTATCATGTGCTCTTGCTCCTTGGGACACATCATGTCCTGTACATAAATGTGATAGTCCAGATACTTCTTTACCTCCTTATATGCTCTATGTAACTGGTCTCCATAAGTGACCCCAAGGCTGTGGCAACACTATTCCTCTTAATGTCAAAGAGGCAATAGCAATTCTGACCCAGTGCCTGCTGTGCCTGCTCCATGTCACCTGTATCCCACATTTCTTAATCACATAGACAATCAACCCTACTGCTGAGATGGTAGAGAAGATCTCTGGTATAATCACATATATTTCTTTGGATAGAAGATACAAGCTAAGCCAAGCTGAGTTCCAAGAACACGGGGTCCTGTTACACCCCATGACACTCCTGACACTATGAGCCCATTTCTGATTATGACATAATTTATTTAATCACAGGAACAATTTTCATATTCTCTTCATGTATGTTTTTTGAAACTCACTACAATGTCATCCACATCTGTGTGTGTAGGGGGGTACTAATCATAAATTTTCTCATTCCATAAGTGGATACATTTCAATTATCTTTCATATTTTGGTACTTATTAAAATTAAAGACTCTTAATTAGGGTATATTCATTATTTGATATTTATATTGAATAGAAAATGTGGTATAGTATTAGGTACTGACATGGGGTGGGGGGAAGTACCGATATTTTATTTTCTGTAAATGCCTTTGCTTTGTAATTTTATTAATTGTTTCCAAATTTTATGTTGAGAAAATTTTATATTCATAAAGGTAACTGAATTAAATATGATCAACATATGAAAGAATCATAAGATATTTTGTTTACTTGAAACATATATAAAAGGTAAAAAGTGGATAAAAATTTATTCAGTAGAAAAAAAATATTTGGAAAACAACTGTGCTTTAAAAGCCTGTAAAATACTGCTTAGTGTAGCCATTAAAATTTGAATTGAGGCCCTTTGTGAACTTCTTCCCAAGAGATAAGCAAGAGCACTGACATTAGCAGAGTGTGCATTACCTTAATTAATTAAATGCCATCCTCAGTGGGACATGTCAGTCTGAGTGATAGTGGACATGCACTGTAAGACTATTATAGGAACTAAGCCAAGATTTTCTTCTGATTTTGAAAATAATTTTCTAAATCAAATATACATATTAGCACAATGTTCATTTTCATTAGAAGATGTTTATTTTTAACATAATTGGAACAAACCCTGGATAGTGTTTTTCCACTAATGCTATAACCTTTGATAGCCTCCTACTAACAAGCAAAGAAATATGGGAGCAATTTTCTGAGCCATGGCTAACCCTGAAACTACAATTTGTTTAGATAGGATGAGGGTGGGGGAAAGAGAAAACATAATTTCACAGGAAGGTCATCTGAAATTAGCATTAAGCTTTCAGGAAAAAATATATTTTGTATTCTTTACTGCTAATACATTGATTTAGTGTGTATGACATATATTCTATAACCCCCTAACATATAGGCTAGCATGATAAATGATAGCACTATTGTATAATCTAGATCTAAAAGACACAGTAATCACTCAGATTTAAAAAAAAAATAACAGAAAAGAAGAACACTCCAATTTCTGGTTTGTTTTCACTATAGAGAAAAGGGAAGGAATAATTTGCTTCATGAATTTTATTTCTTGCTTTATGAAATAATAATTGGATATTTCAGAATAAAATCAATATTACAACAGAAGGTAAAAATTACTAATTCATTATTTAGACACAGAACTGTTAGTAGAATTATTAAATAAATAAAAATTGAGAGCTTATTTCCTCTCCAGAAAAACACTGTAATTAAATTATCTTTTTTTAAAAATAGAGATTTTACTATTAGCCTTTGAATTAATAAACGTTGACTCCAATATTCTCTACTTGGTACCATTGAAATTACCCTTCCAAATGTTGTGATAATATTAAGAGTATTATTTTCTTTGATTAAATGCCTAGCATTCTGCCCTATATTAAAATTACCTATATAGTCACTTTCCAATTCTGATAACCTTTAGTATGACTATTAGCCCTTTAGATAGCTTAATATCTCAAAGTGTTCAGAACAAAATGTGCCAATCAATGCATGAGTATCCACATACTACTAATCCTATTTTTATGTCATCTGAGCTCTAACCACATACCTTACTCTGCGGAGTCTCAGCACCCCAATTGACATGAAACCTTTGGGAATTGTAGTATAGACTGATTTTCCCATACAAACTCAAGGAACAAAGCTGGGATGGTTATAGATCTATTCAAATATAATAGTAGAAATGCTTCCTAAGTGCTCAAAGTTTGTTCGAATATAGTCGTCTGGTTTTTCTCACTTGGATGTTAATTTTATGAAGTAACCCTATGTGGGCTCCACTTCATGAATTTTCACTCCAGAACAGAACTGCTGGGTGAGTCTTAGCAGAGCTCAATCCATTCTTAGGGATTGTCTGCCATGAAATGACTGACTGATCCCTTTGGTGGATCATGTTACCAGATTCCTCCCTTTCTCTGCTCAGCTAGCTTTATAGGCCTATAAGACATCACTTAAAGCCAGCAACACTGAAATGCTATTTAAGGAGCTTCACACTCAGTATTTTACAAACTAAGATTAATTCATATTAAAACCAGGCTTGAGTTGAACATTTAAAAATGGACCAAGTCTTTAAAATAATGAGAGTTTGTTTAAATAAACAAAAATTAACATAATGTTTTATAACCCAAATAAACCTTTCTTTCTGGGTGGTGGTGGCACACACCTTTAATCACACTTGGGGCTAGAGGCAGAAAGATCTCTTTGTAGACTAGTCTACAAAGCAAGTTCCAGAACAGCCAGAACTACACACAAAAACTGTGTCTCAAAGAAATAAAAAACAACCAAATAAAAAAGGGTTTCATTTGGAATTATGAATACCTGATATATATGCATGTGTATGTCATGACCCATGTGCTCTTTACCTTTATTTTTCAGTGAGAATAAGTTCACATCACCAGTGAGGGAATTTAGTGAAATTGTAGGTAAATATTAATATGTGATTCATTAGCAAAGCTATGCTACCCATAAGCTGCACATCTCCAAATGTGATGTGCAGGGTAGGTAAAGCCATCATGTACATCTATTCAAACAGGACTTATTTGGAAAAAGAGATTTGACCTTATTCAAAAGAGAGTGACTAGAATGGTAAAAGAATTTTGAAGTCTGACATATACAAAATAGTAAAAGAAGACTGAAGGGATCCAAAATCATGGCCTCTAAATGTCTGAGAAGAAATTCTCCCGCTGTCCAAAGGGCATCAGTAAGATGCCTTCTGTCTAGAAAGAGAAAGCCCAGCTGTGTAGATCAATGTTCATTGCACAGGGGTAGATGGTATTTGAGAGCCACAGTCAAGATAGCAATGGATGCCAACACCAACAATACGTGATCGGAAGCTGGCTGTGGTGGTGAATGTCTGCAATCTCAGCACTAAAAAGTATATAAGAAGCTAAGGAAGAGAACTTATTTTCCCAAGCAGGATTTGGGGTCATAATGAGAAATGAGGTAGCCATGGGGTGTTACAGTCTTACCCAGGGCTCACATTCTGCCATTGCTAATTGATATGGCTTGTTCTGAGACCACAGCTTGGTTCTACTGGGATTAATATTTAGGGAAAACTAGGACATCCCATCAACTTTGCCCCTGGCTATGCAAGACTGAGTCCACAAGAACCATTGTTCTATTGCCCCTTCTCTGAACAAACCTCAGGCCTTTTCAGTGGGACTGTGGTGCTTATGTTATTGCTTCTGTTTGGTGTTCCTATTTTTATGAGCCTTGTTCTGCTTGAAAACTATTTTTAATTAGTGATGTTTATACTCTGTGCCTCTAATCTTTCCCAGAAGCCTTAGGATTTTGATTTCAAAATTGTGCATACTTGGTAATTTTTGTTCATTTTATTTTTAAGTAACTTTTATCAAACTTTTTTTTGACCATTTCATAAATGAAATAAGCCATCGTGGTTATTACAGCCTCTCCTACCTCCCTACCACCTCAGTCAACCCCTACCTTATTTCCTTACAGCCCCTTCCCTATTCATATCTTTTTGTGTTATTGTGTGACTCTCTAAGTTTAAAAAGGGCTGGTTGTGTGACTATGAGCTTAAATCTGCCCATTGTGGCTCTTTGGTTCATCTGTGTATATACTGCCAAGGACAACATATCAGAGAATTATGGCAGGCTTGCTGTACTTGCTGGTCTGACATTTGGAAGCAGCACTGTGATCTTGATATTTATGCTTCCTGTGAGATGATCTAATAATCCTACATGACGTTCCTCTTGATAGGATATGGTAAAAAGTACATGAAAACTTAAAATAGCTGGAAATGTTCAGTGAATGCCTCCTCTTTGAGTTTTTAATATCTGAACACAGTGGTGCACACATAGTATTTTCTGCACACAGGACTGATTCAGAATTACTACTAAAACAAATAGCTACAACTGATTAGAAAAGAAAACCAGTTACCAAAATTTGCATAAAATTAGAGAAACCCACAAGGATATTGGGTATTGAGTGATGATAGGTAATTATGTATTTTTCTGGGTATGATACTGATATGATCGTCCAGGGGGAATGTCCTTCACTTTTAGCAGACTTATTTATACAGAAACTGAGGGGAAATGTGGTATTTGCAGCATATGGAATATCTATCACACTATTCTTTTAAATTTGTTTTAAAAATTTAGCAAGGAGTAATTGAAAAACTAGATAAAATTAACCTTAAAAGTTGAGTGAAAGGACTTGGAAAGGAGATGATTGTTAATGACATTTCCAGTTTAAATTGTGGTCTACTCCTATTTGAAATGTCCATATAAATTGTGTATTATAGTTATATTCTTTGTTTATATCACACACATAATCACACACACACACACACACACACACACACACATTCACACATTCCAGTACTGACAGAGAAGTAGACTAATTGAGATCAAGTTAAAGTCACAGCTGACATTGAAGCCTACTACACTCCATAGTTGAAATGGTGGAATAGGTGTGGATTAATATCCAACCTTAGGAAAAAAAAAACAGATAAAATGTATTCTAGGGGATGATAAATTTGGTTCCAAAATGAGCAGATAAGCAAATTCTTTCAGAAACAATTGGTTTAGCAAACAATCTATGAACATGTTTGTATAAAATATTAGCTCCAAGGGATGCACAGAAAATCTTTCTGCCTGCTGGTGTTCTCTCCTAGAATAATATTCAAGTATCTTCTTGGTCCCCTCCCTTCAGATGGAATTATGTCAAAGAAACTCTTGCTTTCAGTTTAATCAAAATACTTTTAAGATTTGAAAGATCAGATACAGCTGTCTCTTGTGAGACTATGCTGGAGCCTAGCAAACACCGAAGTGGATGCTCACAGTCAGCTATTGGATGGATCACAGGGCCCCCAATGGAGGAGCTAGAGAAAGTACCCAAGGAGCTAAAGGGATCTGCAACCCTATAGGTGGAACAACATTATGAACTAACCAGTACCCCGGAACTCTTGACTCTAGCTGCATATGTATCAAAAGATGGCCTAGTTGGCCATCACTGGAAAGAGAGGCCCATTGGACTTGCAAACTTTATATGCCCATTACAGGGGAATGCCAGGGCCAAAAAGTGGGAGTGGGTGGGTAGGGGAATGGGTGGGGAGGGTATGGGGGACTTTTGGGATAGCATTGGAAATGTAAATGAGGAAAATACCTAATAAGAATATTAAAAAAAAAGATTTGAAGGAATGTATTGTGATTAATAATAAAAGAGAGAAAGTCTCATTCAAGAAAAATGCATTATGTGCCATCTGTTACAGAAGCCTGGTTCCTCCTTCCTTTGGCTTCAACAAAGAGTGACTGCTGTCTGTCACCTCTGATGCTACCATGGCTGAAAGCACAGGTGGGACTTTGCTTTTCAGTATTGTGGTTTGTCATCAATTCATGAATCCATATATACCCTTTCAGTGATAGAGTGCATTTTATTTACATCAATCTACAGCCATTTAAACATAAACTTATTTTGGGATGGGCTTGAAAACAAAAGCACCCATCTATCAAAATTATAAGGCAAGTTGTTTGATTCTCATGTATTTACTAAGAACAGGAATTTTATGGAATGGATTTACATTAGTCTCAGATCAAAATTAACATTTATAAAGAATGGTAATGAAAAACTGGGAATAAGGACCAACTCTAGCATCTCAATATGGCTGGTGGTAAATGTAAGGCTAGGTGAGTATGGTTGGGTTCAAAAGTCACAGTGCAGACTAAGGGCTGACACTACACATTTCATGCACCTGCTACACTCAAGACCAGAGAGTCAAATTAGTAGACATCAAAAGGCTACAAGACAAAGGCAAATCATGACCAACTAGATAGAAAAATCCCAAGAAAGATCAGTGATCACCAAGCTGTGTCTATTATTTTAAAGTACCTAACAAGTGATCTCCAATGCTCTAAAATCTATGCTATTGTAGCTCTGACACCTTCAGTTATAAATCACAGCTGGCCACAGTTACAGCTTCTTAATGGCATGCGTCAAACGCCCTGGGGCCATTATGACATCAGTTATTTGTCTCAGAGGAGCCCACCGAAGGAGAAATGCACAAGAAAACAAAAGCACACATGCACACATTCACTCTATACTTACTCTCCAAATTTCTGAAGAGAAAGAGGAAAAGATTCCCCCTCTGCCTCTTTGTGACCTTTCTTTATCCCCAAGGGAGCTCTGGAAATCCACTTAACTAGATTTCAGCTGGACAAAATTGATGGTTAGGAAGAGAAGGAAGCATATAATATGATTACATGTGCCCCAGTACTTCCTAGAATAGCCCTGTGCTGCAGATTACCCTAAGGAGATGTGTTGCTGTTGTACAATCCGTACAGCATCTTATAATTATACCACCATTTGTCTCTTTCCTTCTTCAGATTTAACTGAGTTACTTACCCAACAGCCTCATTAAAACCCACTTTTAAGAAAACCATTAATCAGTTATTCATGGGTTTCGTCCATCTCTGAAGTATATTCATCAGAAAAAATAGCCTCCATTTGCAATTTAATTGATGAGCATACTTTCAATGGTAATGATAATACAAATGGTGATTTCTAGTTAAGTGCACCTTACATTTAGTAAGATTAATATTATCTTTATTTTACAGTTCTTCCTTCTAATGTGATTTTCATAAACACACTAAAATAAAAACTAGAGAGTACTTATGTATTAACTGGTTTTATCAAATATCCATACAAATTAAAATTGATAGGAGAAATATAAAGGAATCCATTAAGTCTGAATTTTAAATGAATAATTATATTTTTAATTTAAGAATGTCCTAAATTTTGTATGTACACATATATGTAAATTTGTTTCTGAAATTTAACTTTGTATCCCATATTTTTATTTCTTCAATGAGACAACCATACAACCATATGTATATACATACATACAAATATACAAAGTTTAAACTACATAATTGTACTCTTAATAAAAGTTTCCCCCTTTTCCAGAACATTTTACAAATGTTTCCTGTAGGGGTGGAGAGATGGCTCAGCAATTACAAGCACCTGGCTGCCCTTCCATAGGAACTTCAATTCTCAGCAGCAACATGGCAGCTTCAAGATATCTGTATCTCCAGATCCACGGGACCCAATGCTCTCTTCTAACCTCCACTGTGCATTGCATACATGCTTCTGCTCATACTAATCCTCCTGCCTCCCTTCCATGTGTGTGGTGTGGATTAAGCCAGATAATCCAGGAAAACATAACCCTCTCAAAACTCACATTAACAATATCTGTAAAAATCTTTCTTATCCAGAAAGCAACATTTATAGACTTCAGACTTAGAATGAGATTTTATTTACAAGGTCACACACTTGTAAGTGTCAGAGCAGAAGGGACACTCTGATGTACTGGATTCTGAGGATCATAGTATTAGTCGCACACTATATTAAGGCACTGTCTATGGTCATAGTGTTAACATGTATCAAAACCAAAGTTAGAACAAAAAATACCTATCTCTTCCAGTCACCAACGTGGTACTCCTATTGCAGTCTGGGTACTAGGAGATCCCAATGTGTCAGTCTACATGAGAGTGAATAGTCCAAAAGGCCTTTCTGGGTGATCCAATGTGTTGTCAGTGTTTCATGCTACGGCCATAGCAATGTCTGGTTAGATTTTGTTGGCAACTTTGTACAACCAAAGGTGAACTCAAAGAGGGAGTCTCAGATTACTTGAATCAGACTGGTCTTTAGCCAAGTCTGTGAGGAATTGTCTTGATTGTAGATGGTTGAGGGAGGGTCCAGCTGGGTGAGGTGTGTCACCTCTGGGCATGCGATCTTGGGTTGTATAAAGAAAGTTGGCCTTGCACCAGCCAGAGCAAGTGAGATAGGAAACACTCTTCCTCTATGGTTTCTGTTCCAGTTCTTGTCCTGACTTCCCTCAATCATGGTCTATCACCTGGAAATGTAAAGTGAAATAAACTCGTTCTCAAGTTTCTTTTGATCATGGTGTTTATCATAGCAAAAGAAAGCAAATTAGAATTGGGAGAGACCCTAAACTTCCAGGAAGCAACATGCTGTGATGCAGAAAAAAAGAAATCAAAGGAAGATTACTCAGGAGGTCAGTTACATCCCTGTGTCATTGGCTCTTTGTCTTAAGAGCTGTGTGCATCTTGCAGCAGAAGGCTTGTAAAAGCCAACTGTTTGCAACCATTTGTTTGTTACTGCTCTGGCTGACAATAGGAAAGCTCTTCAGATTGTAATGCTTAGGATAGTTCCACTGTGTTCACTGGTGTGATGATGAATGTAGGATGAGGGGAAGGAGAGAAAGTTAATGAGTGAATTTTCTACTATTTAACAACACCCCCACCCCCAAGAATATTGTTAGAAGGGTCAATATACAAAATATTTACAATGGGCTACATCTTCACAAATTTGAAGGAAAATGTGTTTTAGAAAGAGAAGCAGGTATTTAAAATAATATAGAATTATATACATATGTATATATATACATATATAGCAATATTGAAAAAATCATTAAAATGTGTATGCATGCTGTTTATCAATAGATACAACAGACATACATAATCAAGGCATAACTTCAGAGAACACTCAGAGAACCTGGCTCCTGATAACTTTTATGTTTTGAGAAAGTGAAGTCCTTAGGAATTCCTTTACAAATTAGTCTTCCCATCCTACATTCCCAGGGAGAAACATTCTGCTTCCCTCCTTTTCTCCTTCTCCTCTTCTCCTAAGGGGCTTGGTCCTGTTAATGAGATAATTTACATAAGGAACAGGAATAGAGACAATATCATAGTCATCAGGGGGAGAAAAAAAAAGAGAAGCTGGAGTATTCTCAACTCATAGTCTTATGGCAAATAAAATGAGGTGCATAGGTGATTCCAGCCCTGAGCAGGAGAAGATGGAGATCTCACCCCTCCACACACACCTCCTTCCCCCACGACAGAGTAAGACTCTATCTCAAAAACAAACAAGCAAACAAAGACATCTTAAAGTAACATTTTAAACTTCAAACTTACAAATTTGGTGTCTAGATAATTCATCTGGCCTTGTGAGATAAGATTCCTGTCTCCTAGCACATCGGGTAGAATTGTTTTGGATTTCATAATAGATTTTTCAGAAGCTGGAACCCCAGGTAAAGAGCATTTGTCTCTTCTTTTTGTTCTTATACTGAGAGTGGCTTCCCAATAAATCTGCCTTTATATACTTTAATCTGGCTTGAATTGGCTCATTTCACTAGTGGAAAAATAACATCACTCATCTCATATTGAAAACCTTGTCATATAACTATGAAAGTACTAATACAGTCTCTCTATATATATGTATATGTTTTTACACACACACAGTGCCATCTTGAGTTTTTTGTTTTGTTTTGTTTTGGTTTGGTTTGGTTTTTTTACCCCTGACAGCCTCTTTCTTCTGCTTCTGTTTGGCTCTTTCGTGTCTGGATTTCCTCAGGGCTCAGCGATCTTTCCTCAGAGCTCAGCGATGTTTCATGAGCTATTCCTATTTTTAACCAGAGTCCTGGAAGGCTGATTGAAAAGCTGTGTTTGGGAGCAGTGCTGCAGTCTTGTGAGGATCATGCAGGGACAGCATGACACAGAATGTCTTGAACTTTGTTTTCTTTTGGGGGATGGTCAGCTCTCTCACAAAGAGACACGTGTTTGCCTGTAGTTAGGGCTGAAACTGGTGACACTGTTGATAACAAAGACCGTCAGTTGTCCCTTCTTTTCTGTGTTGTGGAAAAGGTGCCATCTGTTTCCTGCCAAGATTGTGGTTGATAAGGTTTGGACTGCCCCAGAAATCTATACTTCAGACCCCTCTAGTTCCATTTTATTCAATGACTTTGCCACAGATCAAGTGGGGAAACAAAAGCTATTGCTTTTAAAGTTATGTAATAGTGAAATAAGAGCCTGAGTTACAGAACTTAAGATACCGTGCATGTATTCTGTTTCCCCATTCCTTCTCTACCCTTTGTTAAAAGAAATTTATAAAAGGCAGATTATTTGGAATGTAGTCCTATACCAGATCTGAAGAAGACAGACCAAATCAGAATAGAGTCACTCATGGAGATGGGCACACACTGTCAATCATGAAGATGTTCAGTTATTCTTTTTGTTTGTTTGTTTGCTCGTTTTAGTGCAGGGAGGTGAATATGCCACTCCAACTCAGAATGGGGCCACCATGTTATGTGAACAACAAAAAAGAAACCTAGTAGAGGAGCAAGGCAGATGGCTCAGTTAGTAAAGTGACTGCCATAGCATCAGGACCTGGGTTTGGATCACTTTAAATAGGTTGTTCCTTGGAGCTCCCTGGCTACATGATATAGGGGCATCAGTGAGTGAAGTTCAGATTAGATAAGAGACTCTGTCTCAAAAAAATAAGGTAGAAAGCAGTAGAAGACATCCCATGACAATCTATAGCCTCCAAATGCACAGGAGTGATATGTATGCACATAACACACACACACACACACACACACACACACACAGCCCTCAAATACCATAATTAAAAATGGATCAGTTTTCTGTAAGACAGAAGATTCACAACACCAGTCCCATGAGGGTACAGTCACCCTGGCTTTGCTTTGGTGCTGTAGAAACCATGAAACTTTCAATTGGATTTTGTTCAGTCTCTACTTCTTTAGTTTCTTTCTTTTTTCCCATTCCTTTTCTTTTCTTCTCTTCTTCCCACACTCTCTTTCCTTCCTTTCTTCCTTCCTGCCTGCCCCTTTTCCTTCTTTCCTTCCTTCCTTCCTTCCTTCCTTCCTTCCTTCCTTCCTTCCTTCCTTCCTTCCTTCCTTCCTTCCTTTCTTCCTTCCTTCCTTCCTTCCTTCCTTCCTTCCTTCCTTCCTCTCTCCCTTCCTCCTCCTCCATCCCTCCGTTCCTTCTTTCCTTCCTTTCTTTATAAAACCAATCTTCTCTTTTTACCCAGTTTGTCAATGTTGTGAAATCAGAAGTCAATTAGGTCACAGTGATTGTTTGAAAAGCTTGAGTCTTCCCAAAACTCAGGCTGAGACTTAGTTCTTTACTGTGTCAGTGCTGGGAGGTAAGGCCACCCAGGAATGTTTGGAGCTCATGAACAGATCTCCTATGAGCTATCTCCTGACAGAGAGTTCTCACTCTGTAGTCCTAGATAAATTACCATGACAGTGTGGTGTCCTAAAACAATGTCACCTCTTGTGTTTTGTCTCTTTACTTGTGCCTTTCCCTGCTGCTTTTCTGCCCTGCAAGGCTTTCACCAGAAGTCAGGTAGTTCGGCTCAAACTTGGACTTTTGGTCTCCCAAACTGAACCGCTTTTCTTTATAAATAACCTACACTAAGATATTTGTTATATCAACAACAACAACAACAACAAAAAACCAGTCTTAGGCAATCATTACACTTAGTTGTTGACATATTGTTTGATTATTTGTATTGCTATTACAATGTCTGGATAGCTTCCTTAGACTGTTGATATCTAGGAAATGGCTTGTGGAGAGAAAAAAGTAACAATGGACCCTAAATTTCTAAGTTTTACCTTTCCTTCAGTGAGCATGTATAATTTTGTGTATCATTTGCATAAAACAATTCTGAATGTTATTTTGATGCCCTGTTAGAACTGCAACTGCTAGCCACGAGTCATCCTTGCCATTAGAATTAAAACCAGAAGAAGGCTTATTGATGGAACTGTAGCAAAGTGGGTGTTACATGAAGGTAAACTTGGGCTGATTTTTTTCATCATTGTTTTGATAACATAAACATGTCTGAATATTTATGTAAATAAACTAAACTTTATGTCTAACTCTGAAAACTAGTTATATTTTTCCACACACCAACTTTTCTATACACAAAGTGCAATATGTTTGAAAGTATTTTTCCATCAAATAAAAATATAGTACAGTGTTTCCAAGTGTCCTGTTTCCACCCACTAAAAAGTTTCCATTGCTACAAAAAAGGGGCACTTCCCCCTCAAAAACATTTCATAAATTCCGAAGTAATTTTGATTGTTTATTTTGTTTTTTACTTTTATAATTTGCCAGAGTGAAGGGAAGGGAAATCATGCTTTATGCACCTTTATGCACCACTATAATTATACTTGGAAAAAATAATATTCTGTAAACAGGAAATAGAATGCCAAGTATTTTATTCATAACCACCATTTTAACTCCTGCCTGGCACTTTTGGGACAAAAAAGCAAAGTGGGCAGTTTGTCTTAGGATGATAAGCCAGACGCCATCCAACTTCCCTGTAGAGCTCAAATTAGCAAATGATATCATTTGCTACCGTTCCCTGTTCATTATCATTCTCCACACAGTTCTTAGCACTTGGGTTATATGGAGTTCCATATTCCTTAAAGCCACACTTTAGTTTAGTGTGGCACTGCCCTACCTACGGAGATAAACAATATACCATTGTTGTGAGTTGGAGGGGAGAATGTATTGAAAAGAGTTACCTACAAGTTCTCAGTACCTTTGTTTCTGATTCCAGTCAGAAGGCCCACAGCAGCAGCAGCAGCAGCAGCAGCAGCAGCAGCAGCAGCAGCAGCAGCAGCAGCAGCAGCAGCGGATGAGCTTCCCTCTGTCTGGAATGAGGTGTCCTTTGACCTTCTGTTTTCAGAAGCCTGTAACTTCACGCTGACTGCCTGCTCCGACACACCCCAGCTGCTCTTTACTAACAAGGACACACCTTGGAAAAGCATTCCAGATGCTAGATCACTTTTTCCGTGTTATAAAATCTAATCATGGAGTTATGGTGTGCTTTTCTGTTTGTTTGTTTGTTTAAGCAATTAAACGAAGCTGCAGTGAATAAAGAACAATTCCTTGTTTATCCTCAAGAGGGACAGCTGAAGAAAATGGAAAGAAACAGCTAAAAACATTCAAATATAAACTATGCTTTGCCAAATAGCTCATTCATTTGCAAAATGTAACTTGCAAAGAGATTTTTTTATCTGGTTGGGTGTAGAAACAACTCCGTTGGTAATATACTTGCCATGCATCCTGAGTTTGATACACTGTACCCAATTACCCACACAAGAAGCCTGGTGGCATGTGCTTATAACCCCAGCTCTAGATAGGGAAGTATAGGAGGAAGACCCTTGCGAATCCCAAATGTTAGCCAGCCTAGCCTGTTAGAACAGCTCCAGGTCCAATGAGAGACCTTGCCTTTAAAAGGGGCACAGGAGATGGTTAACTGACCTACACATGCCTACATATACAAACACACACACACACACACACACACACACACACACACACACACACACAGGGTCGGGGTGGAGAGAGAGAGACAGACAGAGACAGAGAGAGACAAAGAGAATAGATTACTTTTTAAAAAGAGATTTTTAAAAACTCAGATTCAATTTGTTTCCTATGAAGTAAATGGTGGGGTTAGGGGGAGGCAACTTGGAATGATTTAAACTTAAGATAGTCAAACACAATGATTTAAAACTAAATGTGCAGAGTTCTTCCTCTTTTTCTTTGGTTTCATTGGAGGTGCTACACATACAGTGAGCAGTTCTTTTACCTAGAGAGCAGGCAGGTTGCCTGGTGCGTACACAGTTGTGCTCTCCCAGTATTCAGGTAGATCCCCACTCTGCTTAACACCTTGGAGCCTCTGCCTCTACACACAGCCCTGCTTCCCCTTCATGCTTTGTGAATTCCTCCCAAAGGTTATAGTTACTCACACACAGCCAAAGCAAGACATGCTGCCCTAGAATGCAGTTCTCTGTGACTGAGGCAAATGCATACAAACTCCATACAACTAGGAAAATGAGGAGTTTCTCCAGTGTTTGCATATTGGCTGCTTGTTTTGCATAAAACCATGTCTTTTAAAATTACTATGGGTGCATTTTTACCTGTTCTGTTTTAGACAACTTTTCCACATACTTGATTTTTTGAGACAGTGTCTCACATTATATCCTAGACTTTCTTCAAATTCAAGTCATCTTGTCTCAACCTGCAAAGTGCTGAGATCATAGGTAAATGAGTGTGTGTGAGTCGGTGTGGGTGCACATGTGTACATTGTTTGTGGAAGGTAGCAGTAGGTATTGAATATCTTTTTCAAGGCTCTCCACCCGATGTAGGGTAGTTCAGTGAATCTGAACTCATTGACCAGCTAGACTGGCTGGTGATCAAACCTCTAGGTTCTGCTGTCTCCATCTCGCAGCACTGAAATTACAGGCACATACTTTAGGGCCTGATGTTTCATATGGCGACCAGTATTCTAAATTCAAGTACTCATGCTTATTTGGCAAGCACATTACCCACCAAGCTGTCTCTCCAACTCCACCTTGACTTTTTGTTAAGAAGAAAGCAAATGGTTCTGTGGTTTGGTTTTCTTTCTCTCCTTATACTTTCAAACCCACTTAGATTCATTGGGGAATATGACAGACACACATGAAATCAGTTTTTCCAAGTCATGTAACACTGATACTACAAGACTTGCCTTTGTTGCTGTGTTAAATTGACAGCTTTGTTTCTTCCTATGCAAGAAATCACAGATTGAGCCATTTGGAGAAAAAAAAGATTTGGAAAAAATACACAACACTGGGGACAAGCTAATTCTGTGCTAGGTTTCCTGTTTGAGTGCAGTGGATTTTTATCCATTTAGATTAAATTCAAATTCTTTAATACTGGTCAGCATAGTTGTCAGGATTGACTGAAATTCATTCCTGATGAGGGACCCAGAATTACAGTCCATCTACACCATGCAAAAGGCAGGTGTGTCAGCCAAATGTGAGGGCTTCCCAGAATTCCCAGCAGTCAAAGGCAAAGATGATCCTAGTAAGAAGGTTGCAGATGCTAGAAAGAGGAGTTATCCATTAGCATGATGATGCTGCCTTTCAGTGGAGTGCAGCACCTAGGCCTTTTCTTTTCTCTAGAAAGAGTGGAGCTGTCACAGCACTCCAGGTACTCAGTTCATCTGTTTGGGCAACAGAAGTAGTTTGAAGTGCTGTGTTCCTGTTTCCTTCAGATTGGATATGACCATAGGTTCCACAGCAGTTTCCTGTGAGATCAACATTCCATTATCCAGAGAAGCTTACCAAGAAAGGAAACAAACAACTCAAATAGCTTCAGGAAGTCCCTGAAACTGAGCAGATTCACTAGGCCTCTCCCCAAAAGTATATAAGCAATGAATTGAATAAAGACTGTTGAGAGTCACTCTCGGGCAAGTCCAGCTGCTTAGAAGAACCAGAGATCAGCTGAACTCCTTAGAAGAAACAAAGACCAGCTGAGCTGCTTAGAAGAGGTTCAGACCAACTCCATCCTGTTGAGTTGCCTATGTGTGTGCTGTACAGTGAACTCTGGGTTTCTAGCTTTTGTAAACTGTTATCCATGCTAGAGTAAGTTTTGGTGATGCAGCTATCCTTGAATCATTTTTGTTTCTGTTTACTAGCCACTCTCCCATATTCCTGTAAGTAACTCAAAATAAAATTCATTGGTTCATTAAATTGAACTTTGATGCAATAATTAATGTGGTCTGTTGTCAGTTTCTAGGGTAAGTAAACATTTGTTAACATGTCACCAGGAATAGTTGTCACAAAACATCATTGCTTTATAGAATCAGAGCACTTTGTGATTACCCACAGGAGACCCACAAGAGGTCTGGCTCATTATTCCCTCGTGGAAGGAGAAAGAGGCTCAGGAGAATATTATCAGGCCCCTTCCCTTCAAGAGGTTTTATAAAGTAAACAGGGGACTGGGACTCAGGAGCTTTTGGGAGTGTATCTGTCTTTATTAGTCCAGTGAGCATTTTCAATGCTGCAATTTTTCTTCAGCTATCCATCTTATGGGTGTGGTTTTTCAGTGAAGTGTCTTCCTGTAAGTTGCTTAAGAGACTTCCTATGTGTAATTGCTTTTGAATCACCCATAAGTAACTCCAATAAAATCACTGGTTCTTCACATTTGACTTTAACAAAAACTTTCTTTGAGGTGTTAAAGTCTTTTTTATTTGGGATAAAAAAACATTTCTGTGTGGTTCCATAGGAGAATTTATGTGACTAATGGGATATCTAGCACGTTGGAGAAAGTAAAAACTATATCTACTTCTAGATATCTACATAGTGAATGAAGTCTCTTGGTATATGCCTTTTTAGATGGGGTTGATATAAGAAACCCCTCAACCAATAATCTCTTTAATATTAGCGTAATTATTTATCAGAGCTAAGACCAGAATATTGTAATGACATGCTAAACTGGACACTGAACATTTTGGCAATTAATTCCCAAATTAATTCAACCACCTAGTTGCTGTATGCCTTAAGCATCAGTCATGACACTTTTATTTGAAAATAACAGACTATCATTCAGAAACTTATAACAATCAGTGAACTCTCAAATTAGAAGCTCAATTATATCAGTGAAGATTTTATCTTTATGGTTTGCCCTCCTCTAAGCACATATGCCACCTCCTCCTACTTCCCTGTGGTCACAAACTGGCTTCATCAGCTTCAAACATCATGTGATCACACAAAAATATCCACAGGCTAGATGGACAGTGGAGAGTGTGTCTCTTGTCATGTACTATTCTTAGAATCACTGGCTTCTAGATTCAGTATCCTGTCTCAGGGGCTGACACTGCATTGCTAGCCACTCCACCAATCTTTACCCAACAGGATAACTCATGATATTCTTCCTCATCGATCTCTCCCTACACCAAGACTGAGAAGGACTTATGTCCTTAATAAATGAATGCAAACCAATATACACTACCAATTTAGTTTGCTATAACAAAAGACTTATAATTTCGATTGAAATAGGTGGTGTGCGGTTGAATAAATACTGTAGCACAGTATAATCTGCTCACCCCACTAAGAACATCCAAGTGAAAAACTTAGTTTATTTTAAAAATTTCATTACGTTTATTTATATATTCATTTATTTATGCGGGGGTGGTGCATGTCATAGTGTGTGAAAGAACTGATCTGTCTATGGTGTGAGAAATGGAGTCAAACTCCGGTTGTTCAACTTGCTCACCAGCTTTATCTGTTGAGCTGTCTCTCCAGCCCTCCAAACCTAGTTTAACAAAATGGATAGACCCATGGACAGTTAAGGGGGATGACCATTTTCCTTCTAAAATATGTAATTGCAATAGAATGTGATGATGTTTTGAGAGAAGACTTCTCAATTAAGAATAAGGTTTGTTCATGACCTCAGTGTTCTTTGGAGGAGATGTGACTAAACCATGGAAACCTGTGAAACCCGACACGTCAGGCCAGGGACTGACTTGGAAGTAGAGTCTTCAGCTCAATCATGAACGAGACTGAGAAGATCACACAGGTGTTCCTCAGAAAGAACTGATGTGCTTTCAAAGCACATTTCCTCAGAGATTTGTAAATCCTAAGGTCATTTTTCTTTTGGAAAATAATTCATGTATTTCTTAAAAAAGTCTAAAATAGAATAACTGTAAGAAAAGCAATAAGTTAATCACTGTATTGAAAGTAATAAAATTTTCATAAGCTTACTTTTTTGTTGTTTTTCCAATATTTTATTTTTATGCAATATTTCCTCTTTTACATATATTTTAAATTTAAATTTTATTTTTAATTTATTTGTTACATTTCATATTCCATTTCCCACTCCCCCCATCCACCCTCTGGACTGCTCCACATCTCACACCTCCTCCCCACCCCACCCTGTTTCTACTTGGATACCCCTAACCCCCCACCACACCTGACCTCTAAACTCCCTGGGGCCTCCTCCAGTCTCTTGAAGGTTAGGTGCATCAACTCTGAATGAACACAGACCTGGAAGTCCTCTACTGTATGTGTGTTGGGAACCTCATATCAGCTGGTGTATGCTGTCTGTTTGGTGGTCCAGTGACCAGAGAGATCTCAGGGGTCCAGATTAATTGAGACTGCTGGTCCTCCTACAGGGTCTCCCTTCTCAGTTTCTTTCAGCCTTTCCTAATTCAAAAACAGGAGTCAGCTGCTTCTGTCCATTGGTTGGATGCAAATATCTGCCTCTGACTCTTTCAGCTGTTTGTTGGGTCTTTTGGAGGCAGTCATGATACATCCCTTTTTGTGAGTGCTTCATAGCCTCAGTAATAATAGTGCCAGGCCTTGGGACCTCCCCTTGAGCTGGATCCCACTTTGAGCCTGTCACTGGACCTTCTTTTCCTCAGGCTCCTCTCCATTTCCATCCCTGTAATTCTTTCAGACATGAACAATTATGGGTCAGAGTTGTGACTGTGGATGGCAACCCATCCCTCACTTGATGCCCTGTCTTTCTACTGGAGGTAGGCTCTACAAGTTCCCTCTTCCCAATGTAGGGCATTTCATCTAAGGTCCCTCCCTTTGATTCCTGGGAGTCTCTCACCTCCCAGGTCTTTGATGCATTCTGGAAGCCCCGCCCCCCCAACCTCCTATTTCCTGAGGTTGCTTGTCTCCATTCTTTCTGCTGGCCCTCAGGGCTTCAGTCCTTTTCCCTCACCCAATATCAGATCAGGTTCTCCCCACTCCCCCCTTACTTTTCAAAAAATCTTTGAGAAATTCAGAAGCTTCTAATAGTTTACATGGTTGGCATTTATTTAACAAAATGAGAATGGATTGTTTTACAGTGGATATTAGAGTTGCATGTATCATATTCTATAGGAAGCACAGCTTAGTGTAAACCAATATTGTCAATCACACAGACCTATACTCTTCAGAGTAACACAATGAATGACACCGGCCACCTGTAATGCCAGTGAAAGTGGTCAAACAGTCTGGTCATCTTTTGCTATTCTATTAGGTGTCAGCCTCAACCCGAATCTCCCCAGTATCCTGAGCATTGTTTAGGGTCTAATCCCTAGTCTATGTCTATGAAAGTGTCCCTGGTGTGCTTTGCATCCTCCATCAATAGAATCTATCTTTATGCTTACCACTGATTCTTCAGGTTGCAGACCCCTTTAGCTCCTTGGGTACTTTCTCTAGCTCCTTCATTAGAGGCTCTGTGTTCCATCCAATAGGTGACTGTGAGCATCCACTTCTATATTTGCCAGGCACTGGCATAGCCTCACAAGAGAGAGCTATATTAGGGTCCTGCCATCAAAATCTTGCTGGCATATGCAATAGTGTCTGGGTTTGGTGGTTGTATTATAAAGTAAAAACAAATAAATAAAACAACAATAACCACACATACAAAAATATCTCAGGGAATGTCATCCTAAAATACAATACTTAGACACCAGGTTGGTGATTTTTAATCTAACAAATTAGGGTTGAGAGACACCTAGATGTTTAATAAATCATGATTCTTGGTGTGTCTGTGAAGATATTTTTCAGAGACAGTTCTGGAAATGGGATGTGACATCTAAAAGCTTCAAACAAAATTAGAAGAAAGCCAGATAAGATCTTCTGGTCTTTGCTTCCCATCCACCATCAGGTAACTGCTTTGCTCTACCAAGTATCCTTCTGACATAACACTCAGTCTTCTACATCCTAGAAACAATAAAGCTTGATGAACATGGACTCAGAACAAAACACACTATTCCTTCAAGTTATGCTTCTTTTTATTTATTTTTTCTGATTTCAAAATCACCATGGGAGATGGGATTTCAAGAATCATTTTATCCAAGATAGTCTTATAGATTTGCTACCACACTGCCTTTAACACATTCTGAACCAACAGAAACTTTTTTTTTTTTTTTTTTTGGTTTTGCGAGACAGGGTTTCTCTTTATAGCTCTGGCTGTCCTGGAGCTCACTTTGTAGACCAGGCTGGCCTCGAACTCAGAACTCAGAAATCCACCTGCCTCTGCCTCCCCAGTGCTGGGATGAAAGGCATGCACCACCACGCCTGGCTACTTTTTTTTAATCTAAAAATATTCCATGGGCTTTTGAGACCATAAAGAAAGCAAGAGAATGGGCCAGAAGAACAGAAGGAAATTACCCATCTATCTGCCAATGGCTTGAGCAGAATAAAGACTGGGAGTCAGCCACAAAGCCACTACTGGGAATTCAGCCCCAAGCCAACACTTTTATTGGTACCTTTTACTATTGGATTATTTTCTACATAGAAATATGAGAAAGGCAGCAGGACGGTGGTGCACACTTTTATTCCCAGCACTCAGAGCACAGAGGCAGGCAGATTCCTTGAGTGTTAGGCCAGCCTGTTCTACAGAGTGAATTCCAGGATAGCCAGAGCTGCACAGAGAAACCCTGTCTTGAAAAACAACAACAAAAAACAACAAGAAAAGAAATATGAGAGAGGTTTAAAATGCAATTTCACTGGATTCAGCCTTGACTGTAATGTAGATCTAAAATGCAATTTCACTGATTCAGCCTTGACTGTAGTGTAGATGCTGTGTTTCTTATGTGTTTGGTCACATCCATGGACTTAGAGAATCAGCACTGAGTGTTCTGAGCTAAAGGCATTTTGAAAAGTTAAGTATAGGAAATTTCCTCTCAGCTCTTTCTTCTTGAGAGCTAGAGATTAAACTCTCCCATGGCAACTACCCATTCAAATCCAGGAAGAAGCAACATTTCTGTCAAAGATGGGCTATTAAACCAGGTGAAGGCAACTTTTATCTTGTTAGTCACTAACTCCAATATTCTAACTCTCTTCACTTTACGGCTTCACGATTTATAACTTCATGTAATTGAGGAAGAGCATTTGACTATGCTTCCTTGCACCTTCACTTCCTTATGAGGCCCATAAAAATTCATTCATTTGCATGATTGTGTTCGGTTAACATAGTTTCTCTCAGGTTAATTCTCAGACAGACCAAGACTCTAAGAGAGAAGTAAAAATTTTTTTCCCTTCTCCTAGATTCCTATCTTGTCTGGTAAAAGTATGAACACTGTTTTAGGATCTTGATAACCATTACTAGAGATCTTCCTTCAGGTGACCTACATTTAAGGAACGATATGACCACCAGAAATCAGGATATTTATGATCCTTTTGTTTTAGCAGTTGATTTCCCCACTAGACCAGCACTGATTTTAATTAAAAGAACAATGATGAATTTGGCACATGATGGCTATGTTAATTAGTTTTGATTGTCAAATTGAAGGGATTTGAAATCACCCAGGAAATGCATCTCTGGGAGTGTCCATGAATGATTTTCAGAAAAGTTTAATTGAAGAGGAATTTGCCTCAAAAGTAGGTGGCACCATCCTATGGGATCAGAGACTGAATGAAAAGAGAAAAACAGAAGGCAAGCTATGCAGGAATACCATCTTTTCTCTTCTTTCAGAGTGCAGATAGGATGAAACTAGCTGTTCCGTGCTCCAGCTTCCATGTTTTCCACCATGTTGAACTGTACACCTGTCTTAGTTAGGGTTTTACTGCTGTGAACAGACACCATGACCAAGGCAAGTCTTATAAAAAACAACATTTAATTGGGGCTGGCTTACAGGTTCAGAGGTTCAGTCCATTATCATCAAGGTGGGAGCACGGCAGTATCCAGGCAGGCATGGCGCAGGAGGAGCTGAGAGTTCTATGTCTTCATCCAAAGGCTGCTAGTGGAAGACTGACTTCCAGGAAACTAGGGTGAGGATCTTATACCCACACCCACAGTGACACACCCATTCCAACCAGGTCACACCTATTTCAAGAAGGCCACACCTTCAGATGGTGCCACTCCCTGGTCCAAGGATATACAAACCATCACAACACCATTTTAAATTTTGTGGCAAAATAATTGTTCTTCCTTAAAGTTGCTTCTGTCGGGTCACATCAAGGAGGAAAGTAACTAATACATGGCTGTGGTGAGATAATCTTTCATGGGAAAGGAATGGACTGACAGCTGTGCATCATTGGTGGGGAGTGTCAAATGAGAAAAGTAAACACACACATCTTATATAATAGGCTGCATGATGATGATGACGACAAAAACAACAGCTCTCATACACAACATCTACTAACTAAATTTGTAAGTACTGATAAGTATGAGAGTGAAAGGTCTGATTTTCAGTCTTACTTCTGACACCAACTTTATGATCTTTCTGGTGGATCTCAATTTCTTTTCATATAAACCAAACCAAATCAAAAACACCACCACCACCACCACCACCACCACCACCACCACCACACCATCACCACTACCACCACCAAAAACATTGGATTAGAAATTTTCCAATGGCTTTTAGTTCTAAAGCTTTAGGGTTTTATTCTCTTAGAAGTCTTCAACACCAACCGTCTATGTGCATTGCTACCTACAACTAGTTTTTTTTGTTTGTTTGTTTGTTTTGTTTTGTTTGTTTTTCGAGACAGGGTTTCTCTGTATAGCCCTGGCTGTCCTGGAACTCACTTTGTAGACCAGGCTGACCTCGAACTCAGAAATCCGCCTGCCTCTTCTTCCCGAGTGCTTGGATTAAAGGCCTACAACTAGTTTTTAAGTATCTTTCAGCTGCACTGATTAGAAGTAATTAACTAATCCATGGGCTTTCTGCTATGCCCAGAAGTGTGTCCCATATGAAATCCAGATGTTGAAGCCCTACCCTAACCACCAACTGTAGCTGTATTTGGACAATTCAGGTTTTATGAGGACATGAGATTGGTCTCTTGATCTCATGTCATTTGTGGGGGGTTGTTCTGGTGTTGCTTGTATTCATATGCTAAATTCTGTACATCAAGATTTGGCTGCCCCAAGATGAGCAAATCTCCATATACACCAGCCGTTATGCAAGCCTTACTCCCCAGTTTAAAACTATTGGCTAAATAAAAATGGCTATGACCAATTACTGGGGAGAATAGAGACAGCTAGAGTTTGAGTTACCAGACTAGGGGAGGAGGCACAGGTAGAAACAACAAAGGGGAAAGGAAAAGGGGGTGGGGGGAGTGCAGAAGATGAGAAGACAGGATGAGAGAACAGGATGTCTTCATGAGTCAGGTGGACCAGCAGCACATGCTGGGACACCATGAACTCCCCAGGACACCAGACTGCTGGAGCAGAAATAAGCCAGGAAGATTCAAATAGCAAGTATCTGGGGAAGCACGGTTGGGGAAGTAGCCAGTATAGCATTAGAGAATTAGGTTAGGGGTCATCCCCAAGTAATTGCACAGAGCCTGATACATAAATAAAAGTTTAAGTCTCATTCATTTGAAGCTAGATGAGAATAAGCATAATTCATATTATTTTACAGCCATTAACATCTTCATAAGGGATACCAGCGAGCTCATTGTTATGTGAGAAAACATAGTACCTGTCTACAAGACAATCTCCATTAGAAACTGAATTGATTAAAACCCTGATTACAGACTTCTGGTCTTCAACATTGCAAGAAATAAATTTCTGTTATTTAATCCACAACAGTCTATATATTTGTAAAGATACTCGTAATTACTAGAAGGGTGTGTCTGCGGTAGTGGGGGTTAAACGAGAGTTAAACATGATATCTGTGTCCTGGGTTTCCCACAGAATAGCAGACTTCTGATCAAAAGTAGATGAGTAGTATCCATGCACTGGGTGTGGTACTTCCTTCTCTCTGGCATTTGTCATTATGTATATCACACATCATGCATACTCTCAACTTCTGTAGGAGTCCAAATTCATGGGACAACAGCCATTTCATTGTAACTTCATTTGTCTCCACCAGGTGATCCTGGCATCCACTTCAAACTTATTAGTGTAAACACAGTCATTAAGATAGTCAGCTGAGCATTCTGTGCCATGCCTGGACTATTTCTTACCTGACATGTTAACAGTGTTTGAGAATGTCCAAGTCCTTTCTTGTTGGCCATGGTACACCTTTGTTTAGCTTGGCATGCAACTGCCTTATTTCTGCCTTAGGCACGGGAATTCTTCTGTTTGCTGCCACCCCAGCGATGCTTCTGCCTGTAAGTCCATAATTACTGGCATTCTGTTAAATCTTAGATTTGTCTCTCTCTGTACTTTCTATTTTGGTGACTGGTTCTCATAGACTGGATTTTTCTGAAACATCTTGATTCCCAGGACAAATCTAAAGTAAATTTAATGGCACCTTGTCTCCCATTTTTACTGGAATATACATTGCTTTCTTCATTTGTTCCTCCTTTCTATAGGGCATAATAGTTGGCAAAGAGGATTTTCTAGAATGAGCTCATTTCATGAGTTAAAAATAGCCTAGATCTAATAGAACAGCTGGATACTTGACAGAGATTAAGTTGATGGCTGAAGGGGAATTGGACTCAGGACCTAAGCTACCTTGGGAGTTTGTGAAGATAGAAGAGACATAATGGAAAAACAGAGTTTTGTGATGAGCTGAGGTGCACACCTTAACACTTTCCCAGATAGAGTGAAGGGAGGTCTCCTGGGCTCTAAGATTGGCAGATGAAAAGTCAGAAGTTATTTTGGTTGTTACTCAATTGCATCTTCATGAGTTTTGAACTGAACATTTTGTTGCTCCTAGCAGGCTGCAGTTTTTTACAGTTTGAACTCTGTATCATACACCTTGGTACTATGGCGAAACAAAACTCTAAGGAAAACTAGCTCCTAGATGCCTCAACGGGAAGAGTGATACTGCCATGTATTAATAGTGGGATCACGAATGGTGTATGACTTCTAAATTCTCCTCTTGTATAAATGGGAGTTAATATCAGGCTCCTCATGGCATCATGAAGATTAAATGAAAGATTAAAAGATGTATTTGGAATGTGTATTCACTGCAAGCCATAGCTATTATGAAAAATAAGTAATTTTAAATTAGTTTTTAAAATGTGGTGCTAGGAATCAAGCCAATATATGCCTTACAGATATGCTAGGCAAGTTCTCTGTCACCATACAATTCCTCTAGCCTTCAATGACTACTTTTATGAACTTAGTAATCATTCCATAATTTTAACATACCAATGCTCCACCACTGAATCGTATATATTTATTTTTTTTTTTTCTGAAGAACATATTCTAAATTTTAATTTTGTTGGCATATCACAATTACATCATTTCCTCCTTCCCTTTCATCCCTCTAAATCCTTCCACCAACTCCACTTTAGTCTCCTTCAAATCCCTGACCTCTTTTTTTTTTTTAATATTTTTATTACATATTTTCCTCAATTACATTTCCAATACTATCCCAAAAGTCCCCCATAGCGCCCCCCACTTCCCTACCCACCCATTCCCATTCGTTTGGCCCTGGCATTCCCCTATATTGGGGCATATAAAGTTTGCAAGTCCAATGGGCCTCTCTTTCCATTGATGGCCGACTAGGCCATCTTTCGATACATATGCAGCTAGAGACAAGAGCTCCAGGGTTCTGGTTAGTACATCATGTTGTTCCAACAATAGGGTTGCAGATCCCTTTAGCTCCTTGGGTATTTTCTCTAGCTTCTCCATTGGGAGCCCTGTGATACATCCAATAGCTGACTGTGAACATCCACTCCTGTGTTTGCTAGGCCCCGGCATCGTCTCACAAGAGACAGCTATATTTGGGTCCTTTCAGCAAAATCTTGCTAGTGTATGCAATGGTGTCAGCGTTTAGAAGCTGATTATGGGATGGATCCCTGGATACAGCAGTCTCTAAATGGTCCATCCTTTCATCACAGCTACGAACTTTGTCTCTGTAACTCCTTCCCTGGGTGTTTTGTTCCCAATTCTAAGAAGGTGCACAGTGTCCACACTTTGGTCTTCATTCTTCTTGAGTTTCATGCGTTTATCAAATTGTATCTTATATCTTGGGTATCCTAAGTTTTGGGCTAATATCCACTTATCAATGAATACATATTGTGTGAGTTCTTTTGTGATTGTGTTACTTCACTCAAGATGATGCCCTCCAGGTCCATCCATTTGGCTAGGAATTTCATAAATTCATTCTTTTTAATAGCTGAGTAGTACTCCATTGTGTAAATGTACCATAATTTCTGTATCCATTCCTCTGTTGAGGGACATCTGGGTTCTTTCCAGCTTCTGGCTATTATAAATAGGGCTGCTATGAACATAGTGGAGCATGTGTCCTTTTTACCGGTTGGGACATCTTCTGGATATATGCCCAGGAGAGGTATTGCTGGATCCTCCGGTAGTACTATGTCCAATTTTCTGAGGAACCGCCAGACTGATTTCCAGAGTGGTTGTACAAGCTTGCAATCCCACCAACAATGGAGGAGTGTTCCTCTTTCTCCACATCCTCGCCAGCATCTGCTGTCACCTGAATTTTTGATCTTAGCCATTCTGACTGGTGTGAGGTGGAATCTCAGGGTTGTTTTGATTTGCATTTCCCTGATGATTAAGGATGTTGAACATTTTTTCAGGTGCTTCTCTGCCATTCGGTATTCCTCAGGTGAGAATTCTTTGTTCAGTTCTGAGCCCCATTTTTTAATGGGGTTATTTGACTTTCTGGAGTCCACCTTCTTGAGTTCTTTATATATATTGGATATTAGTCCCTTATCTGATTTAGGATAGGTGAAGATACTTTCCCAATCTGTTGGTGGTTTTTTTGTCTTATTGATGGTGTCTTTAGCCTTGCAGAAGCTTTGTAGTTTCATGAGGTCCCACTTGTCAATTCTTGATCTTACAGCACAAGCCATTACTGTTCTATTCAGGAATTTTTCCCCTGTGCCCATATCTTCAAGGCTTTTCCCCACTTTCTCCTCTATAAGTTTCAGTGTCTCTGGTTTTATGTGAAGTTCCTTGATCCACTTAGACTTGACCTTAGTACAAGGAGATAGGAATGGATCGATTCGCATTCTTCTACATGTTAACAACCAGTTGTGCCAGCACCATTTGTTGAAAATGCTGTCTTTCTTCCACTGGATGTTTTTAGCTCCCTTGTCGAAGATCAAGTGACCATAGGTGTGTGGGTTCATTTCTGGGTCTTCAATTCTATTCCATTGGTCTATTTGTCTGTCACTATACCAGTACCATGCAGTTTTTATCACAATTGCTCTGTAGTAGAGCTTTAGGTCCGGCATGGTGATTCCACCAGAGGTTCTTTTATCCTTGAGAAGAGTTTTTGCTATCCTAGGTTTTGTGTTATTCCAGATGAATTTGCAGATTGCACTTTCTAATTCGTTGAAGAATTGATTTGGAATTTTGATGGGGATTGCATTGAATCTGTAGATTGCTTTTGGCAAGATAGCCATTTTTACAATGTTGGTCCTGCCAATCCATGAGCATGGGAGATCTTTCCATCTTCTGAGATCTTCTATAATTTCTTTCTTCAGAGACTTGAAGTTTTTATTATACAGATCTTTCACTTCCTTAGTTAGAGTCACGCCAAGATATTTTATATTATTTGTGACTATTGAGAAGGGTGTTGTTTCCCTAATTTCTTTCTCAGCCTGTTTATTCTTTGTGTAGAGAAAGGCCATTGATTTGTTTGAGTTAATTTTATATCCAGCTACTTCACCGAAGCTGTTTATCAGGCTTAGGAGTTCTCTGGTGGAATTTTTAGGGTCACTTATATATACTATCATATCATCTGCAAAAAGTGATATTTTGACTTCATCTTTTCCAATTTGTATCCCTTTGATCTCCTTTTGTTGTCGAATTGCTCTGGCTAGGACTTCAAGTACAATGTTGAATAGGTATGGAGAAAGTGGACAGCCTTGTCTAGTCCCTGATTTTAGAGGGATTGCTTCAAGCTTCTCACCATTTACTTTGATGTTGGCTACTGGTTTGCTGTAGATTGCTTTTATCATGTTTAGGTATGTGCCTTGAATTCCTGATCTTTCCAAGACTTTTATCATGAATGGGTGTTGGATCTTGTCAAATGCTTTTTCCGCATCTAAGGAGATGACCATGTGGTTTTTGTCTTTGAGTTTGTTTATATACTGGATTACGTTGATGGATTTCCGTATATTGAACCATCCCTGCATCCCTGGGATGAAACCTACTTGGTCAGGATGGATGATTGTTTTGATGTGTTCTTGGATTCGGTTAGCAAGAACTTTATTGAGGATTTTTGCATCAATATTCATAAGGGATATTGGTCTGAAGTTTTCTATCTTTGTTGGGTCTTTTTGTGGTTTAGGTATCAGAGTAATTGTGGCTTCATAGAATGAGTTGGGTAGAGTACCTTCTGTTTCTATTTTGTGGAATAGTTTGTGAAGAACTGGGATTAGATCTTCTTTGAAGGTCTGATAGAACTCTGCACTAAACCCATCTGGTCCTGGGCTTTTTTTAGTTGGGAGACTATTAATGACTGCTTCTATTTCTTTGGGGGATATAGGGCTGTTTAGATCATTAACCTGATCTTGATTCAACTTTGGTACCTGGTATCTGTCTAGGAACTTCTCCATTTCATCCAGGTTCTCCAGTTTTGTTGAGTATAGCCTTTGGTAGAAGGATCTGATGGTGTTTTGGATGTCTTCAGGATCTGTTGTTATGTCTCCTTTTTCATTTCTGATTTTGTTAATTAGGATGCTTTCCCTGTGACCTCTAGTGAGTCTGGCTAAGGGTTTATCTATCTTGTTGATTTTCTCAAAGAACCAGCTCCTTGATTGGTTGATTCTTTGAATAGTTTTTCTTGTTTCCACTTGGTTGATTTCACCCCTGAGTTTGATTATTTCCTGCAGTCTACTCCTCTTGGGTGAATTTGCTTCCTTTTGTTCTAGTGCTTTTAGGTGTGTTGTCAAGCTGCTAATGTGTGCTCTCTCTAGTTTCCTTTTGGAGGCACTCATAGCTATGAGTTTTCCTCTTAGAAATGCTTTCATTGCGTCCCATAAGTTTGGGTATGTTGTGGCTTCATTTTCATTGAACTCTAAAAAGTCCTTAATTTCTGTCTTTATTCCTTCCTTGACCAAGGTATCATTGAGAAGAGTGTTGTTCAGTTTCCACGTGAAGGTTGGCTTTCTATTATTTATTTTGTTATTGAAGATCAGCCTTAGTCCATGGTGATCTGATAGGATGCATGGGACAATTTCAATATTTTTATATCTGTTGAGGCCTGCTTTGTGACCAATTATGTGGTCAATTTTGGAGAAGGTACCATGAGGTGCTGAGAAGAAGGTATATCCTTTTGTTTTAGGATAGAATGTTCTGTAGATATCTGCCAGATCCATTTGATTCATAATTTCTCTTAGTTTCACTGTGTCCCTGTTTAGTTTCTGTTTCCATGATCTGTCCATTGGTGAGAGTGGTGTGTTGAAGTCTCCCACTATTATTGTATGAGGTGCAATGTGTGCTTTGAGCTTTACTAAAGTTTCTTTAATGAATGTGGCTGCCTTTGTATTTGGAGCATAGATATTCAGGATTGATAGTTCCTCTTGGAGGATTTTACCTTTGATGAGTATGAAGTGTCCCTCCCTGTCTTTTTTAATGACTTTGGGTTGGAAGTCAATCTTATCAGATATTAGAATGGCTACTCCAGCTTGTTTCTTCATGCCATTTGCTTGGAAAATTGTTTTCCAGCCTTTCATTCTGAGGTAGTGTCTATCTTTTTCTCTGAGATGAGTTTCCTGTAAGCAGCAAAATGTTGGGTCTTGTTTGTGTAGCCAGTTTGTTAGTCTATGTCTTTTTATCGGGGAGTTGAGTCCATTGATATTAAGAGATATTAAGGAAAAGTAATTGTTGTTTCCTGTTATTTTTGTTGTTAAAGTTGGCATTTTGTTCTTGTGGCTGTCTTCTTTTAGGTTTGTTGAGGGATTACCTTCTTGTTGTTTCTAGGGCGTGGTTCCTGTCCTTGTATTGGTTTTTTCCTGTTATTATCCTTTGAAGGGCTGGATTCGTGGAGAGATAATGTGTGAATTTGGTTTTGTCGTGGAATACTTTGGTTTCTCCATCTATGTTAATTGAGAGTTTGGCTGGGTATAGTAGCCTGGGCTGGAATTTGTGTTCTTTTAGTGTCTGTATACCATCCGTCCAGGATCTTCTGGCTTTCATAGTCTCTGGTGAAAAATCTGGTGTAATTCTGATAGGCTTGCCTTTATATGTTACTTGGCCTTTTTCTCTTACTGCTTTTAGTATTCTATCTTTATTTAGAGCATTTGTTGTTCTGATTATTATGTGTCGGGAGGTATTTCTTTTCTGGTCCAGTCTATTTGGAGTTCTGTAGGCTTCTTGTATGTTCATGGGCATCTCTTTCTTTAGATTTGGGAAGTTTTCTTCTATAATTTTGTTGAAGATGTTTGCTGGTCCTTTGAGTTGAAAATCTTCATTCTCATTCACTCCTATTATCCGTAGGTTTGGTCTTCTCATTGTGTCCTGTATTTCTTGGATGTTTTGAGTTAGGATCTTTTTGCATTTTACATTTTCCTTGATTGTTGTGCCGATGTTCTCTATGGAATCTTCTGCACCTGAGATTCTCTCTTCCATCTCTTGTATTCTGTTGCTGATGCTCGTATCTATGGTTCCAGATTTCTTTCCTAGGGTTTCTATCTCCAGTGTTGCCTCATTTTGGGTTTTCTTTATTGTGTCTACTTCCCTTTTTAGGTCTAGTATGGTTTTGTTCATTTCCATCATCTGTTTGGATGTGTTTTCCTGTTTTTCTGTAAGGACTTCTACCTGTTTGATTATGTTATGGTGTTTTTCTTTAAGGATTTGTAACTCTTTAGCAGTGTTCTCCTGCAATTCTTTAAGGGATTTTTGTGCTTCCTCTTTATTGTCTTCTGCCTGTTTAGCAGTGTTCTCCTGCATTTCTTTAAGTGTGTTATTAAAGTCCTTCTTGAAGTCCTCTATCATCATCAGGAGATATGCTTTTAAATCCGCGTCTAGCTTTTCCGGTGTGTTGGGGTGCCCTGGACTGGGCGAAGTGGGGGTGCTGGGTTCTGATGATGGTGAGTGGTCTTGGTTTCTGTTAGTAAGATTATTACGTTTACCTTTCGCCATCTGGTAATCTCTGGGGTTAGTTGTTATCGTTGTCACTGTTTAAAGATTGGAGCAGAAGCTGTGTTCCACTCACCAGCAGTCTCAAAATCCTGCGGCGGGGGTCGTGGGTAGCTGAAGGTACCCCGGTGCTGGTCCAGCCGGAAGAGGCCTGTGGTCCTACTCAGGCCGTTTTTCTGCTTCCCTAACTAATGCAGTCTCTGGTCCCGCGTGCAATTGGATTGGAGCAGAAGCTGTGTTCCACTCTCCAGAAGTCTTAAGATCCTGTGGTGGGTGTTGTGGGTAGCTGGCGAGTGTCAGCAGACCCTGCGCCCCAGCTGCCCAGGTGCTTTTCTGACCGGAAGAGGGTTGTGGCCCTATGTAGGCCGGATTTCTCTCTCCCCAACCAAAGCAGTCTCAGGTCCCGCGTGATTGGACTGGAGCAGAAGCTGTGTTCCACTCACCAGCAGTCCCAAAATCCTGCGGTGGGGGTCGTGGGTAGCTGGCGGGTGTCAGGCAACCCTGCGCTCCTGCTACCCCGGCACTGATCCAGCTGGATGAGGCCTGTGGTCCTACCTCGTATATATTTAATCTACACATTTTTCATTGCAGTTAGCTGAACAAGTTGGACATTAAATATCAAACACCAATTCTAATTGTAAAAAAAAGGATAGTGAGTCTTCTTCTGTGAGTTTTGCATACTTATGTTCAACAATTCAAAATTAAAAAAATAATATTTAGAAACACTGCATCATGGACTCTAACCATGTGAAACCATAAGACCAATTAAATGTTTCTATTTTTAAGTTTAACTGGTCATAGTATTTTGTAAAAGCAATAGAAAAATAACAAATACACCTTCTTCCAGGATCCATAGGTGCCTATACAGATGTGTATTCACACACATAAATAAATGTAAAGGGTAATAGAGTGGGTGAATAGAATCAAGGTATATTGAGTGCTTTGGTAGAAATTCCATACTGAAGCCCTCTGCTTTACATGATACACATGTGGCAAAATGCCATGACCAAAGAATCTTAGAAAAGAAAACACTTAAGTGAGCTTATGTTTTCATTTTGGTAGACTCTGTGGTGGTTGAGTAGTGACATGGTGGCAGAAAGATCTCATATTGTAATTTACGAGCAGGAGGCAGAGAGGGCACTTGTAATAACAAGTGGTAGTTGAGGCCTAAAATTGTATCCCCAGCCACACATCTCCATTAACAAGGCTATACCTCCCAATTCTTCCCAAATAATTCCACCAAGTGGGACCAAGTGGGAACCAAGTATTCAAACATATGAATCTATGGTGCTATTCTTCCACCACAGTGTAAGGTTTCCTGGAGCTGGAGTTATAGTTAGTTATAAACCAACTGATAGGGATACTGGGAACTTAACTTGAGACGTCTACAAGAGCAGTAAGTTCTCTTAGCTACTGAGTCATTTCTTCTGTTCCCTTAATCTACTCTGGAATTTTATGTCAACTTGATACAGGCTAGAGTTATTTGAAAGGAGGGAAACACAATGGAGAAAATGCCTCCATGAGATCCAACTATAAGGCATTTTGTCAGTTAGTGGTTAATAAAGGAGGGCCCAGTCCATTGTAGATGTTACCATCCCTGGGCTGGTGATCCTGGGTTCTACAAGAAAGCAGACTGAACAATGATGAACAAGCCAGTATGCAGCACCTTGCTGTGGCCTCTGCATAGGCTCCTATCTCCAGGTTAGAGATCCTGCCCTAGTTTCCTTCATTTTATAGACCACTATGTGGGAGCATAAGCCAACTAAATCCTTTCCTCCTAATTTGCTTTTTCATCATGGTGTTTCATTGCAGCAATAGAAACCCTAACTAAAATACCTACTACTTGGAAAGATGAAGAAGTGAAGGATTCTGATCTTCATGGATTGGCAGAATTCATATTGTAAAACTGGGTAAACTATGAAAAACAATTTATACAGACTCAATGAAATCCCATGACTGTATTTACAGAAAGAGAAAAAAATCATAAAATTCATTTGTAAGCACATAAACCTCCAAGTATCCAATGCAATTCCAAGAAAAAGTTCAACATTATTGTTATATCTAATCTCAAACTACACCACTAGATTGACTTACATATGTCATAGTTTGTTTTATATTGCTGTGATAAATACTGTGACCTAAAACAACTTGAGGAGGAAAGGGTTTATTTTATCATACACGTCACATTAAATCCATCATTAAGGGTGCTCAAGGCAGGAGCTCAAGCAAGAACATAGAGGTAGTAACCGAATGAAAATCATGAAGTAGCTTGGATTATTGACTTGCTCCCAATAAGTTAGGTAGTCAGCTTTTTTATACCACCCAGATCACCTGCCCAAAGGTAGCACCACCCTCCACAGTGTGTTGGGCCTTCCTATTTCAATCATGAATCAAGAAAATGTCTCTGCAGAGTTTTCCCAATCTGATGGAGGCATCTTCTGGGTTCCAGAAGGCTTGTGCAGCTCCATTCACTTCTCCAGCCATCCACAGCACGTGCCATTTGTTTTCTAGGCTCAATTCAATTCCACTTCTATCTCCTGCCTCGTAAGCCAGACCTCTATTAAGCCAGACCTCTGTTCTTGGTTGCATTCCTCAATCCTGGCATCGCCAACATTCTTCAGTCTCCACTGAGACTGAGGACGGTACCACAAGCCTATCCTGGTCTCCCTTCAAGAACTCTCCTCCTTCAACATGGTGCCAAATCTCACCTTCTTTCCATGACCCCTTCATTCCTGGAGCTTCCTTGCCACCAAAACTACTATACATTGCCACGTTGGCTGCCAGCTTGACATGAAGCTTTTCCCTTACCTCTCTGGACTAAAACTTCTGTGTGCTGACCCCAAGGAAACACTTCCCAGATAATGTCTCTTCCATGAGTCCAGTCTCTTCTTAATCACAGTCAATTGTTCAATCCAGCTAAGCAGCATTGGTTTGTCCCAGTAAGCAAATGTTTTGCTGGTCTTTAGTAGTGCTGGTCTCTTGTTAATCACAGCTAATTTTTTAATCTCAGATAACAAGAAGATAAAATGTCCTTAATAGAAAGCATAACATAAATAACCAAGATAGCATCTATGCTTTACTCTGAAGCTTCACAAGCCAGACCTCCATCATCTGCATTGCTCTAAGCAACCTTTCAAGTTTATACATACCAGCCTCAGCAAGCCTCAGTCTGGTGCTGAAGGACTAGGGGACTTGTGGACTTTAGCCCATATTAAAAAGACAAAAATGTTGCTCTCTAATGTTAGTGAAGGCAGCTCTGGCAACACTGGGATAGACATATTGACCAGCATAAAGCAAAGAAAGGCAGGCAAAGAAGCAGCACTACCTCTCTCTTGGACCTTGTTATACCTGAATCTGCCATGGGAAGGTACTGCCCACTCTAGAGACTGGTTTTCCCCTAACCCTCAGTTAATTATTCCAGGAAATACTTTCAGAACCACCCAGAAGGCACGTATCTTAGTTGATTCCAGATTCAACAATGCTTACAAACAGAAGAATCTAACTCAAAGCTGCGGTATTCATATCATCCCTTTCAGAATTTCTATCATTAAGGAAACTAGTAACAACAAATGTTGGTAAAGACTCAGGTGGGAAAGCAACACTTGTATATTGATGGTTGTGGATGTAAATTAGTGCAAGTAATATGGAAATAAATCTGAAGTTTTTTTTTTTAAATGAAAGAAAGAAAGAGAAGAAAATCATAAACAAACAAACAAAAACAAATAAAATTATCGTGTGACCCAGCTGTATCACTCCCAGGAATATCCCCCAAAGAATCTAAGTCAATGTACTACTACAGAGACATGTAGGTTTAGGTTTCCAAAACCTATATTAATCAGAATTCTTTAATGCTTCAACCTTCTTCCATCTAGCCCATCTACTAGAGGTAGGAGAGAAAGAAGGTTAATAGAAAACAGAAGTTGTGGACCTGTTTAGAAGTAGTATTTTGGGGGCAATTCCAGTCTTCATTGTCAGGTTATCAGCAGTCCAGCACAATAGCAAACACCAAACACCAATCAGTAGCAGCAGCTTGATCCAGCAGAAACCACTAGGCTCTGCTGAATCAGCTGAATCAGAGGAAGCATCAAGAAGCAGCTGGAGTAACACAAGAAGTTCTTTGGCATGTTTCTTTATCTGAAGTCAGGACAAGTGAAGACCAGTGAAGCATTGCAAGGAGTAGCAATGCAAGGGTGACCTCTCATTGTCTGTGTGGTTCTACTATACTCTTTCCAAACATGACATGTCCTCTCAAGTGTCTACATCAGCAAAACATCCTCTCACAAGACAGCTTCCATAAAATATCATGTGACCTCTCATAAGACAGCTTCCAGAAAAACATCACATGACACAACCAAGTCTTCAAAGAAAGCAGAATCTTCCACATCAGACACACATGCACATCTGTAATTATCATGGCTGTATTCACAATGGCCAATTTATAAAATTGCTCCTATGGAACAGAGATAAAATTAACTGTCTATCAATAGATGAGTGAATAAAGAAAATACAATACATGTATGCCATAGACTTTTATTTAACCAAGATTTATGACATCTACATGAAAATAAGTGGAAGTAGAAATTGTTATGCCAAGTAAAATAAACCAGACTCAGCTCAGAAAGAAAAACAAATGTCTCTTTTCTCTCAAATGAGGGATCTAGATTCAAATATTCATGAGATAGAACAAGAACAAGAGAGAGCACACTAGAGATGGGAAGAAAGAAAAACATACTATTACAAAGAGAATTCGAAGGAAGGGAAGAGGGAATAAGACAGAAGAGCAGAGTGGGGTGCTATTTGAAAGAAGGAACAAACAAGATCTTCAGGCAGGAAAAGAAGGATGGATGGGGATAACTGGGAAAAAATAAGAACAAAGTACAATGACATATTGTACTTTGAGAATATAACATTTGAGAATGTTATAATGAAACCCACTACTGAGCCTATCAGCTAAAAAATTAATATAAATGTCTTAATGGATGGATTTATAAATACAGTTATTACTGCTAACATATAAAATAGTTGAAATATGGACATATTTGTACATTCATATAACAAAGAAATTCTAGTCTTAGTTACTTTTTATTGCTATGACAAAACACCCATGCCCAAAGCACCTTAAAGAACAAAGCATTTAACAAGGATAGGGAGTGATTTGAATAGGAATGGCTCCCATAGACCCATGTGTTTGAATGTTTGGCCCATAGGGAGTGGCACTATTAGGAGGTGTGACCTTGTTGGAGTAGGTATGGCCTTGTTGGAGAAAGTATGCTATTGTGGAGGCAGGCTTTAAGGTCTCCTATGCTCAAGCTACATCCAGTGTGACACACAACCTCCTTCTGCCTGTAGATTAAAATGTAGAACTCTCAGCTTCTTCGCCAGTACCATGTCTATCTGTCTGCAGGCCACCATGCTTCTTACCATAACAGTAATGGACTAAACCTGTGAAACTGTAAGATGGTCCCAATTAAATGTTTTCCTTTATAAGAGTTTCCATGGAAATGATGTTTCTTCACAGCAATAAAACCCTAACCAAGTCAGGAGGTCTACAGTTTCAGAGAGTGAGTTCATGAACATTATGGTAAGGAACATGACAGCAGGCAGGCAGGAAGGCAGGTGCTGGAGCAGTAGCTGAGAGCTTGTGTCTAATTCACAGCAGTAGAGAGAGAGAGCCAACTGAAATGGCATTAATTTTTGAACTTAAAACCCCACATCTAATGATACACAGTTCCACCAACTGGGAACCGACCATTCCAACATACAAGCCGATGGGGGTCATTCTCATCCAAACCACCACAGTCCTCCTGCATTAGTGAGACTTGTCAGCACTGTGACAGGAAGTGACTTCTGAGGTTTCAGTCAGTGGTTAGCTGACTCTAATACTTGTAACTTTTATATCAGTTCACTGGGTCTGAGGCAAAGCTGAATATCATGGCAGAGGAAGTATGTAGTTGAGAAGGATGCTCATCTCATCATAGATAGGAACTAGATAGAAGCATAGCAGAGCTATAGGAACCTGATAGAATGACAGAATGGGAGGGACCAGATCCACATCATGCCCTTGACCTGCTTTCTCTAGTAGGGTAAATCAGCTCCAAAAATTTCCACTACTTTCTCATATGGCTCTACCAGCTGGGGACCCAGGATTTAAGATAGGAGATTGTGAGGGACATTTCTGATTCAAACTATGATGCTTCTACTCTTTAACATCATTGTTAAAATTATACTCAAAGATGAGAATGTTGCTTAGTTATGTGTTCTACCACTAGTATTCATGAGGTCCTGAGTTTGCCTGAAGCATACACACACACGCGCGCACACACACACACACACACACATACACACAAAGCTGCATTCTTAGTGACTGTAGTTCATTTATAGATTTCTCATGCCTTGGTAAAAATAATTCTTGTTTACTTATCTATTATCACTTAGACTCAATTTTTATTTATTTATTTATTTATTTATTTATTTATTTATTTATTTAATTTGTGTGTGTATAAGAGGTGGAGGGGTATGTGTGTTGCATGCATGATGTCCATAAAGGCCAGAAAGAAGGCAGTTAAAGAATGTTGTGAGCTACCACATAGGTGCTGAGACCTGAACCAGTGTCCCCTGCAGGAGCAGCAAAGGTCCCCTGCAATAGTAGTGATCTTTAGGTCCCCTGCAGTAGTTAGTGATCTTTAGAGATTGGAATGTTGTGGGTCCAGAGGCTAACTACCTCATACTGGCCTAACTTTCCCATGCTCCTCCCCAGCAGCCATTTCTTGCCTACCTCTATTGGAACTAACATGCTGTGAATAACAGATTAAAAACAGTCTTGGAATCTATTAATTTAACAGGTCACTAGCTTCTACCAGCCCTAAACACAAGAAGCTATCAGAGAGCACCTGAAGCATGTAGTAAAACTCCCATGTCAAGTTGTAACAAGCTCTCTCATATATCCACTGATGCATTTTAAATAGCCTTAATTGATGAGTTTCTTTGTCTTGTAAAACTACAAAACTGCTTCCACATTGGAACATGGAATTTGGGGTAATTTTAATCTGTGTTCTCTGGCCAGGGTCACTTCAATTTCACTTTAGAGTAAACTATCTCTTATTCCCTTTAGGATGAAAGTTGTTTTGTTGTTGTTTGGTTGGTTGGTTTTGTTTTTTGAGGAGGTTGTGTGTGAAATAAGTTGATTGTTTCACATGATGGTATGTTTCACATTTACAAAAATCATAACCCACTATTTTGGGCTAACTCTGTGGAGAAGATTCGCTCAGGGTGTGTCTGATCTGGCTGGTGCCATTGCTCCCTAGGTATCTGGAACAGACTCTTTGCTACCAAGCATTGCTTTCGGTTGGGAGATCAATTTAATTAGTGAATAATTCTAATCTGCTAATTTAGCTAACACTTCTTTTGAGTATTATATCATTTGGCATAATGTTTTGAGACCTCACAAAAACCTGCAAAGTTTCTGGGCAGTGTGCCTTCATTTATTCAATCACAGTGGCCCTTGCCTATTTGATTTAACTATTGTGTGGTTTGGCATTGTAAGGTTTTCTGCCAAACCTACTGATGTGTGTTCATTAGGACCAGTTGTCCACAAAGCACCTGCTTTCCTGGGAAAGGATCTGATTACTGAAACACAGCTAGTTCTCACCAAGGAAAGGGCTTAAATTTCTTGGCCTGCTTCCTGCATTATCAGACTGCTGGTTGGTCTTTCTATTTGTTGTGCTCAGCCCAAATTTCTTCCTTGTCTTTTGTTCTGGAAAGGTCCTGCTGTGAATCGCTCTCTATTTTCTTCATTCTCTCCTTTTAAGGCAGATCATGCTGTGCCCAGCCCTGAATCTAGATTGTACTGTGATATGAATACAATACATCTAGTTCCTCCTACCATCCCAGGGGAGTTCTTTAGATACAAGGACGTCCAGAGTTAGGTCTGTGACTCCACTCCACTGTCCCCAGAAGCAGCTCCTGTATTCTTCTTTTGTTTCTATTCCAGGCACTTCTCTCCCCTTTTCATGAAAGAGTTCCTCTTGTAATCATGAAAGGAAGGACCAGCGCAGGCAGGGGTGCTTTCAATCCACTTCTTTGTTCCAAGGACAGCTGGTTCCAGCAATGCTCTCTGAAAAATGGAAAGATTCCCATGGGGGAAGTCACCTGAAACCCAAAATACTTTCTTGAAAAATGGAAGCAGAACCTACTGTTGCTAACTCTGTGATCTTGGGCTGGAAGCAGCATTTCTTCACATCTCAGCTTCTTCCTGTGAAAAAGAACAGAGCAGACTAGATTTATTTATTTTTGGCAGGTGAATAAAATGCTATGTGAGTCTCTTAAAAGCCTCGGACTCCCTCTTTAGAAAAGTGCAATTCTGAAAACATTCATGAACTATAAACAAGTTAGGGTCTGACTGGCATGCTGGAGATCCAAGTCGATTGGGTTAAAAAAATAAAGTAAGTGCAACCTCTCAATTCACTTTGAAGCCTCATATTCCGAGCATCCTCTTGAGGCTCTTGACCTGATTGAGAATGTCCTCAGCACTTACGCCTCCCTCAAGCCCCATTTCAGTGAAGTGTCAAATGTTCCCTTTCCCAATAGTTAGTCATAAAGGGTTATCTTGGGCAAAATTACAGAATTGTAATAAGACATTGTAGGAAGTAACCAGCCATTTTCCCTGCTTTGGAAACTTGTTTTTCTCCTTCCATTGGCTTTCAAAATTTTAGTATACTGGATATAAGATAAACTTTGCCCTTCAAAGTACACATTTTGAGATAGGTCTGTGTCCTGCCCTAAGTTACTCTAATTGTATAAACTTGAGGTTTTCCAGGTATTATCATCCCCAACAGACTCCATCTTGAGGATGAGGAATGATGCTGCACCTGCATCAATACATAAAGGAAACCTTTTGTCTGGTAATTCCCATGCAGCTCAGACTGATACATAATGGCTTATTCTTGGGTGTAGGAAGCTCCCACATTATACATTTGTTGGGATGAACTGGGATTGTAAGAACTCATGAGCTTATTAAAATCATATAAAGAAAACCAACCCTGAGAACTTATCAGACATATTAGACCAAGGAAAGGGTATGTAAATCCCCCCTGAACCCTATAAAGAGGTTAACACCTAGCATAATGGTATTGATGGCTCCTTCATCTGACTACCCAGGATGTATATCAGGCATGCCAGTCAAAAGACTGTCAAGCAGAGGACTGAATGTCTTAGGAGCTTCATTTAAGCTCTAGTTCCATTCTTGACTGTCGACATGGCCTACTTAATAGGAAGTTTGATCACTTACACCTGTAATTTGTCCATCTCCCTGTTTATTCATCCATCTGGATGGTTCTAGACTCTTTGCCTTTGCAGCTGGACTCTGCAACAAAGATAAAGTGCCTCTGAAGAGACCCCATCTGTTTTGTTATCTCATCTCCAGAGAGTCTATTTATTTTCTATCAGCTTCTCAGCTTTGTCCTTCTAGGCCTATCCAAAGCATCTCAAATCCCCTTGCCTCTTAAATTCTCCATTGCCATTCTATGTCCTACGTATATACATATATAGATACATATATACATATATGTATTTACTATGTGATCTGTAGCATATGTAATTATTATTCAAATAAATGCATTGTTGTGGATTAGTTATAATACTTTGTCTTAATTTAACTGTCAAAAGTCAAGCTTGCAGATGCTGAGGGTCCTTGCCACCCAGCTGACTTTGACTGGTAATAAAGAATTGCCAAACAGGCAGGGAGACTGAGGCAGGGCATTTAGATTGCTCGGGCAAGGGACTGAGAAGGAGAGAGGAGAATTGCCATGATGGAAGAACAAGAACAGACTTAAAGGCCCACATACATGTAAGATTTTGGGAAAGTGGCCCTATGGGCCACTCCCTCACTTATGTCTGGGATAGCAGAGATGAAATACAGATTTTTTTTTTTTTCGAGACAGGGTTTCTCTGTGTATCTCTGGCTGTCTGGAAACTTACTTTGTAGACCAGGCTGGCCTCGAACTCAGAAATCCGCCTGCCTCTGCCTCCCAAATGATGGGATTAAAGGCATGCGCCACCACTGCCCGGCGAAATACAGATTTTTAAAAGATGTTAACTCAGGAATACTGGAGGGGAGTGTGTGCTAGCAGTGGGGAAGTTTAGAAGTACCCAACCATTGAGCTAGTCAAGGCATATCAAAATTAACTGTAGTGTGTGTGTGTGTGTGTGTGTGTGTGTGTATGTGTGTGTGTGTTTCATTCATGAATTCAGAGCTCTTGGGCAAGAGCCAAAGCATATTAACTATTCACTGCTACATTGTGTTATTTGGCCAAGGTCATCAAGAAAAGTGGGACTATCTGGCTTCTAATGAAAGCACCATACCTTGTGAATTTATTTTTAATAAATTCTGACATCACAGAAAATCATATAAGTGTTTGTATATGTTTCTGACATTGCAAGGGAATGACAACATAGTTCAGCATCATTACAACATGTACAAACATATCATTGTTATGCATGACCACTACTTATTTCTGGAATTCTTTAATCTTACAAAATTTAAATACTGTAACTGTTACTCGTGTGGATGGAGGGTTTCTGTTGCAGGTTCCTGGATTCATATGAACAGTCTTAGAAGGGGATATGAGGAAGGTTTTATTGGGGTTAAAAACAAAAATAACAGGTTAGGAGAAAGAAAGTTATGCTTTCTAAAATAGAGTAAGAAAGCAGGCAGGCTCAAGTAGTGGAAGTCTGTGTGTTGCTTCAAGGGAGGAGCTTTGTGGGTGCATAAAATACATATACTATGTAGTCATTGTCTTTTTGCTGCAGTAAAATTCCTGATAAAAGCAACTGGAAGAGGCAAGCTTTTACTCTGCATCATCATTTGAGGGTAGATAGAGTCCACCCTTCCTGCCAGGGAATCATGGTGAGAGGAGATTGAATATGCAGCTGGTGACATTGTGTTCCCAGTCAGGAATAAGAGATAACTGCTTGTGCACAGCTCACACACTTCTTTCTTATTGTCTAGGATCCCAGCCCATGCAATGGTGCCATCCATAAGCAACACAAGACACAGAGCTACTGACAGGCACCCTTAGAAGCTAACTTAATACAAATAATTCTCCACAGGAATATCCAGAGTGAACCTAATATTGATCATTTCACACAAGCATGTTCAGATAATTATCTACTACGTAATTTTGGATTCTGTCAAACCAACTGTCTTAGTCAGGGTTTCTATTCCTGCACAAACATCATGACCAAGAAGCAGTTGGGGAGGAAAGGGTTTATTCAGTTTACACTTCCATATTGCTATTCATCACCAAGGAAGTCAGGACTGGAACTCAAGCAGGTCATGAAACAGGAGCTGATGCAGAGGCCATGGAAAGATGGTCTTTACTGGCTTGCTTCCCCTGGCTTGCTCAGCCTGCTCTCTTATAGAACCCAAGACTACCAGCCCAGTGATGGTCCCACCCACAAGGGGATCTCCCCCCTTGATCACTAATTGAGAAAATGCCTTACAGCTGGACCTCGTGGAGGCATTTCCCCTACTGAAGCTCCTTTCTCTGTGATAACTCCAGCCTGTGTCAAGTTGACACAAAAATAGCCAGTACACCAACCAATATTAACCATCCCAATAATTAACAGTCATATTTTAGCTTAAGGGCTGGTCTTTTTTTAGGCTGTAAAACAGGTCTTGATACAGGAGGCCCTACCTTTTTCTTTACCACTGAATCACTTTCTAACTACATCTTAAAGGATGTTCTTTTGAAAATGAAATTGATTGCTCAGTGGTTAAGGGAAATGGCTGTTCTTCCAGAGGATATGGGTTTCATTTTCCAGTACCCATGTGGTGGGTCACAGCCATCTGTAACTCCAGGTCTAGGTGATACAAAACCCTCTTCTGACCTTTGTGGGCAAGTGTACATGCAGGTGGTGTGCAGACATGCGTGCAGGCAAAATACTCATACACATAAAAATAAAATAATAAAATAAAATAGGTTTTGAAAAGGAAATTAAAATATTAGACTTTTTAAAAAAGTGCATTGTTGAAGTCTGTGGACAAGGCAAGCACTGATGATGGTTAAGGTTGAGTGTCATATATGCTTTGGAATTAAACATGACTTGTGAGCTGCTTTCATTCTCTTGCTTGAGATAATGTTCAGAAAAGGAGCACTGTCTCTATGCAGGTGTTCTTCTTAGCAACATATTTTTGTTTTCTATCTGTGCTGCCATTTATGCTTTTTAGCCACTAAAATGTAAGACAAATCTGGGCCAAGAGGCTCGATTTTTTTTCCCCCATGCCTTCTTAACTTTCCTGTATGTCTAGCCTGCATAAATTCTGTCTTCTGTCTCTATGAAGTTACTATTTTAAAATCTTCACAGACTAGAAGTAGAGATGAAATGGAGGGAGGGGATGGTCACTGAGTGTGAGCAGACTTCTAAGCCTTGGTGGGATTTCACTTAAGATGCCAGACACCCCTGGTCAGATGAAACTTCTGCCAAGTCAGTGGCTTCCACTAAGCCAATGGAAATTTTAAGAATGAATTTCATGGACATGGGAAGCTCACTTTAGATAAGGGTTTTATTATAGGGTTTTAGGTGGGAGGGTTAAGAGAAAGAAGGAAGACAGAGTTGCTGTGTAGCTAGAGGGGCTCTCAGCAAATGGGGGACTACTAGATTTCTTTTCAAGGGGCTTTTATAGGTCTTAGAACAGAAACTGGGTTGAAGTATGTGGAGATGTTTAACCCAGGTACCTCTCAGTTTCAGTCACAGCATATAGACATATATGGCTTCTAAGCACTAAAGTTCATTTGGGAACAATGAAAGAATCCAGAACTAAACTAGAGGGCCCTTCTGGCCTTTTGGCTTCAAGACAGGACAGAACCAAGTACATTTTCTATTTCTGGCCAAAGACAAGAATCTTTTGAGGTTTTTGTCCTAAACTGCTTCACCAGTTTCTATCTCCTTATCTCACCAGAACCACAGAACTCATTATTTTGTGAGAGGCCTAGTTTTGCTATCCCAATATAGTAAAGGTTTGTTGACATTATGTAGCACTGCCAGAATTCAATTTTAAGATTGAATAGTGTTTCATTATACATATGGGCCACATTTGTTTACCCATTCATCTGCCAATGGAGAATTGCATTTCTACCACTCGCTGCTATTTGAAAAGTAGTGCTGAGAACAAAGGTTTGCAAGTATCCGTTTGAATTATTGCCTTCAGTTCTTTTCAGTATATACCCAGAAGTGATAATGTTAAACCAAATGATAATTATATGTTTGTACTTTTGAAAGGTAGCCATACTTCTTTCCATAGTGGCTATACCATTTTTACATTCCTTTTGGAAGAACACATATTTTCCAATTTCTTGACATCATTGCTAAAACTTGTTATTTTGTGTTTACTTTGATGATTGGCTTTGATGGGTGTAAAATGCTGACATACTGTAGCACTAGGGAGCCAATCTAGGCCTTACACAAGCAGGCACAGTGCCATTGGGCTCTTTCTCCACATATTTATTGTGGCTTAGATATGCATTTTTTAATGACTAGTCATGTATGATAATAAGATCTCCTTGTGTGCTTATTCGCTATTTGTATATCATCTTCGGAGAAACATCTAGACTTTTTTTTTTTCTCTTTTTCATGCCGGCTTGCTTCCTACTCCAAATTCATATGTTAAAGCCCCAATCCTCATGTAATGGCAATTCAGAGGTGAGCCTTTTGAGAGCTAGTGAGATCATGAAAGTCAAACCCAAGGGAGTGGATTAGTATTTGTAAGTGACTCATGTCAAGAAGGATCATCAGGAGAAGGGAGCGACTGCCAAGCCTGATGACCTGAGTCTGATGCTTGGGATACAATAAATAGAAGGAGGGACCAACTTCTCCCAGCTGTCCTTTGTATCCATTGGAGCATTGAACACACACACACACACACACACACACACACACACACACACACACACACCAAGCATGCACCACCATAGGTCAGTGGACAAGGAGCCACGGTGCCCCACCCTACAGCTTTATGTGCCTCCTAGGAGGCCTGCTCAAAGGGTTACAATATTTTTGGTACAATAGTTTATCTGGTAACCAAGGCAGCTACTAAGTACATGGTCTGCAACTGTAGACAAAAAGGTGCCTAACATCTTGGGTGGGATGGAGCAGGAGAGTATGATATTTCATCCTACTTCTCATAACAATGTGAGATTTAGGATTTATGAATTATTTTGGAGTGTAAGACAAGGAGGGCTTGTGCATATTCAGGAGTAGAATTTCTAGTTTGTGTGACAATTCTGTTTACATTTTTGACTGCTTTCCATAACCCTCCACTACTTTATATTTCTAAAATGAATGTCTGACGTTGCTAGTTTCTCCAAATGCTCACCAGTAATACTATGCCTCCCCATTTTCTAATGCAGCTATAGTATATTTCTGTCTTGTTGATTCATATTGGGTGCCTTCCCATGCATTTGTTGGCCATTTACTTGTCTTCTTGGGAAAGAGTCTCTTCTGATCCTTAGAAGATTTTAAATGGAATTTTTGTTAAGTTCGATTTATTGTTGTGTTTAAAAGTTTTTAAAAATAAATCTAGGACAATATATCTCTATGTGATGTATAATTTGCAAATATTTACTCATGTTCTGTGGACTGGGTATTCGTTTTCATAGTACTGTCCTCATAAACACAAGGAATTTTTTTGAAAAACAATTCTTAGCCCACAATCATAAATATTTAGAGCTGGTATTTCTACTAAGAATTTAATAGTTTGTTCTGTGGGACATACTGGACAGTTATCCACACAGTACAAGGGAGGATGACTCATACCTTTAATGTAGATCTCTAGTTATTCTCCTCATTTAAAAATTTTTCTTTCCCAAAGAATTGTTTTGGTGCATTAGTTCAGATAGCCAGTTAATTATGAATGTATTTATTTCTGATTTATATAATTGATAAATCTGTGTACTCACTGTACAGTGGAAGCAAGACTCAAAACACAAGGCTTTGCTCCTGGAGATGTAATCATCTTTTGTTCTGATCTTTCCACTTTAAAATGGCATAAAATATTTATCAGCTTTCTATTTTTGTATTGGGAGGATAAGTTGGAATTTTATGATGCTTTAAAAAATTAAATATTGTGTGAATTAATGGAATGAAGTTATGGTGCTTGAGTTGGATAATTCATAAGTGGGGAATGGAACCTCAGGCTTCAACCATTTTTTTCTTCTTAGGGATCAGTATTATTAATAAACTGTGACTTTTATTCTTAAATAACATAAACTGGCATTTGGGTAACTTTTTGAAAGTCACACAGAACATAGGTTTGCCAGGAGATAATGAATAAAACTTCTACACAATTGTTGGTCTGAGCCTCTTCTGTTTAGGAATCTTTATTGTTTGCTCTTTTTATATGTTGTTTTCATAAATAAATTAGGATTCCAATTAATTGCTGGAGGTTGGGAAAAGATATTCTCTTGAAGCCAATAATGTTATCCATATGAAGAAACGAGGAGAGAATGCATTCATTTTCTTTCACTGAAAGTGGTGCCTGACTGTGGCTGCACAAATAAATGACTGTGAGATTATATGCAGCTCTGTTTTTGAAGTCCTTGAAACTTAAGGGTCAAGATCCACCAACAGCAAGGCAACTATCTTTTACCTACTTCATATTTCCATCCAGAGTGATCAGAAGCATCCCTGCCAGCTCATAAATAAGATATTCTAGAGTCACAGTATCCCTGAACTGCCTGTGTGGAATTCCCACCCTCCTGAACCAAGATAACTTCTCTGGCATTCAAACTTTGACCATATCTGTTTCCTTGCCTAGGTACCTTTGCCAGTCCTTTTGGCAACCCACTGAAAGACAGTTAAGGGCTGTGGATGACCATAACATCTCTGATCATCTTTGAGATATGATGACAGAGTTGTCACTGATTGATTTCACTGATCTTAGTAATGTTCAGCCTTACCTTTTTTTTTAAATTTTTCTTTTCTTTTCTTTTCTTTTCTTTTCTTTTCTTTTCTTTTCTTTTCTTTTCTTTTCTTTTTTTTTATGCCAGAAAACGTTGGAAATGAGCATTTTCTGAAGCCAGGTATACTCATGACTACAGCCACAATAGTGAACAGAAAGGATTTTTACTGTGGGTGTGTGCTTTTTAAACAGTAGAACTAAGAAACTGTAGATTGATTTTTTTTTGAGGGAGGATTATCAGATCAATACTTAGTTAATACAATATAAACAATAATCACATTTTAGATGAGTTTCTTTGTTTTGAATGCAGTAAAGATTTCTTAATGCTTTTGTCTCATTATAAAAGCCATTCAGGATGAATATTCTTATTTCGAAAATCAGAAATCCCAAATTCTCCAATATCTGAAATTTGGGGTACAGATGTTGCATAGTTATTGTGAAGAGTTGAACACCTCAAACTGATTTCATGTATAAAAGTGTTGTAAAAGGGCTGGAGAGTTGGCTCTGTGGCTAAGAGTGCTTACTGCTCTTTCCAAGCATCTGAGTTCTTATCCTAGCACCAACAGCAGGCAGCTCAACATCTCCAGCTCCAGGAGATGCAATGCCTCTGAAACCTATTCATACATCAAACCACACATGCTCTCTCTCTCTCTCTCTCTCTCTCTCTCTCTCTCTCTCTCTCTCACACACACACACACACACACACACACACACACACACACACACACCCACACACACACACATCATATGTACATCACACATACCACACACATTACACAAGCACATCAGTCACATACACATTACACACAAATATCACACAGATCACACATGAAAATGTATAAAATTACCTTTAGACTATTTTCAGAAAGTACATATGAAATAAAATTTCTCACTAGGCTTTGGCTCCATACCCAAACTAACTCATTATGTGTAGATAAATGTTCCAAAATCAATCAATCAACCAACCAACCAACCAATCAATCAATCAAAAAACCTAAAATACAGAATGTATTTTCTTCTAACCATTTTGGAGAATGGATAATTTTATTTAAACCCATGTAAACTCAACAATCACAACATTTAAAAAAGTAAAATATTCATAATGGTTAAAAGTGCAACAAACAGACCTTTTTATAGTCATATCTCCCAAATCGAGGTAAGGCAACATGCTTATGTTGATATTTTCCCTACAGGATTATTACCTTTTATCCACTGAGTAACTAGTCATCCAAGACTGGCTTTTAGAAATACCATTGGCAAGCTATTCCCATTATTTCTGCATATGGTCAGGAGGAGTTCTAATCCACAACTATATGTTTTGTGCTTGAGTTGACTGCTCAGTTTTGAAGTTATGTAATGTCCTTCGAAGTTTTTACTTTGGGTGTGTTTGGCACATTATTTATGAGGTGCTTTGGTGCAGAGGTGGAAGAAGGTAGCTACACTTAAATTTTGGCCAAGCAAGCTGTTTAGGCAGAGCCAAGTGGAGACTTGTTTAAACATACAACTATGTTTTTGCCTGGAGCCAGAGGGTCAAGAATGAGAAGTTATTGTGTTTTCATAAGTACTGGGCAGCTGCTGTGGGGCTGAAAGGGCTGGGAGGAAAGATCAGAAGGCCAAATAGAAAATATTTAGAAACTAGCAGCAACCTTTCTATCCTTTTCTTTTTCCCAAGTAAACTGGTCTCATTTCTCACTTTCTTGTTTCTGCCACATTTCCTCCAATACTCTTTCTTATAGATATTTCCTCATCCCACTTTTGGGACTGAGTAAATTTTTATTTATGATTCAACTCAGATTTCACTTGTTTATCGAAAACACAAACACACGTGCCTGTGCGCGTGTGCGCGTGAACACACACACACACACACACACACACACACACACACGGACAGATAAAAGCAGTACTGTTCCAAGGAGACAAGAAACAGAAAACTAGTTCTTTAGTCTTAGTATTTGGTGTGACTTGAGATAGGTACTTCTCTGATTTTTAAATTTCTTCTTTTGCAAGAAAAGTGTGAGTTATCTATTTTGATTGACATCCCCTCCCTTCCTAGGAAATCGAAAAGATTACAATAAAATGTTCCTTAAAATATAAATAATTTTATAAATTTAACTTTGTCGTCACTCTTATCTATCGTTTGCAATTTCTTTTCGTTGAGATTGATTACAGCATATGTAAGAAAAGCATGGAAAACGCACTTGGAAAGCATTCGAATAGAATCTTTTCAGCCTGTTCCTTTTTTTCTTTTCTCTTGTTTCTCCCCTCGCATCCCCCCCGCCCCCCCCGCCACACACACACACACACACACACACTCACACTCACACATTCTTGCTTGTTGCTTGAGGTTAGGCATCCTAGGCGCTGAACTTTGCAGTTACATTTTACAGCTTGAATCATTTAATAATCAGGAAGAGAGTGGGAAGATCAACTACACAAAACAAAACCCAAGCTCTAGAAGCTAAACATTCAGACTGGCACGATCTGAATAAATCCCACCCGGAGCCTTGGGCTGTCGCTAGGTCCTAAGAGCCCGCTTCACAGCCCGCGTCTGAAAGCAGGAACTCAGTACCAAGGAGCGAAGGGGCGTGTACGGAAATTCTGTAGGCAGCAGGCCTGAGCCAGGACTACAACTCCCCACATGCACTTGGGCGGAAGATGGTTCTACCTCTTCTTGACTCCTTTATTCCTTAGGCTTTTTAGAATGGAGATTGAGGTTTAAGGAATGAGCCTAGAAACATAGAGATGTCGTAAGCTTGTGTGGTGACGGAAGCATCGGGAACATTTCACCTAATGCTCTCTACTCAAGGGGTGGATAGCTTAAACACGGTGGAACCTCTGTTCGTTTCGGCCGAGTTTCCGGAGGATATTAATTATGAACGGATTCTGTGGCGCGACGGTTTAATTCTCCGGCGGCGACTGATTGTGGCGGAGAGATGGTTCTGGCGGGGCTCATCAGGAAGCTCGGTAACTGTCGGTGTTGCCCAGGGTCAGAAGAGCCCTCAGGTCTTGGCTTGGTGGTGCTGGGTTCCGGAGGCCGGGTCGCGCAGGTCACCGTTCCGAGTCCCTGCTTGTCCAGAGTTGTCCGCTGACCTTGCTCACACTGTATAATGCTCGGCCACATCCAGCGCACCTGCGGCTTAGTTTCATCCTGCTTTCTCTCCAGGGGGTGGGAGGGATCGCGCACATTTAGAATAAGTTATGAGTGGGTCGTCTTTTCAGAATCGCGAGATAAAATTACTTTGTGCCAACTTTTCTGACAGGCCATCAGCTGGCGGAGATCAGGGAACGCGCCCTCAAAAGTATCCTGTGCAAGATTGAGCACAACTTGATCTGCTATGCTGACTTGATTCAGGAAAGGTTGCTTTTTCTCCATTTGCTCGAATGGTTCAATTTCCCATCTGTCCCAATGAAAGAGGAGGTTCTGAACTTGTTAAGCAGATTGGTTAAGGTAACGTCGTTTTGAAATAAAACAACCATGGTCTAAGTTAACTGTAGTATTTATTGACATACTTGGCATTCATATTTTTGAAGACACCAAAAGATGTTGAATTTTAATTCATCTGGGTAGGCATTGATCGTCATTTGTTATAATAGCTTATCTCATGTTGTACTGTTCCTTGAAGTAGAACTACTAAGGTCTGGATTTTTTTTTTTTTTGATTATTTGCCTCCCATTTTTCTTCATTTTCCTGATATTTCATGTTAAAATTAGACGTTTCCAGCATTAAAAGGAGCACTTTAAGTACGTCTAAGTAACAGTGAATATAATACTATTTCATGAAAAATAATGTTTTCTGTTCCTATTACCTACATTAAGAGTAATTTAATTTTAAGGACCAATGTCAAATGTCAATATGAGTTCCGTCTCTTTAAGTCATTATCATCAGGGGGGAATTCTAATGACTTTGGCACTTTGATAACAGTAAGGAGACTAAGATAGTGTCAGTAGAGAAAAGTAACTTACCTTATATATAAAAGAAAGGCATGGAAGTAGAAGAGATCCTATGACACAGGGGCCAGCCTGTGTGTGTGTGCTCGAGCATGTGTGCTTGTGATGGAAAGACAAAGTACAATGATGAGTATATGTGAAAGTGCCATAATGCAACCCATTTTTTAAGGTGACTATATTAGCAATAAAACATTTAAAAGTAAAAGAGGAATTGGTAGTGTTTATTTTTAATGCTCAGAGTCCTGTCTTTCTCTTGAGTATAGCTCTCTCTTAAGTTTGTTTTCCTTTATATGTGATTCATGGACGTTGTTTATAGAGTACAGCAATGCAGTTTGTTTTCCAAAACATGAAATATTTGTTACACTAAGATTGCTATGTTTTGATTGTGGTAAAATGAAGTTTGGAGATTTCCATGTTCATGGCTATTCTCAAGAATATTTCTTTTACTGTAGTATTCTCCAGCCGTCCAACACTTGATTGACCTTGGTGCAGTAGAGTTCTTATCTAAGCTCCGTCCAAATGTGGAGCCAGCAATACAGGCTGAGATTGATGGCATTCTCGATGGACTTTTCATTCTTCCTTCAGAAGTTCCTGTACTGTCTTCTTCCAGTTACCACACTGATCAAATTGGTAACCTCTTAACATTTGTGTGTGTGTGTACATATCTGTATATGGATGTATGTGTGTGGATGAATGTCAGCCTTGACATAACTTGAAGATAGAGGACACTTGTGGGAGTCAGTTCTCTCTTCCACCAGTGTAAGTCCTAGAGATTAAATTCAGACTGTCAGGCTTGGTGGGTAGTCCCTTTACCAGCTGAGCCACCTTGCCAACCCATGTCCCTTTTTTTTGACAATCTTTTCCTAAGCATATTCAGTGAGAACTAAAGCAAAAGTGGGAGCTATAAATTTGAGTAGTAAAGTGAAGGGAGATAGACTAAGAAACACAGGGTGGGGGGCAGTCATCATTTGATACTTTTAGCAGACTCATCATATTTGGATATTTTCAATCTAAGTAGTAACTGTATTTACCTTACAGTGAAAGAGAGGAAAAAGCACCTTTCTTGGAACTTGGCTAAACAGTCTTTTTATTTATTTATTTTTTCCTTTCTTGTTTTGGAAAATACAATAGTCAGAGAATTAGCTTGATTGCTTTTTAAATTTTTATTATTTATTTAGTTTTAATAATCATTGAAAGAGTGAGAGAAAATAACACATTTTAAGATGGATAATTCTTGTTTTAGCAGGTGAATTAATAACACAGCAAATAATGTATTTTCTTTTCAGAATTGTCACAACAACCTGAAGTCTTAACAGGATATTTTCCCCAAGACAAAAGTAATTTCCAGCAGATGGAAGTACCACCAGGGCCAGCGGGTGTGTATACATAGGGAAATGTTTGGCTGGTAAATAAAAAGATCCACACTGGCTCAGCCAGTGTGCAGTGTGTGTGGTGTGTGTGTGTGTGTGTGTGTGTGTGTGTGTGGCCTATGTATGGTTTCTGCTCTTGTAAAGACCTTCCGGATGATTGTTTGTAGTGACTTATATTAGTTTGTTTTCTATTGCTGTGATAAACATCATGACTAAAGTGATGTTTTTGATTGGGAGGAAAGGGCTCATTTCATCTTATAGCTTATAAGCTATCATGAAAGAAGTCAGGGCAGAAACTCAAGGCAGGAACTGAAGCAAAGACTTTAGAGGAATGCTTGCTATTGGCTTGTTCTTCATGGCTTTCTCAGACTATTTTCCTATACCACCCAGTACTACCTTCTAGGGTCTGGGCTCTCCCACATCAGTGATTAATCAATAAGATGCCCTACAGACAGTTTGATGGAGATATTTTCTCAATTTTTACTTAACCCCCAAATAACTAGCTTGTTTCATGTTGACCAAAAGTAACCAAAACATGACTAGTTGTACTGTGTCTGATTGTGTTCTTAGCGCCTCATCTGTCAGAGAACTTTCGGATTGACCTTCTCTTTACATTCCTTCCTAGCAGATTTTATATATATGTTTACTGTTTGTCCACTACCTAGTGTAATAAGTTGTGACAGCCCCTCTTTCTCAGTATTTGAAACAATACTAAAAATATATTAGGCACCCAATGTGGATTCTTCAAAGGAGTGAATGAATACTTACCAAGCAACAATGAGATTTGGTATCATCTAATGCGGTAGGGACACTACCATCACCTGTCTACAGTGGCTCAAATACAGTTAGTATAGCATAAAACTTGACCACACAGACTTAAATCCTAGTGTCCCTATTTTACCAACTAAGACACTGACAAAAGTTGAAAAGTTTGTCCTCGGTTACAGGGAATAGTTAAAAATTGCACAAGTTAATATTGTATTACATGTTATAGTTGAGATGAAAGGATGTGCTAAAGAGAGTGTCTGCTGATATCAAGAATCAAAATAAACTTAATTTAGAACCCTCTGCTTTTAAAAAGCTTTCATGGCAACTTAAAGGTGGAATAACAACATAAGGGAACAGGTAGCATCTAAAACCGCTTTAAATGCTATACTTCCTCTGTCTGGAACAGTAAGGAATGTTTGACGCATATTGTTTTCACACCATCATATTTGATTGTTAAGTTTTGCTGTTCCTTTAACAGGAAACCAGGCTGTGAAGTGGCTGAGGTTCTCTGTGTTTCCTTGGCTACCCCTGACCACAACAGACAGACATGTTCTCTCTTCCAATGAAAGGTACAGAGCTGATGTATTACAGGTCTTTTTGGTTCTTTGTAACAATGGAATCTGATAGTTATCTGTATGTTTTCTTCTGGAGAAGGTTAACAAGTTCTGCAATGTGATTTTTGAGTAAAATTGTTGCAAGTCTTTATCTTTGAGCCCATTTTTTTCCTAGATAGGGTATGTAGCCCAGGCTGGCCTCAAGCTTACTATATGTAGCCAAGGATAACCTTGAACTCCTGCTGCTCTTCCCTCCATCTTCCCCCTAATATTTGCTGTGATGATAAGCATGTTCTGTGCACCTGGGTCACACCCAGAGTCTTCTGTGGTTGGAAGCTTACACAGTCTTTTATGATGTGTTATCTCTAATTGTGTAGACTGTCTGATTGAGTATTTCTGGTGCCCTTCATGAAGAGCAGTGGGAAAACTAAATATACTCTGTTTGGTTGAATATACTTTAAAACATGGGCTCCATGGGGAGGAAAACAACAGTGTTAAGAAGGTTGGAGATGGCTGCACCAGTCTTCTCTAGTGTGTATTGATTTTAAGTTAGGAAAATTTATAAAAGGAGAGGGGCTGATTTTATAAAAGCTTGCAGTCTGTTTTGTTGTTTTTTATTTTTTTAAGGCTTATTTTTAGGATGGACTATGTATAGTGGCACATACTTTTAGTGCTGGGACTCTTGAGGCAGAGTCAGGTAGATCTCTCTGAGTTTGAGTCTAGCCAGGGTAAGATTGTGAGACCCTTAAAATTTTTTAAAAGAAAAAGTTTTATTTGTCATTTTAATTAACTTACGGTGTCTGTGTGTGGGGTTGTGCACGTGCCAGAGAAGTCCATAAGATGGCATTCAGTCCCCTGGAGCAGGATTTAACAGGTGGTTGTGAGCTGATTAATGTGGGTGCAGGGAACTGAAATTGGGTCCTCTGTAAGAGCAGCATGTGCTCTTGACTACTGAGCTATCTCTTCAGTCCCAGATAGTGGTTTATATATGTGCGTATGCATGAATTTATTATGTATAAGAGTTCTGCCCGCATGTATGCCTGCATGCCAGAAGAAGGTACCAGATCTGATCATAGATAGTTATGAACCGCCACGTAATTGCAGGGAATTGAATTCAGGAACTCTGGAAGAGCAGCCAGTGCTCTTAACCTCTGAGCCATTTTTCCAGCCCCAAAATGGTGTTTTTCATATTCATATTTACTTGGTATAATTTAATTGAATTCATAATAACTGAATTGTCTCTTTTTATAAGGTATGAGTTTAGATGAAAAATCAAATTTGAAAGGCAAAATACAGGAGATTATGGTAATGCTTACATCATTATTTTAGAGCAAAGTTTTGAAGAGGTCCTGCCTTCCTTAGAATGGTTTGAGGGTGAATTATTAATTGTGAATCAGTACCTAAGGAATCAGTAGAATAACTCTAGCTGAGTTCTCGAGGTTGATTGTATACAGTTGCTGCATCCTTAGGAAAGTGGAAGCTAAGGGTTTGGGATGAAAGGACATCTAGAATAGGGAAGATGACTGGAGAATCGAATTCCCAGAAATTACTACTATACAGGCTATCATTTCTTTTCCTTTTAATTAGAAAATTGTATTTGACTTACCAGTCCCATTTGGTAGAGTTGTGATAGTCTTCACAGTCAGCAGTTAATGTGATGTAGTTTCTGTTCCAGAGTATGGTCTAGTGGAGGATGCAAAGCAGTCACTAATTTAAAAATGTGGGTATATAGAAGTACCTCCTCAGAGTTGCCTAGGAAAAGATAGGAGGATACATCCAGGGACAAGTGATGCCTCTGGTGGGGCTTAAGGCGTTAACAGAGACGTTATGCCTGTAGGTTACACAGGCAGGTGTCCATGTATTCTTTCTGACGTCTAGCTCTGTTGTCTTAGCTCTTTGAGAAGTAGTAACCACACACTGATCTGGAACACCTGTGAGCTTCTCAAGGACGTGATCATGCAAGACTTTCCTGCTGAGATTTTTCTCCAGAGGCCAAAGATTGTTCAGGTAAGCATCTTCTGTAAGTTTTAGGCTTTAAAACAACATTTTATCTTATTACAAATTAGTGAAGTGCACGGCAGAATAAGAGTCCTTGGGGAGAAAACTTGTATTAATTTTAATTTTAAAAATGAAGTATTGAGTTACTTAAACTGCCTTCTCTCTAACTTATCTGGATAGTTACTGTTCTTTTAGTGGACAGTAGTCTCATTTAGTACTTTCTGTCAAGTCTGTCTATCTCAAATTCTCATTTTTTTGGATTTCTTCTTTAAATTTAAAGTTTTAAATTTCTATATCAGGGTGTGGAGGTCAGAGGGTCACTTTATAGAATTGATTCTCTTCTTCCACCTTGATGTGGGTTCTGAGGACTAAGCTTAGGTTTCCAGGTTGCATGGCATGTGTCTTTATCCACTGAGCCATCTCACCAGCTCCATTTACTCTAAGAGAGAGTAAGCTTTGGAAGAATGGGCAGCAATAACCTTTGTGTTTAGTATGCTGTATGTTTAGAGAATAATGCTGAAATACATTATCAAGATCAATATTGATTACCCTTTCCTTTTATGCAGTCTCTTTCCCTGCAATAGGGAGAGATCCAAGTGGGGATTGTAACATACCTGCAGCATCTCCTAATACCTGAGGGTTCTCTGTTGTCAGTCAGGCTAAATGGACCCCAGTGATCCAGTGATCGGCAGTGTGGGTGCTTTCCATCATAGATGGCAAATGGAAACAAAAGAGCTGTTTATTACTGAAGCCTGTAAAGTGCTTCAGATGCGTGAGGTGCAGAGGACTTGCTGTGATTCAGTGAGCTGTGACTCTGTGTGCTGTGTAGTGAGTGTCCTTAGTGAGAAACACTTTCCTTCCAGATGGAAGATACTGACTGCTTCAGTCAGCTGTTTTATTATTTGTACTTATTTACTTTTTTTTTTAAAGATTTATTTATTGATTATATGTAAGTACACTGTAGCTGTCTTCAGACACTCCAGAAGAGGGAGTCAGATTTCTTTATGGATGGTTGTGAGCCACCATGTGGTTGCTGGGATTTGAACTCCAGACCTTCGGAAGAGCAGTCGGGTGCTCTTACCCACTGAGCCATCTCACCAGCCCCCACTTATTTACTTTTTATTGTATGTGTATGGGTGTTTTGTCTGCATGTATGTCTACACCATGTGCTGTGTGCCCCTGGGGCCTATGGAGGTCAGAAGTGGGCATCAGGTTCCCTCGAACCTTAACCCTGATAGTTGTGAGCTTCTATGTGGGTGATGGGAATTGAACCCAGGCTCTCTGCAAGAGCAACACATGCTCTTAACTTGTGACCCATTGCACCAGACCTAGTCAGCTTTTAAATGTCACTGTGAGATGATGTCTGGTTGTGTTGCCTAGGTTTGTGTCAGATTCACATGGGCTCAAGTGTACTGAATATCTGGGTAGCTGGTACTGTAGCAGGCATGAGGTGCCACCTTGACTTGTTTAATTTTATCACCTTTAGACATTGTTGGATTTTGCTGTAATTTTTGCCAGTATCTTTTTTCAAACATTTTTTTTAAATAAAATATATTTAATTATTATCATGTTGAGTGCTCATGATGTGTATTTGTCTGTGTTCATGTCATCAGACAACTTTGTGAAGGTGATTCCCCCCTTTTATTTTATGTGAATCCTGGGTGTCAAACTCAGGGTGTCAGGCTTGTGTGCAAGAGTCTTGTTCCTCTGACCCCAGTTTCTCATGTTTTGTGAAAATTTGCAATCTTTTTCTTTGCTTATTTACCTTTCTTTACATGCATGCCACATCCATTTTTATTTTTTTTGGTTTTTGCTTTTGTATGTAGTTCTAAAAACATTAATTTTTTAAAATGTAGGTTTTGATATATATGCTCTGGAACTTGCTATGTAGACCAGACTCCTGACCACCACGCCTGGCTACAGTGTTCTGTGGAGCTGAGCTCTCTGTTTCTATAACCACTTTCACTCTCCCAACTCAGGGCCTTTTGTGTCTGGTGAAGCTGGCCTTCGGAGGAGATGGGAAGCATCGTCTAGCATTACAGTCAGTGTCCTGTTTGCAGCAGCTGTGCACAAGCTTAAGAAACAGACTCAACTTTTACAGAGACCCCAACCTTTTCTCCAGTAAACAAGGTACTTTGCTTATCTCTTCACCAGATAGCAATATTCTTTATCTTTTTCTGAGAAATGTCCACCTCACTTGAAAGTTGACTATGTATTCTTTGCCTTTCACAATACACATCCCCACTCCTAAGATGTCATTGACTCTTGAATAGAAGCTAGGCAAATGAGAGAAACACCATGATCCCATTTGTTTTTGCTTTTTTTTTTTTTTTTAAATAAAGCAAAGTTTGAATTACTTAGAAAACCAGTCTCATAAAGAATTCGGTGTGGCCACTAACAGAGAGGCACACACTGAAGGACAGTAGTTGACATCTAAAGGTGAATGCCAGATTAAAGAGATTTTCTTTCACAGTCTTAACAAAGGCTGTATATGTGATGTTGGTAGCTTTTGAAGTTACATTGCTTAAAGGATTTAATAAAATCTTAGATAAAAATGTTTTAGTATGCTTTGTTTTTTTATCTGAAGAACTTTACTAAATGAGTTTATAAAGTAGTTTATGGGTGTTCAGGATAAACTAGGTCAGGAAAGGTCAGTGAAGTGCTAACTATAGGAGGTCAGGGCATTTGTTGTTCATAATTTTCTGGAATTTTCTCAGAAAAAGGAATATGCTCTTTTGCAGGTGGTTTCAATTATTATTATTATTATTATCATTTTTTTTTTTTTTTTTTGGTGATTTTTCAAGACAGGGTTTCTCTGTATAGTCCTGGCTGTCCTGGAACTCACTCTGTAGACCAGGCTGGCCTCGAACTTAGAAATACGCCTGCCTCTGCCTCCCAAGTGCTGGGATTAAAGGCCTGCACCACCACTGCCCAGCTCAAAAATTATTTTTAAAGATTAATTTCTATTTTTAATAATCTGTAGTTGTGTGTCTGTTATGGATATGTGCACATCAGTGCAGGTGCCTGAGGAAGCCTGGTGTTGGATCCTCCAGAACTGAAGTTACAGACGCATGTGAGCCGCCTGCCCTGGGTGCTCTGAGTAAGAGCAAGCTGGCTGCTCTCCCTTCAACAGTCTCCTTTCCTTTTCTGTTGTGTCTCCCCTCTGAGACTTCTGGCTCTTCATCTTAAGGATGACTATAGCAGAAGTCCCATTTGCTGAAGCTTCTTGGTGCTGAATATACTTGCTTAGACATTTACAGAGTGCTTTTCTGTTTATCCGCAGATTCTCAATCATTATGGGCCTGGGGACTAGGATTCAGACTGTTACAGTTCATGTGGGACTTAGGGAATTTTAATGCAAAAAAACATTCTTTTGTTTGAAAAACAGTGATTTGTATTTTACCAAAGCCTTTTTTATCCTTTTTGAGATGTAGCATATGCAGATGTGCTAGCAGCCACAGGCTTTTCAGAGGAAAAAATGCCCCCTGGTGGACAGATGGGATACAGGGTGACCTAGGCAGAATAGTCTCTACAACATGATTTCTGTGTGCTTGTATACCATGCCTTGAAAGTAAATACAAAACTCTAGTCATTTGTTATCCTGTTTTGCAGTCCCTTTTTACTTGGGGGCTTCACTCAAATTCTGCTACTTGAGTATTTGTATTTTATGTTGCAATTACCATAGAATTAGAGGCTATGGGCTCTCGTTAATATTATTAATGGGCTTTCTGCAAATGATCCCAGAGAGCTGTGCCCACTGTTTTAGCATAGAAAGAGTTCTAGTACTTCTTTATCTCCTACTATACAACAGCTGATAGGCTAGCCTCTGGGTAGGTAACACTGACCAAGCAACTCTGTTCTGTGGGCTTATACTTTAGGCGGACAGTTAAAATCAGGGTTGTTTCTGATAAGAAGTGCTCTAAAGAAATCAAAAGGTGACATGACAGAAGAAGCGAATACCACCAAGCGAATACCACTTTCTTTAGATGAATAGTTGCATTCCTACTGAAGAGAGTTACATGAAGAGTGTTTAAGGGGAGTCAGAGCCCAAGGCACCAAGTGGGTGATGGGCTTGAGCAAGGCAAACATGGCCTGGGAGAGCAGGGTGTCTTGAGTCAGGTGCAAGGAAGTGAGGTAAGATAAGAGAGGTTATACAGGTGTGTAGATTGTGGTGGTTTGAATACTGAATACACTTGGCCCATGGGAAGTGGTATTATTAGGAGGTGTGGCCTTGTTGGGGTAGGTATGGCCTTGTTGAAGGGGTTGTGTCTCTGTGTTGGTGGCCTTTGAGGTCTCCTAGGCTTAAGCTCCACTAGAATTCCAGTGTGGAATTTTAGTTTCCTCCTGGCTGCCTGCAGAAGACAGTCTTCTTCTGACTGCTTTCACGTTAAGACAGAACTCTGGGCTCCTCAAGCACCATGTCTGCCTGCATGCTGTCATGCTTCCTCCCATGATGATAATAGAGTGAACCTCTGAAACTGTAAACCAGCCCCAGTTAAATGTTTTATAAGAGTTGCCTTGAGCATGGGAGTCTCTTCATAGCAATGAAACCCTAACTAAGACATAGATCTTTTAAAGCATTTCATAGTTTGTAAAGTACAATGAGAAGTGTGTGGTGTTAATTTTTTCCCCTGGTAAAGTCTGTCAGTGTACCTATCACGTCTTTTTCATTACCTATAGCTGTCTGCAAATACACATGTGAAATGAAGTGCTACTTTCACCATCATGTGTCTTCTCAACAAATGTACATAAGGCAGCTCTGCCTGTCCTGGAACTCATGTAGGTCAGGCTGGCCTCGAGCTCACAGAGATCCTCCTGTTTCTGCCTTCCTAATGCTAGGATTAAAGGTGTAAACCAGCACGCCAGGCTACATGAGCACTTATAACATAAAATATAACTGTGGCTTTTAAAAAGAGTGTAATGTGAGCTGGTTTACAGCTCTCTATCGACAAATTTTGTTATTCTGAAGAGAGGAATTAAGTAATAAATCCCCATTTCTTCTTTTTCTTCACCTACTGATGAGCACTAATCTAATTTTATTGTGAATTTTGTCCATTCTAGATACATACGAGATCATACAAAATTTGCCATTTTTGTTTCTTGCTTATTTTCTTTGTAATAGTTTGAAGCTATGCCTTCCTTATACCATGTGTCTGTATTTTGATTTTCCTATAGCTGAATAATTTTCCATTGTATGTATGTGCCAGATTGTGTTTACTTATTTATCTCTTCTGGGATGTTTATGTTGCGTCTACCTTGAATCATGCATCAGTGAACAGTGTCTTACATGTGTGTATTTGAGTCTGTTGTATATGCAAGAATGAACTAAAGATCATATGCTAGTTCTTTCTTTAACTTTGAAAGGTCTTCAAGCCCCCTTGTTGGTAGCTACAGCATTTTACCTGTCTATTAGCAATGCATAAAACTTCTGCACATTGCAGTTACTCATATGTGCTTCCTCTCATTCTTCATCATAACATTTCACAGGTTCTAAGAGGTTTATCACTCTCCTTTTGATTTGCATCTCTAGACACTAACAATGGATAATGAACTCATTACTGAATTTTTGTGTGTGCTTGTTGTTATTTGTATGTCTACTTAGGAGAAATGGCTATTAAAACCTTTGCCCAGTTTTCACCTGGTTCTTTGTTTACTGTTGACTTTTAGAAGCTATTAATGTATTCAAAATATCAAACCCTTACTAAATACATATTTTGCAAATATTTTGCCACTCTGTATTTTGTTTTATGCTTTCTTATAATATATTTTGATGCACAAAAGTTTTAAATGTGATAAAGTCAGGTTTATCTATTTTCTTTTGTTGTTTATGTTTTGGTTTCCAGATACAAGAATCCATTGCTGTGAGGATTTTCTGTTACTGACTGGGAAGAATATTTATGGTTTTATCTCATATTTAGATTGATGTTTCATTTTATAATAATGTTTGCATGTGGTTCAAAGCAGGAGTGCTTTGAAAGTTCAAAGCTGGGGAGACTTACCCAGTGTTGTTCTGTTTCACAGTCTTAACTGTCACTACCCAGAACTTCTTAAAATCAGGTCAGGCAGGAATATGCTGTGTGGATATTTGGTAGAAAGCGTGATTTTACTCTTTGATTTTTTTTTTCCCTGCAGAAACATTCTGTCTCTTGTTAATTTTTGCTAAAAGTCTGGTAGATATAATTAATCCACATTATCAGAAGTCTGCTTCTATCAGGGGTAATTATATTTCTTTATTTCTCCAGACACAGTCTCCCAGAATTCTTCTTTGTCTTACTGTCATGAAGCAAGAGGTCCTTACCATTCCCCAAACCCATCCCCAGGAAACAGTAGCTCTCGGCCTTCTGTGGTTGGGCGCACAGGCCAGCGACCCCGAGGAGATGGTCAGGACTGGGATGCAGTGTCTTCCAGGTGATTGGCTCCTGTGTCTGTGTGCATTTTATGAGGAGAGAATTGTTCCCCCTGTTGTCTCTTGGATTGTTGCCCTATGTATAGGCCTGTTTAAACCAGTAACTTTCACAGTGAAACTCTGCATTTAGTACACATTCATATGCTCCCTCTCAGTCTCTGACTCTTTCTCTTTATGTATGTTTAACTAAACCATGTTACTCCAATTCACTATTCTGCAATCAATCTGTATTCTCTATTCTTTTCTATTTCTTTGTTCCACTAAGTTATTTTTCAGCTATAGATAGAACATTACACTAATAAAATAATATGTGGGAGGGGGGCTTGGGATAGTGTCTAACATGCCATGCTGCACGTGTGGATGTCAGAGGATAACTTTGTGGATTTGGTTCTCTCCTTCACCCTTTACATGCGCTTTTGGGGTTAACTCAGGTTATCTGGCTCTAATGGTAAGTGCCTTAATCCACTGAGCTGTCTCTCAATTATTATAATTGCTGAATTATGTTGTTAAAATGGCATTTTTATACATATTTTTGTAAGCCTAATCATAATTTAAAGTCCTGTGTATATGGAAATGAATATTGTTTAAATGGGAACTATTTCAAGGGGCAAACATCATTTATCTGTGTGAATACAGATTTTTCATATGTCATGTTTTCTTGAAGGGATGACATTAGATCTATGTTAGCCTATCCTAAGGTAATAAATATTGTAACACAGTAGCCTTTTCTTGCATGTCATCCTAAGCAGTGTTCAATTAGGAAGCCATGTCTTGGCTTGGTTGTTGTTCCTGCTGCCCCACAAGCTCACACATATTTCGCATGGTCATGAGCATGGTGTGAGGACCACATGCTTTACGTTCTTGATTTTCTCCGTCACCTTTAGACAGTTTTACAATAGGACAGGCATTGCTATTGTTGCTATTACTTGCAGCAAAGCCTGCATTTTCAAGGGGTTGAAACCATGACTATTGCTAAGGGTAGAGTAGGGGTTGCCTATGGCAGGAGAACACAATGCTCTTGTGTAGTTGGCTGGTGATGTATAGGTTTTCTTTTACCTTGCTATAAAGCATGCTTTACTATTTTGTTCTTCGTGTATGAACAGCTTCCTCGCGGGGTCTGTCAGCCATTGAAAGAAATCCCTATTTTGGGATGCTTAGAATCTTGAAGCTAATAAATAAGGAATTAGGCATAAAATCTGGGGAGCTTTGAATGTTCACACAGCATGTCTCAGTGATTCAGCTGTATCTGTCCAAAACATAAGTCAGAATTTTGAGGACCCAGAGTAAGAATCTTTTAATGGAGAAAGAATTTTCAAAATCATATGATGTTGAATGTCCTGGTAAGTAACCCATTTCTTATGGTATCTTTCTGAGGCTCATATTGGCTTACTTAGAACATTGGTTGAAAATCATAGAAGCCCTCAGCAGCAACTGTATAAACTGTTTAGTTTTATCCTCGTGATTTGCTCCCATCAGTGCTTTGCTGTGAGCCTGCTTGTTTTTTTGTTTTTTTTTTTTTAAAGAAGTCAGTGGATTATTCCTGCTTCTGTTTTCTGCTATAGAAATTTTCATGTTTCAAAGTCATCAAGGTGAAAAGCAAGGACTAAATGAATGCATGTTTTGCTTCATGTTCCATTTTTCTGTTTTTCTTTTGTGGTGTTGCAGTCTGTAGCCTAGTACATGCTGGGTAAGTGCACTGTCATTGAGCTGCACCTTTAGCTCCTTCATGTATCGTCTGAGGTTCTCTGTATGGAATTTAGTCCAACTTGTCAGACTTCTTACATAAGTCAGAACAATAAATAGTGTGAGCTCTGCTGTGCAGCAGGTAACAGCAAGTCTGCTGTTTGAGTTGCTTTCTTACTCAAGATCTTTCTTTACTTTCCAGTGGAAGTAGTAGTCACACGCATGTGAACTCTAGGATATCTGTGCATTCTCCTTTGGACGTGGCACCCGTGGATCTGCCAGAGCTGGAAGCAGAGGACACACTGGAGCTGCAGTTCCAGCAGCTTAGTCTTCCTCAGTTCTGCATCTCCACCCTGGAGGCAGCAGTTCCTCTGCTGAGAACAGGTTAGCTGTATTGGGAATTCCATTTCTGACACAGTTTGTGTTTGTTTTATGTGCTTTATTTTGTATTAAGGCTTTTAGCATCTATTTTTACTTATCTTTCCTTAGAAATTAGCAAGCCACCTCCCCTTTTTACTTCAATAAATGTGGTGCCATGCTGATATTCAAATAGAGTATCTTCTTCCATTCGTTTGTTGTCATGGGCTTCTTCAGTGTTTTAATTATGAACACTAGCTAAAAATTTAGGTAGAAAAAGTTAAAAAAAAAAGACATTTAAGACCAGCAAAAAAATTCACTTTTGCTTGTCAGTCACAGTTTGAGGTACTCTCTGTTGCTCATACCTTACACTCATGTCTTCTAAAAAAGATTTATTGATATTATGTGTATGAGTGTTTGACTGTTGTACATTGGTATGTGTGCACCATGTGTGTTTAGTCTTCATAGGGACCAGAAAAGGACATCATATCCCCTTGAATGAGTAACAGAGGGTTATGAATTACTATGTGGGTGCTGGGATCTGAACAACCTGGGTCCTTTTCAAGAGCAGCAATTGCTCTTAACTTCTGAGCTATCTCTCTAGCCATATTCATATCTTATAAGGCAGGAAATGATAACCAATCCCCCTACCTAGATTCCTAACCTTTATTACAATATATTTTTCTCTAAAGCAACCCCTACATGTTCTGGATCACATTTTACTCGTATGTGCTAAGTATCCTTTTCCTAAAGCATGGTAGACACAGTTACAGTGTAGCTGGTTTCTGTCAGAGTCTAGGGACGGAGCCCAATGTGGAGTTCCCAGCCTGCTCAGCCATTGCTACTTGATTTCACGAGCATTTTTTTCTGTTTGTCAACAACCCATTTTTCTCCTTCAGCAGTTGCAGTTAGTGTTGTCATGTTTTCAAAGGAGGGAACTAGGGTTTAAAATGATTTTCTGACTTGTTGTCAAGATAGCCAACAGCAGGGACCTGACCAAAAGCACTAAACTTGGAGTCCACACTCCAACATTTTTCAGTGTAAACAAAGTGTTGGAAGCAGTAATGGTTTGTATTCTGTAAGTTTATACTTTCCTCCTCAGTTTTGGGTATTGAAGCAGGTGTTCATGTTTTCTAGGCAAGCACTCACCCCTAAAACTACATCTCTCAGCAGTTGATAAACTTGTCAAGATATTTGATGAAGTGAGTTTTGCCTTTGTCAAAAATCCCATATTAATAGTTGAATGTTTAATTTTTTTGTTTTGTTTTGTCTTGGTTTTTGTCTTCTTGAAGGGGATGGAGAGAAAAATAGAGCAAAGGTATATTTTGGGAAGCTTTTATATCTTCTACCCTCTCCCCTTCCTCCTCCCAGTGGGGTTATGGCTTCCAGGCACGTGAGTGTGCATGCTTTCACATGCTGATGGTGTTATGTGATACAAGAGTGGCACTTTGCATCATCAGGCGGTTCTGTTTATTTGTCTGGTATATTAGGAAGAACAGTTTTAGTCTTAATGAGTTTGCATTTAACCTTTCTTTAATTTGCTGTAAAAAGTCAGATTGATAATTATAAAGTTATATCTTGTACATAAAATTTTTTAAATGTTCCCTTGCCCTTTCACAGTAAATTATTGCATAATTTGTAATTGTTCAGTATTGTAAGAGATGTACAGAGAGCTTGCTCCAGCTGTTCTAATGAAAAAATGAATATAGACTCCTGTGATTCAGGAGTTTGTTTTACTAATAATTCATTAGAAATTAACCTTTAAGATATAAGACAGATCAGTCTTATTTGAAAGTTTGCTTTTCAGAATTTTGGACAATGCTTTTGCTTTCTATCTCAGCAGAGAAAGGAGATTAAGTTTCTTTTAGGGAAGTGTTAGTTTTGTTCTTTTGAGATGGTCTGGTAATTGGCCAAGAACATGTCATGTAACCCAGTGCTGTACCACCATGTGTATCTAGCGCAACATGTTTTGGAATGTTTGTGGATAGTGGCTTTTTGTTTGTTTGTTTGTTTAGACAGTCTCAGGTGTCTCAGTCTGGTCTTAAACTTACTAAACAGCTCAAGATGACTTTAAGCTTCTAATCTTTTTGCCTTCACCTCTTGAGTAATAAGATCAGAAGTGTGCCTTACCATATCTGGTGTAGGCATCTGGAAATGAAACTTAGGGCCTCAAGCAAGCTAAGCAAGCCTTCTAACAGCTTAGTTACACTCTCAGCATTGGATGCGATTTTTTATAATTTCTTCAGTATACAGTACTGTGGATGGACATTTATTCTTTTAGTCACTGTGGTATAGTATTACCTTCTCATGTGACTCTTATGTATGTGTGACTCTATGACAAAGGTTAATACTTCTTGTACTAGAGAGAAGTGACTAGAGGAGCCTGATATGGCTGTCTCCCACAGAGACAGATGTTAGCAGCCAATCATTGGATTGAGCTCAGGTCCCTATCAGAGGAGTTAGAGAAGGGACTGGAGGAGTTGAAGGGGTTTATAACCCCATAGGAAGAACAACAGTATCAACCAACCAGACCCCCCAGAACTCCCAGGGACTAAGCCATCAACAAAAGAGTGCACTAGGTTCCAGCAGCATATGTAGCAGAAAATGGCTTTGTCATGCATCAATGGAAGGAGATGTCCTTGGTCCTATGAAGGCTCGATAGATGCCCCAGTGTAGGGGAATCGAGGGCGGGGAGTGGGAGTGGGTGGGTAGGTAGAGGAATACCCTCATAGAAGCAGGGGGAGGGAGGATGTGATAGGCTGTTTCCTGGGAGGGAGGGAAACCATGAAAGGGGATAACATTTGAAATGTAAATAAAGAAAATATCCAATTAAAAACAAAACAAATCAAAACAGAATGTGTTCTCTAAACTTGCTTGTTTTGTTCCATATAGTATATAACATGGATGGTCTTTTAATTTGAAATTGCTTAAATCTGTTTCAGGTATTTTTAGTCTCTTCGTCTCTTCTCTTCTCTTGTCTTCTCTTGTCTTCTCTTCTTTCTTTCTTTCTTTCTTAAAAAAAAAAAAAAGATTTATTTATATGAGTACACTGTAGCTGTCTTCAGACACACCAGAAGAGGGCAGACAGTGCTCTTAATCACTGAACCATCTCTCCAGACTCTTTTTAGTTATTTCTACTATCAAGTAACTTTGACACTTATGAGCACATTTGGTCCGTTACAGTGAGATTGTGTCTTCCTTATTTATCTCTGTTAGCAGTTTAAAAAAACCAAGGATGGGGAAATAAGAATTTGGAAACATGCCTAGCTAGAGGGTCCAGCTAATTAACTGAAAATCAAGTAACTTTGTTTTCCCTTGTGCTTCTCCCATTTTTATGTCTAGGCAGCAGAGAAATGATAATAAGAGTTCTGGAACTGCTTGCAGAGGACATGCTGCTCATTGGACAAGCAATTTCATCAGAAATCTGGGATGATAACAGCCTCTTTGCTATCAATGTGGTGAGAGTCATTATCTTCTTTAGGGTATAGTAGGTTTTACTTTATGGCAGAATACATGTTGTAGTTGTATGCATCTCTGAGTGAATCTTTTCCTTAGTGGTTTGGTTTACACTAATAGAGACAGGTCTAGACCAGTAAAAGGCCAATGGGTATGGTAGCTGTCATGATACCCCTGCTTCTATAACAGAACTGTGATATCTAATTCATGGGTTTATATTTGCTGTGTTCTGATTTTAAAATTTTCTTGTGCTTTTGCTCAAAGAAATTATTAGTTCATAGCAAGAAGAAAATGATTAACTTGAGTTGTTTGCATATGTACGTTAGCTTGATAATAGCTACACCAGCACAGTGTTTCCCAATCTTTTTGTTTGTTTTTTACTTAGAGTAAATTTAAACCTTAAGACATACAGTTGAAATATTCTTTAATGTTAGTTGAAGGAATTCTCCTTTTCACTTACAATTTCAAGAAACAGTTATACTGTCTCAGGTTATTTTTTAAAAAGAGTAAAATTATAATTCATCAAAATCTAACTGTTTTTCTGTCCATGAAACCTTTTACATTAATGTCATTCTCAGAGGTTTTTCCATCCATTGTTTTGGTTTTAGTAATTTCTTTAGGATTTTCTCTCTATGGAATCATGCTATTTGTGAATAAACAGTGTTATGAATAAAGACAGCTTTATTTCTGTTTTGTCAATTTAGATATCTTCTAACTTATTGTTATTGCCTATTGTTCTGGCTTGAACATGGTGTACAATGAGAGTGGACATGCTGTTAGCCTTGTTCTTCCTCCTATGGAGAAGTGTAGTCAGTCTGTAAGGATTAGATATAATTTGAGCTCTCCAGTTTTGTTAAGCACCCTTATAAAGTTGAGAGGAAGTTTTCAATAGTCCTTAATTTGATTTTTTTTTCCTGAACAGATTTTAGATTTTGTCCTAGCCTTTTCAATGTCTTATAGAGATGATCATTGTTTTTAATAGAAGTTACTCATTTATCTGTTTAGTTTTATGCTTGAGACATTGTCTTGGTAGATATTCCAGGTTGGCCTTGACCACAAGATTTCCTGCTTCAGTCTCCCTAGTGTTGAGATTATGAGTATGCATTCTATGCCTGGCTGGATACTACACTGTGTGTCTTGATTTTTAATGCATTTGTGCTTGTAGAATTAGAATCTGTTCTATCAAGTAGCAAAGGTATTATCAGAGTAGACTCACTTCTTTGGGGCCTATTTAAATTTTGCTAGAAAGGTTTTTAAACACTGGCTTTTAAGTGGAACAGTTTTGCCCTCCAGTGGGCATATGGCAAATACCTGAATCTGACTCTTTCAGCTGCTTGTTGGGTCTCTCAGAGGGTAGTCATTATAGGTCCCTTTTTGTGAGCACTCCATAACCTCAGTAGTAGTGTCAGGCCTTAGGACCTCCTCTTGAGCTGGATCCCACTTTGGGCCTGTTGCTGGACCTTCTTTTCCTCAGACTCCTCTCCATTTCCATCCCTATAATTCTTTCAGACAGGAACAATTATGGGTCAGAGTTGTGACTGTGGAATGGCAACCCCATCCCTGACTTGATGTTCTGTCTTCCTGCTGGAGGTGCGCTCTATAAATTCCCTCTTCCCAATGTAGGGCATTTCATCTAAGATCCCTCAGTGTATCTGTATGTAATTGCAAACTATAAATCTTTTGACATCTCAATGTAGCATAATTCTGTTGTCACTTAGATCTTTTAGTTTGAAATCATCTGATAAACATTTTTCTTGAAAGAGTGACATCTCTTTTGTTAATGTCAATTAGTAATATCTGTACTCTTTGCTTCCCTTTTGACTATCTTGTTAGGGAAGTATTATAATTTATTAGTCATATAAAATATATATTGCTTTAAAGATAACTTACTGCTTTTAGGATAATTTGTTTAGTGTTTTGTAAGTGTTGGGGATCAAGCCCAGGGCCTTGCATGTGCTGGGTATGTTCTTTATACTGAACTGTGCCCACAGCCCATGTGATAACTTGTAGTTACTAAATTTTCTTTGTTAGTGTGACTATGTCGGTCTATATTTAATTAAGATTTGTTTTGGCTGTTAGGGAATGGCTGATATAATCCTTAGGAATAAAAGTCAGATCATAAAAACACAACTAAAATAAAGACAATGTAGATATTTACATAATAAATATTTGTGCATAATATCTACTTGATGCTATAATGAATATTCGAGACAATTAACTTGTTAAGGGAAGAGGGTTATTTTACTCAGGGTGTTGGATTTTACAGATTAATACTAAGTGGACTCAGTGGTGGATAACAGTGGTAGTCTATGTATGATGTCAGTCTGCGTGCTTCATAGTCAAGAAGCACAAAGAAAGGAGAAGAGGCCTCTTCAAATGAGAGCTTCCAGTGACCTAAGGATATTCCACTGGGCTCTACTTCCTGATAGCTTCACCCTGGACACCAAGCCTTTAACATTTAGACTTTGGAGGTCATTAGGTTTCTAACTATAATAGTACTATGTATGCAAATACCTACGGTGTTATCTTTTTAGTGATACATGTATCTTGAAAAGATAAATAAATGACATACAATGGGTATAATATGTTTTTAAGTCCTTCAATTTGTGATAGTAGTTCTTGTTTATTTGTTTTATGTTTTTGAGACAGACTCCCGTATATCCCAGGCTGTCCTCCAGTTTGCTGTGTAGCCAGAGGTGATCTTGAACCTCTGCTCCCCTTGCTTCCACTTTCCACATGCTGAGATCACAGGCATGATCCACCTTGCCAATGCACTAAATTTAGAGCTTCCTGTATGCTGAACAATAATACAACCAACTGAGTTACATCCCTAGTCTCTGATAAAATTATTCTTCATTTTATTTTTTCTTTAAAGTTATACTCCTTCATAGTACTTTAAAAAGGAGATTTTTTTTCCTCCTCACATATTGAAGGTTTTCAGCAAGTGATTTTATCCTTAGAAATGTGAGGAATAGATTATCAGTTGTGTCTTAAATTAACTCGAAAATTCTTGGCCAGAACATTTATCTGAGAAAGTTAGTCATTCACTTTTTACTCTTGGCTGCTGATCTTTTGTGACTCAAAGAAAAAAATTTTTTTAACTGTAAAGGTTAAATCTGTTATATAAGTACCATTTGGTTCATAAGAAATGCTAGGTCAACTATCAGTGCTTGAAATTACATATAATTTACTTAAAAATAAATACCTCCTTGATAAAAGCTATTTTCTTCAGTGTTAAAAGAAGCAAGAAAACTGAAATTTATGTTCCTACTTTGACAAACATTAAGATAAAAGATGGAATGCTGTTAATATATTAAATAAGTAACACAATATATTATCACTTTAGAAATGAAGTACTTGAGGATATATACTCATATTTCTAGATCTAAATAGTTCAGTCATATCTAACATTCTTAACTCAGTTTTGTTAAGCACAGCATAATGAATCTTCCCCTAAATGTGACTACTTTTAGTCACTTGAAGTAAAAAGAAAAAAAATTACTGTTGTTAAAATGAAATTTATTGATAAGCACTTGCCAAGTTCTATTTTCTTAGAGTACCCCATTCTACTTTGCATATAAAAAGAGGTCCTAATTTTTTCCTGTACACATGGCCATCAGGTCAAAGAGCCGGGAGCTGGGCCTTTCTTTAGATGACTCCCAGCTCCCCTTGTCCTTTATTTTGTTCCGGTTTGCTCTGTGTGTTGCTGCTGTCTCTGTAGCTCACCAAGAAGCATCCTTTTTTGTCTCATGATTCACTGCTTCCAAGTTACCAAGCACCTAGCATTGAGTGGCCAGTGTTCTCAGTCTGCAGGTTTTCCATAGCTGTGTTTATGTGTCCTGTGTTGGGAGTGAGACCGCCAAAGTGAGCTGTCATTGTTCTGCTGTACTTTCTGATGGAAGCTGTTCTTCTAAGAACCAACTAGTTTGGAGAGGATGTCAGCATACCCAGAATACATTTTGGTCTATATTGTCATGACTTGGCAAGTCAGTTTCTGTATGCTTTATATCATTCTTTTATGTTACATTTACTTTTCAGTATAAAAGATACAGTTTCCTGGTTCAGTGGTAAGTTACGTGGAAATTTATAATGGTCAAATATTTCTTTTTTAAACAACCTTAGAGAAGAAAGTTGACATAATTTGACAATTTTTTTTTTAGTTAGTTGGTTTCTGTTTTATTATTTAATAAACATTTGGGTCGATTTGAGAATATTTCTATTAAATTACTTCCTCTACCCCATTATATTTGCAATTGTATTTAGCACATACTAAGCTTGGTACACATTTGAAGCAAGGTCCACATGTATCTCTGCTCCAATTTGGAGAATTAGGTAGTGGAAACTGGGAGGAATTTATAACCCTCTGAGCTTTTGTGTTTTATTGTTTTTGTTATTCTTGGTTAGGATTTCTCACTAAATTCTGGTGGCTTCCCTGTACAACGTCAATGCACCTCTGTTCCTTTGTACACTCTGTTATCACAAGATGTTGGCTCTTTTTGCTTCAAGGAGTAAATTTTCGTGTTGGTTTGTTAATGATAGTATTTGTTCTTGATGACATTTGTATATTTACATGCAGAATTGATTGTTTTGTTTATTTTTGTCTTGTTTGAATGCTTTCAGAAAGAGAAACTGCTCCAAGTGTTGGGGTCCCTTGGAGAAACCATGTGCTACCGTAAAACCAGTTTTAGCTTGGAGCAAGCCGAGGCTGTACTAGTGCACCACAGAATGGCCTTTGTCAGCATCTCACTGTTCACGGTTCGACTGTTGCAACTTCTTCTCCCTGTTGAAAAGGTAAGGGAGAGAAGGCTGGGTGCTTACAATTTACTGAAAAATTTAAGTAAGTGACTATTTAATGGTGTAAAGATGTATTCTGCTTTAGAATGTTTTCAAAATGTATATGGAATAGCACTGCGTCCTGCAAGGCTTGACCTTGGAAACCTGACTAGTGTGAAGAGAGAGTGAAGAAAGGACAGACACACAGACTGATGTATAGAAAAGCTGTAGTCATTTAGGCCATTTGCTGTGATGTAGACACACCATGACTGCAGCAGCCAATAAACTAAGTGTATTTATTTTATACATTTGTATCAAGGAGGTGGGTTTAGTGTATACAGCTGAACAAGGAGGTAGATATAGCTAATCTTGATTAGAGGTCTCTGTCTTAGTTACTGTTCTATAGTTGTGAAGAGACATCATGACCAAGGCAGCTTAAATAAGAAAGCATTTAATCTAGGGCTTGCTTACAGTTTCAGCGGGTGAGTCATTGACTGTCATGGTAGAGAGCATGGCAGCAGGCAGGCATGGCAATGGAGAAGTAGCTGAGAGCTTATATCTGATCCACCAACAGCAGTCAGAGAGACAGAGACAGAGACAGACAGAGAAACAGAGACAGAGAGATAGATGGAGAGATAGACAGACTGAACTTGGCTTGGCATGGCATTTTGAAATCTTTGCACCCCACCCCCAGAGGCACACTTCCTTCTACAAGGCCACACCTTCTTATCTTTCTTAAACAGTCCACCAACCTGGATCTATAAGTATATGAGCTTCTGGGGACCATTCTCAGTCCTATCACTACAGTCTCTGTAAGGGAGCAATCTCAGGTTGTAGTCATACTGGAAGAGGAAACCATGCTTGATAATTTCTGGATACACTGCACCAGATCAGAGGAAGGCTTTGCAAGTTCTCTTTGAGTTTCCCCTGGAAAAGGCTTTGCCAGTCTCAGTGTGGTTGAGGCACTGGGGTCCTAGACATGGCTCCGCTCCTGTCAATAATAAATATTCAGGAAGTTATCTGCCCCTCACATTATTTGCCCAAGGCTTCCTCCACTTCTCACAACTCCCTCTTTTTTGTTTCTTAAATGCTTTTGATGCAGCTTGACTTCTGGTTCAGTGGCAGTTCTGTGTGATCTCAAACCAGGCCTCTGGCCTGGGTGATTGATTATCTTGCTAGATACTAGATCCTTCCCTTCCAGCAGGCCCCTTCTCAGGGCTGCTTGCAAGAGCCCTACTACTAACAGCTGCTGCTGGCCTTGTCTACCAAGAGGAAAGACCAGAGTGTTTCCTGAGGTAGTTCCCAGCCTGGAGGCATATGCCTCCTCTGATCCTAGCCTCAAAGACAAGGGCCTAGAGTGGGGAGGAGACTGGCTGGGTTGTCCTGCTTTAGCTCAAGGTCAAGAGCAGCTTGCTGTTGCCAGAGATCAAGCCTGAGCACAAGAGAGCCCACTGCCTCTGACTACTTCTGTACCTGGGAAAGGAAGTCCTAAACATAGATCTTGGTAGGTTAGCTGGAAGCCCAGGGACTATTTCAGTGTAGGAAGATCAACAGTGACTACAAAGTATTTCACTACACCAAACTCAAATTCGTGGAATTCTGAAATCCCTAAAGAAGCCTGATAGTTTGGGAGATGAATATAATCCATTTGGACAGCTCATTCATAAGGAGAACACTGCCAGAAAAATCTCTTTCAGAGTTCTAAAGTACAAACAGAACTGCTTCTTTCTTGGTTCTGCTTGTCCCATTTTTACTCCTAGCACTTAGACATGCACTTCCTTTCACTGCTTCTACCATCCTCCTCCTTCCTCTTTCTTTACATTCTTCTCTCTGACCTGCACAAATCCATCCTGGAGACCTGTTGGGGTGATAAAGGAATAAAGATAGGACAGTTACATGTATAGATAAGCTGGAGACATGATACCAAGAGCAACTTGAAAACTTAATGTGAGGAGGCATGTTTATTTTATATAGCTGAAAAAGGAGGGTTGTTTAGCTGGTCTGGGTGTGATGTCTCTCTGTGGGGATGCAGTCTTAGCTTGTAAGCCATCTTAGCTTAGCTTAGCCATCTGAGAGTAAGCTGTGTTTGCTATTTCCTGCACAATAGACAATCTTTCCTAAATATGCATACTTGGATCTGAAGAAGGTTTTGCTAGTTCTCTGAGCCTGGCTGGGAAGACTGACATTCTCATGGGTCTGTGCCCCTGTCAACAATAGACATTCATTCAGGATTTCATCCCCTTATTTACTCATGGCTTCCTCTGTTCCCCACAGTGTAGTGAATTGAAGAGAGATGTAGCACCTTGAACAATTTTGGCAAATCATTTGATAGAAATGAATTTTTACTTTTGCATATGTTAAATGTATTTGAGCTTTCTACATTCATATATATATTCCTTCATTTGTTTACCTAATCAATAATTAATTCATTCATAGTAGTTGACTAGTAGTATTCTAATACTAGTAGTATTAGAAACTGGATGTAGGACTGAATTAGAACTTGTCTCACAGAACTTAATCTAAAGCTTACTATTACCTAATATATGTATTTACATTTTTGACTTGCATGATTTCATTAAAAAATTTCAATTTGTTTTATGTGTGAGTGTTTTATCTGTATGTGTATATGAGCACCGTGTGTGTGTGTGTCTGGTACCCATGGAGGTCAGCAGAGGATATCAGATTCCTTGAAGTAGGAGGTACAGATAGTTATGAGCTGCCATTCAGGTACTAGGAAATGAACCTTGGTTGGTCCTCTGCAAGAACAAGTGCTCTGGACCAGTGAGACATGTCTTCACCTCCTGGTTTCATTACTTTAATAAGTTTGGGGTTACATGGTCATGCCTTTGATTCTAACTCCTTTTGCCTTATCAAGTTTTACTTCTACTAAGCATGCAGCAGGCCTTATAAATACCTCATATATATAGACACAGACATATACATATGTATACCTATATAATTGCTAGACCTTTAAATTGAATGGGTGTCATTACAGATACACCCATGTTCTTATCTCTGCGAGTAAGGAGCATAGCTCTTGATGCTTATTCCTGGCAAGGTCATCTATTGTTTCTTTACAGATAGATAGAGTTTGTTACTTACCCCTATTTCCCAAATTCCTTGGCATATATAAAACACAGTATTCAGCCTTTCGGAAATTATATCCTGGTTAGCATTTGCTAAGTGTCATCTATTTTCTCTTGCTTGACATTTCAAAACAGGCAAGCAGTGCCTTAGCATCCAGGTGTTGATCAAGTTGTTTTTTTAGTAATGTTCTATTTTTTATACATGCCGTACTTTCAGTTGCATGCTATATACCTTGATACCTTCAGTGATTTATTTATTTATTTATTTATTTATTTATTTATTTTGGTCACACATCTATCTTGAAGATTTTCTTTCATTTTCACCTTTTACCAGCAGTATAATTAGCTGGTATTTTATTTTATCAGCTTACCAAAAGAATTTAAAAAAATTGTATGTTTGGTAGTGTACTGGCTAGTTTTGTGTCAACTTGACACAGGCTGGAGTTATCACAGAGAAAAGAGCTTCAGTTGGGAAAATGCCTTCATGAGATCCAGCTGGAAGGCATTTTCTCAATTAGTGATCAAGGAGGGAAGGACCCCTTGTGGGTAGGACCATCACTGGGCTGGTAGTCTTGGGTTCTATAAGAGCCGGCTGAGCAAGCCAGTAGGAGCAAGCCAGTAAAGAACATCCCTCCATGGCCTCTGTATCAGCAACTCTTCCTGCCCTGTGTGAATTCCAGTCCTGACTTCCTTTGGTGATCAATAGCAATGTGGACATGTAAGCTGAATAAACCCTTTCCTCCCAACTTGCTTCTTGGTCATGATGTTTGTGCAGGAATAGAAACCTTGACTAAGACAGGTAGTATGAAGTATCCTGATATTTAGAAGTTAGAAAGATGACTCAGGGCTTAAAAATGCTTACTTCTTTTACAGCAGAGTTGAGTTGGCTTCCCAGCTCCCATGTTGGGCAACTCACAAGCGTCTATAACTTCAGCTCAAAGGGATATGACTCTACAGGTACCCACATGTGTGTGTGCACTTATGTTTGCACACACAAACACACATGAGTAAAAATAAAATCTTAAAAACACCCAATTAACTTGTATGGTTAATATTTGATACTTGGATGTTTGTTTTAGTGTCTAAGCTATATTGATGGTTTGAGCTAATTATGTGTGTTCAAGTTTTAGCATTTTTTTTATGTCTTTTGAAAGTTCTTTATGTGATTGACATATTTCTTTGCAAAGCTACTTTTCTACCCTTGATATTATTCTTCTGGTATAGTTTTTAGTGCTTTTGTGAAATCTACTTTGCTATTTTACCCAGTCCTTTCTTTTTAAAGTTTTTTTTTTTTAATTTGGAATATAAAATGAGCTCTTAGAGAACACTTTAATATACAAAGAAGAGTAGCAATTTATTTATGACTTCAAATTAGCTTGAGTTTTTTTCATAATCAAATTGAGATTATTTATAAAAATGTGTTTTTATGATTTATTATTATCTAATACACATTTTTTACTTAATTTGGTACTTCATAAATTTTAATGGATACTAATATTTTACCATAAAAATGTTCCATAATTTATAAAGGATTTCTTCTGGAAATTAAGTTGAGGATAATTTTTTCTTAAGTTTTAGGGAGTAATACTATGCCAAGTATTTACTCAAAGTTTAGATCATGTCTGTATTGCAATACTGGATCAAAATGAGCATTTAAAGTATAATTTTATTATAGGTATATTAAAAATATCTTGCAATTCTGCAAGTTTTATCATTTTTACTGGAGAATAGGTGAGAAGAATTGGACATGCAAAATATAATTGTGATCTTATGTGGGAAAATTGTTAAAAAGAAGTACTTTTGAGAAGCTGAAAAATGAAATGTAAATGTTGCTTTTATTCTCCAGGATAATTGTCCTTTCAGAGGCTTACTGCTGAATAAGCTCACCTTTTCTAGTTCTTTCTGAACTCTAGCTGGCTGGTTCAACTCAACTCTTTTGGCTTAAACTAAGCTGACTATTTCAATCTGTGTTTTTCTTTGCTTCTCACTGAATTGCTCTGCTTGGCCTCAAACTGAATCTCTTAATTTATTTGAATCTTTTGGCTCCTTCTTATTTTCTGGCTTCAACTGCCTCTGCTGACCTGCACTGAATGTCATGAACTCACAAATGAACTCAACTCCACTGCACTGCATTGCACTCACTGCATTGTCTCCCAGCTACCCCACCCCCACCCCCTCTTTCTCTCCCTTGCTGCTGCTCTTAAATACCTTCTCTTTCCTGTGCTGTCCTTTTGAAAGTTGGGTGTATCCTATCTCTGACTCATTCTGTCAAATCTTCCTCTAATTCTGTCCCTCAATTAGATGTCACTTTCAAACATGGCCTTCTTCCTTCTGCAAGTGTAGTGGAGTTGAGTCCATTTGTGAGTTCACGACATTCAATGCAGGTCAGCAGAGGCAGTTGAAGCCACAGAATAAGAAGGAGCCAAAAGATTCAAATAAATTGAGAGATTCAGTTTGAGGTCAAGCAGAGCAATTTGGTGAGAATTTTATCTTAAAGTTATGTACCGAGAGTATGTCTTTATTCCAGCTTGATCACATAGTCCTAGGTCTTTGGATATGATCCTTTGCCAGAGCAGCCATGTTGATGGATTAAAATTCCTCTACAGTGGTTGTACGTAGAGCTAGTATTTCTTTTATTTATGGCTAAACACTACTTCTGAAATTATGCACTAATTCAGCAATGATAGCTTAATTAGGCCATTTAAAATATTTCTCTAAATTTGACTGTTAATGATAAAATGTCACACATCATTCATGTACAGGTATTCTATAGTGTAGTTATTATTAAAACAGTTGGCCTACTTTAATGAGAGTGTATCAGTTATGCATTAAAGATATCCTTAGTGTATCAATATTCCATTTGGAAATGAAAACAAAGCAGCATCCTCTTGGATTAGTGTTCCCGAGTGAGTCCAAATTTGAACTCTCCATTGTGTCCTCTGCCTGTTTGTGATTTGTAGTTACTGGTCTATTATCTGTCACCTCTCTGTTGTGTGTGCCGGTATCTTTTGCCTGTGAGTTGTGTCTGTGTCAGATGTTTGTATTTGTGTATGTGTATGTGTGTGTCTATGTCTGATGTTTGTCATGATTGTTCTATAAAAGGCTTTTTTCTTTATTTATTGAACAGTAAAAATAAACAATATGAGAAAGGAATAAGAATTTATTACAAGAGAGTAAGTTACTGACCCTGAATAGCACCTTGACACTGCAAACAGTTGTTATCAATAAACACAGGTTATTTCTAATACCTATATTATGCATTTCAACATATTGGTTGCTTTCATCAAATGATTATCATAGTGTGCATATGTACGTGCATAAACAAACACACACACACCATTCTGGGTCAGGAGAATGCAAAAGTATGTAATTTAAGACTAAAACTCATTTAGCTTACCTTGTACAAGCTGATTGCATGAAAAGTGCAGGGCATAGTAAGGTTGGTTATACTTGTTCAAAGTAGGTTAAACAGGCTGAGTAGGATAGCATGTTGAGTATGCAGTCTTAAATTTTCTCAAGGCACATCATGCACTTGATGGCAAAATCTCTAAAAGTTGAGTTTCTTTAGAGTCAAGAGACATTTTGGAAAAATTGTGTCACCACAGAAGGCATAGGAGAGATCTTAACAGATCTACAGTAGAGAACTACTTTCTGTGCTCTTTTATTACCCTTAGTTATTAACCATCTTTAGTTTTATTTCTAGAATTTTGTGGAGAATATAGTCTCAATTCTATTTTCTATTGATATTTAAGAGCTGCAGTGTATTGCGAGGACATTTTGGAGAAAATTAAGTTTTAAATTTAAAACATACATTTTGCATTGTGAAAAAGTAAAATGTAGAATCCTAGGGACTGGCCTTGGCCCTCATGAACTATCACAAATCTATATGGAATATCTATCTATCTCACAAATATAACTATTTGTGATTCTTAAAGCCATCTACTTGTCTACTCTCCTCAGATTAATGTTTATAGACAAGATCTATCACCTGAACTGAAAACTTGTGCATGTGTATTTGTAGACTGTGTGTATGTATAGTGTATGTATAATATGTCCAGTGTTCTTTTGTTGTTTTGTTAACTTTGAACAAAGATAATTTTTCATTGTTCTTTTTTTCTGAAGATAAATCAGTATCTGTAACTTTTTAGTAGTACATTTGTATGTTCTAATTTACACTTCACTAGATCAGTTTTAGGCATTGTAGGAAATTGTGGTTAATGTGTTTATAGGTTCAATTAATGAAGTACTTTAAAATGGCATCTTAACAGAAATACTGTTCTACTGCTCATTTCTCCGTTGTGTTGAAATGTGAGGTTTTGCCACCCTCTGCCTGTGAAGAGACATCAACAACTGGAAGGCAATGTGAGCCATGTTCAAGGGGTTTTCCTTTGCAATTGATTGTTTTTTTTGTTTTTGTTTTTTGATTGAAAATAACTTTGTAGAGTATTCATATTTGGTTAAAATGTTAGTAATCTCATGAAAATACTTTTGATTGGTAGTGAACTGATTGGGAAATAAAATGAAGGTTATTTTACTTGGGTAAATATTTAGGAGGTGTAGGGGAAGAGTTGAAAATACTAGCCTGAACCAGAAGAAGCAGAACCCAAGATCCAAGTGTATTCTAGGAATATACTTGGAAGCAGAAGTAAAAGTGAGGAGGACTTCACACTCCAAGGCTCTGGTGTTTAATGATGTATGTAAGTTCTCATTATTGTTGGTGCTGACTGAATGATTCAGATCAGTACATTTTGTAGTGTGAAAACAGATCTCCTAGAGATCTTGATAATCCTATCTTCCATATTCTGATTAATCAGGGTAGGGCCCAAGGGGATGAATTTCTTGTACTTGACACCTTCTATTGCTGGAGACAAAGGGCCTTGTGCTTGCTAGCAAACACTCTACTATTGATTAAATTGCCAACCCAGAGGTCTCCTTTCTATTAAATTCTTAGATAATGCTGTGCCATGCAAGAATTAAATTTAGGATCTTAGAATAATGTTTTGAGTTGTTGATATAATAGCGTTTCAGATACAAATATGCATAGTGAAAATGTCAAATTCTTCTTTGAGGGAAAAGGGGAAAGGAAGGAAATGAATATTGATCAAGTACTATATACTCTGTTCTCTGCTTAATGCTGAATTCAAACCCAGTTATTTTTCTCACTAGAGTTAGGCATTGACCTTTAAAACTAATGAAGGGGCCTTTTCATCCCATTTTGTTTCTACTCAGAAACTAGGCCATAAACCATTTGCTCCAGCAGCAGACTCCAAAGTCCTGGAGCAAGACAAGAGGAACAGCCTAAAGATAGCCACATGAATGGGAGATAATCTTATCTTAGAATGGGCTAATCTCTGCAGGAACTGCTCACCTCTTGGTTGAAGTCCTGGGAAGAGAAAGGGGAGGGAGGCCTGTCTCTGCTCTTTGTTCTCAGCACTTGTACATCTTTCAGAGGGCATGATCACATGGTAAAAATTCTACCACAAGTTTGCACATAAATTCAGGTCATAAATTGGATAAAAGGTTTATGATAGAGGATGTCTACATGCGTATCTACTAAGAGTAATTATCTGGCTAAGCATTCATCATTTGTTACTAGCAGTACAGGTTCCTGGTGAGTTAAAGACCATAACTAAGTTATACTTGAAGTTTTGTATAGATAAACCTATTCAATATTTTATCTTCTGTCCTTGCACCTATAGTAAATCCTTAGTTCCGTTTTTATGACCTTTGGCTAGAGGTTTTTACAACCTTTTGGAATGTGCTCTAGGTTTTAGATGCATGTTTGCTATCTTAGAAGTAATTAACTAGTGACACTTGAAGACTGGCAGAATTCTCATTGCAGTTTTTGACATCAGAAAGGATTTAATAGGAGTCCCATTAGTGTCTTTGTCTAGGTCACCTTTTTGAAGTGGTGGTGATCCCTGCATGCTGGTTATTTCTGCAGATTAAACGCTCTTTGTTTTTGCATACTATTTGAGTCTGGGGCCTTCCTTCAGTGATTTCAAACCCTAACACTAAATTGTAGTTACCATGGAGTTAGACCCTCTAAGTTATATTATTTCAGTACAGTGTGTCCAAGTCACCAATTCTCCTTTATTTGTTTTTCTGTATTTTCCTTTGTCTTTCAAATGTAGAAGACTGACCTCATGAAACACCTCTCTTTATGTGATCTTTAAATATGATTTATTTGTTTATGATCCCAGGATGTATGTTTACAGGCAAGACATTCACATGTATCATGTTTCATGTCAAATATATGTTCTATATCTCTACTGTTCCGTTTCAGTACCTTTACTTGGATAGTGGTATCTCTAACTCCCTACCTCAGACCTAATTCTTTGCTTCATAAGTGTTTTCTCCACATAGTCTTTGTTATTTCAGTAAATAGTATCTTCATTTTCCACATGTTAATTTTTTAGGCAAACGGTTCTAGTCCTTAAGTATAGTTTCTCCAGTGTTAAGTACCTGAGTTGAACCCAATGTCCTGTTTGGTCTGTGTAATTGCAGTGAACTCTTCCTTGGTCTCTCTCTCTTTACCTTTGTTTTACTCTGTATTCTCTGCAGACTAGTCAGACTAATGCTTGCTTGTATTCTGCCAAGGGCTTCCATCTGTGAGCAAATCCTTAAGAAAGATCAAAGTCTTAATTGATCTGGTTCTTCTTTCCCTATTTCCATCCCTCAGCACTATTTATAATGACCTATTTGGAGTCTCTCTCTCTCTCTCTCTCTCTCTCTCTCTCTCTCTCTCTCTCTCTCTCTCTCTCTCTCTCTCTCTCTCTCTCTCTCTCCCCCCCTCCTTTTTTTTTGACTGCTTTCCTTCTGGATATCTATGTTTCCTGACTGGTCCAGGTTGCCAAGGACCAGTCTCACTTTGGAGAGGGCTTCTGAGAGAAGGGGTGTCTAGGAACAGCAAAAAGAATGACTTGAAGTCAAATTGTGGGTCCAAGCTGGCAGCCTAGGTTCTGCTGAGGTGGCTTTCCAGACTCTGCTTGCTCTCTCTCTCTCTCTCTCTCTCTCTCTCTCTCTCTCTGCCCCCCCCCCCCAATGTGTTCTGCTCTGCTCTAGACAGCTTTTTCTTGCTATTCTAAAAACTCTCTGGTAGAGACAGCTCTCTCTGCTAGTTAAAATTCTAAAAGCTATATAGACAAGATAGCTTATGGCTTTTCTGACCAAAGTCAGGAAAGCTGCTATAAAAAATTATTGGATCTTATGACCAAGTCAGAAATCCTGTTAAGAAATAGTTCTTGAAAAGCTGTGTTGCTCTCCAGACAGTTCTGTAGAGAATAAAAATCTAAAAAAGAACTGCTATCTTTTTTGCTAGCTCATTTCCTTCAGACCAAAAGCCCAGTTTTTTAATTTATATACCAATTCAGTTATTTTTTCCATGTTTCCCTGATTTTCTTTATTTTTATTTAATTTTATTTATTTTACTTTACATCCCACTATCAGGACCTCTCTCCCCTTCAATACCACCCTCACACAGTTTTTCCTCCAATTCCTTTCTTCACCTATCTATACACTATACCTTCCAACCCACCACATCAATTTACTGCAGTATAAGGTACAAATTGTCCCTGTTAGGGGAATGGGATCTGCAGGCAGCCAGGCAATAGATTCAGGAACAGCCCCTGTTACATATGTGCAGGGTGTCTAGGTCCATCCTGTGCTCGCTCTTTGGTTGGTGGTAGGTTTTTGACTGTTGCATTGATATTATTGACTTTCAGTTTATGTCCTATAATAATAATTATTTTTGTAAAACATTGGTTCTCCCATTAAGTTTTAGATGATTACATTTGTTCCATGATTCTTTTATTTAGAGCATTTCTGGAGACTGTTTTGCCATTGCAAACTTCCTATTCACTACATTCTCATTTATTTATTTATTTTTGATTTTTGATTAGATGTTTTCATTACGTCATTGCAAATTTTATCCCCTTTCCTCATTTCCCCTCCAAAAACTCCCCTATCCCATCCCTCCTCCCCCACTAACCCACCCACTCCTGCTTCCCTGTCCTGGCATTCCCCTACATTGGGGTATCGAGCCTTCATAAGACCAAGGGCCTCTTCTCCCATTGATGTCCCACAAGGCCATCCTCTGTTACATATGTGGTTGGAGACAGGGGTCCTTCCATGTGTACCCTTTGGTTGGTGTTTAGTCCCTGGGAGCTCTGGGGGTATTGGTTGGTTCATATTGTTGTTCCTCCTATGGGTCTACAAACCCCTTCAGCTCCTTGGGTCCTTTCTCTAGCTTCTCCATTGGGGACCCTGTGCTCAGTCGAATGGATGGCTGTGAGCATGGATTAATTAACATTAACAGGGAGGACATTACCTCAGAGGAATGTGAAAATATGAACATTATTATACAAACAATCCTTACTCCCACAGCAGCCATGGATACTCGTGGAGGCTCACATTGTGCCCTCTCAGGGGCAGGAGCTATATCACCATGTCATTCTATCCATACTTGGGCCAGGCTCTGCATCAGGTCATTTATTGTATAGGAGCATCATGTAAGAGGAAGCCTTCATTGAAGAACTGCCTCCATCAGAGTGGCCTATGGGCAAGTCTGAGGTGGCATTTTTTTGACAGATAATTGTGTGGGAGAGCCTAGTAAGTGGACCATGCTATCTTTGGGCAGGTGGTCCTGAGGTGTAAAGGAATGAAACTGAGCAAGGCGCAGAAATCGAGCTATTAAGTAAGATTTATTGTTGGTTTCTGCTTCAGTTTCTGCCTTCAGGTTCTTGCCTTGAGTTCCTGCCTGGGTTTTCTTTGGTGATAGATATAACTGGTAAGCCAAACAAACCCATTCCTTCCTAAATTAGATTTCGTCATGGTGTTTATCACAGCAATAGAATGTAAACTAGGAAACTCTGATGTCACCTTACAGAGATGCTTTATTGTTTTAAAGTAGTAGCACTTCTGTTATCCATGCCATATAATGTTTCTTTATCTTTCTTATCCTGATTTATTTTTTTATTAGTACTTCTAACCACATCTGACATCTTGTGAATGTAGTATTTACTTTCTTCCTTCTTCTGTGGAATGTCAGCTTCCAATGAAGCAGAGATTTTGTTTTGCTTTCTGCTATGTCCTCAGGATCTGGTATAGTGCCTGGCACACAGAGCTGCAGAGAGGAGGTTCAGTTAATATTTGTTGAGTGATTTGTAGGTGAGCAGATATATAGTTTTTCTCTCTTTCTTTTTCAGTAAGAACATTACTAACAAAACAGTGAGGGTCTCATGACTTTCTTATAGCTGCTCTCTTACATGTCTTAGTTTTTCAGTGGTTTTAACCTAAAATTTGATTTCTTTGTCTTTTTTGATCTTTACTGGCAACTCTTTTAAGGGCATTATTGCTTAACTGATTTATATCTTAATATTAGACTTTCAGGCAGTTGATGATTATTGTTAAAATAGGATGTCAATGAAATAAGTCATGATTACTTTCAGAAATAAAGACAATATTAAGCCTGTTGAATGATTTTTCTTTAACTTTGACTAAACTACATTTTATTTTTTAATTAATACGTAGAATCTTACCAGGGAACTATAATAATTAGGATTAGTTCTAGTTTTAGATTCATTGACTTTGATTATAAAATATATTTTAATGTAAAACAATAGAATAGGTCTGCCTTCTGTAAGTTTTCTGAAATGATTTGAAATGTTATGTTGAATTCTTTAAAGGAGAACACAAATCAATTTCTGCTCAAATAAATTAAGTTGGAGTTGAATTAGTGTTGTACTGTTTCATGTGTCGTTATTAATCCCTGCATTGCATGCTTATATATGTCAGAGAAAGTGTTTCTGTCCTCAGGAGTGTGTTGGCTTCATTCTTTACTTCATAGAAAAGGTGTAAACAAGAGACAGCAACTAGAGGGAGAGTAATTCTGGGTCTAAGAGGATGAAAGTAACCAATCTCCCAGACTGGGACAAGGAGGCCATATTTGGACTTGAGACATTTTGGGCAGAGAGAAATTGAATTGAAGAAAACATGATATGTTGATGTGATGGAACATACAACTTTCTTGTGAAAAAACCCCATAGATTTTTGATAGAGAATTAATAAGATAGGCTCCACTAACATTATAGTATACAGTTTTTTTAAAACAAATATTAGAAAATATTAACTTAAAATTTTTTTCTTCATCAAGGCGAGTGAGTTTTTGCCAGAGTCCATGTCAGCAGCATTATTTTTTGTCTCCTTGGACATGCCTATTTCTTTGGAATATCCAGAGATTCATGACACAGTTGTGGCTTATTTGGAACAGCTGGATTCTGAAAATTACAGCATTTATAAGCGAACTGCAGAGGCTGTTTATTCAATTGAATGCACCTGTAACTTCCTATCTGATGTGGGGAAAGAGGTAAAATATTTTAAAAATAATCCCTTAAATCTTTTTCCTGAAGTGTCTAGAAAATCTAACTTACAGAGTTCCAACTGATAGGTATACAACAAGTGAATTGGTTGTTGATATGTGATAAAAATATCATACATTTTGACTGGAGTAGTCTCTAGTCTGATTAAAATAAAGATATAATTTGTACAAAGGTAACACCGGCACATTAGGGTTCTGAATAGTGTATTCTCATAGAATTAGCCGTTTTAGAAACTTATAACTATTCTGTCTTACACATAAGAGCAAGTACTTGTATCAATGTCTCACATTTTGGGAACTGAGTGATGACTGATTTCATCAGAATTATGAGAGGTATGTTAATGCACGCTTAGAGACTCATAGATAAAATTTTGTTGTAATCTTTTATGACATTTACTACATGTCTTCATGAAGAACCTGATATTTTTGTAGCTGTTAATTACAGTCTTGAGTTATTTTTTGTAAGATAGTGGGTATCTTGAGGGATAGTATTGAAGCAGTAATTATTACCATTTATCTCATTTAAACTACTTACTATTGAAATATAACATATTATACTGAAAGGCTAGTGGATCCCAGAGATGGGTTCCAGAGATGGCAATGCCTTGAGTAGAGGTATATGTAGCATCTGAGTATCAAAATGGACCCTGAAGAGTAAGCACACAATTCTTATTTTCTTTTGAAGTATTGCTGAACTTCATGTTTATAATTTTTCTTTATTCACTATACATTTTTTCTTTTTCTTCTTGCTCTGTTAACACATTCCCCCATGCTGGGGATAGAAGCTCAGGCCTCTTATTTGTTAGGTAAGCACTTCACTGCTAAAGCTGAACTAAGCCTCCAGCCCTTTTGTTGACTTGAGTTTATTTTGTAGTCCTGGTGGGCCTTATACTTGACCCCCCCTTGACCCTCCTCAGTATCTGGGATGAAGGCCTGAGCTACTTGGCCTGGCCAATGCTTTTGTCACTTCTTGATGCCACTGGCTTCCAGTTTCTTCTTTTATAATTTTAAATTGCATCTTTAAGTATATTTAATATTTATTATTTTTTGTGCATTCTGGAGTCTTTTGACTGTGCATATATAGATGCCTTCTTGTTTCAAGAGCTTGTTAGGATGGTAGGTATCAAAATACACCAATCTTTTAGTCACAGAAGCCACAGGTGAGCAAAGGAAACCCAAATAAGGGACAGTCTCAGGTGACATTTCACTAGGATTTCCCCTATACTGCCTTCTGGATTGATATTTTTAGATTGATTTGTTAGAAAGTGGACTTAAACAAATGTGAATAGGGTCTCTCAATGGTTTAATTTCCTGAAAGTACTTAGTTAACTATGAGAATTTTATCCAATATGAATTTTATATTTCCTATCCTTTTTCTTTTTTATTGCAGGGAGAAAAGAATCTTCTAGAATTAGTGGAGCTGGCGGACCAAGCCTTGCGTAGCTTTTCTTATCATCAGCATTCTCCCCTAATAAAGGAATTCATCTGCATCTGTTCAAAGATGTAATAATTCCTTTTTAAGTGTTGACAGTATTAATATAGGGCAGTGTGTGTGTGTGCATGTGTGGGCATTGGATGTGGAGCATGCATGTACAAACTTTGGAAAGTAATAAGCATGAAAATGGGTGTGTAAACTTAGGAGTAATATAAATGAAGCTAGGGGCTGGAGAGATGGCTCAGTGATTAAGAGCACTGGTGCTCTTCCAGAGGACCCAGGTTCAATTTCTAGAACCCACAAGGCAGCACACAACTACCTGTAACTCCTATTCCAGGGGATCTGACACCCTCACACAGACCCATGCAGTCAAAGCACCAATGTACAAAAAATAAAAAATAAAAAATATATAAATGGAACATACCTTACACATTTTCTATTTTAATTTAAATCGCTTTATGGATCTCACTATTAAATTGTATTAGTTCATTAAATTGTATAGCTGCATTAAACTAGTTAGCTGCTTTATTCCAGAGACAATTTTTTTCTTTTTTTTCTTTTATTTTTTTGTTAGATATTTTCTTCATTTACATTCCAAATGCTATCCCAAAAGTCCCCTATACCCTCCCCCTGCCCTGCTCCCCTACCCACCCTCTCCCACTTCTTGGCCCTGGCTTTCCCCTGTACTGGGGCATATAAAGTTTGCTAGACCAAGGGGCCTCTCTTCCCAATGATGGCCGACTAGGCCATCTTCTGATTCATATGCAGCTAGAGACTAATTAGTTCATATTGTTGTTCCACCTATAGGATTGCAGATCCCTTCACCTCTTGAGTACTTTCTCTAGCTCCTCCAATGGGGGCCCTGTGTTCCATCCTATAGATGACTGTGAGCATCCACTTCTGTATATGCCAGGCACTGGCAAAGCCTCATACGAGACAGCTATATCAGGGTCCTTTCAGCAAAATCTTGCTGGTGTATGCAATCGTGTCTGCGTTTGGTGGCTGATTATGGGATGGACTCCCGGGTGGGGCAGTCTCTGGATGGTCCATCCTTTCGTCTTAGCTCCAAACTTTGTCCCAGAGGCAATTTAACAGTGTCATGCCCATAGTGAAAATGAGTAGTTCCTGGATTTGTGTGCATTTGTAACCATGTTTGTCAACTACTCAGTTATTAGTTATTAATAGTCAAAGGTGCTGGTTCACACTTACAGGCCTGGTGCTCAGGAAACAGAAGCAGGAGACTCACTTGCACTTAAAGTCATCACTCACTGCCTAGTAAGACCCAATCTCAAAAAAAAAAAAAAATTAAAGTTGATAGAAATAATTACCTAAGTTTAAGATTTCTTTTTATAAGTTTTATAAAATTATTAATTTTCTTAAGTGGATTTTTAGAAAGCATTATGCACTAGTTATTTTATATTAAGATATTGGGACAGATTCCTATAATAAACTCCATAATATGACAAACTCACTTTTGAGTTTTAGTTTTATTTACTTTTTTACTAATATGCATGTCTGTGTAATATGGGTGCACATACCACGGTGTGTGAAGCCAGGAAGACTGTTTTGAGGAGTAGATTCACTCTGTCTATAGGAGGACCTGGGAGTTGAACTCAGGTCATCAGATTTGTGTAACAAGTACCTCTATCCATGGAGCTATTTCACTGGATTATTTTTTAATAACAATTTGATTTATTATTTTTGTATGAGTTCTCACTAGGCAGCTTTGGGTAGCCTGGAACTTCCTATGTCGAGGGTAGAACTTAGTGCCTACCCCTGTTCCCTGAGTGCTGGACTTGGAGGCATGTGTCACCATGCCTGGCTGCAGGTGTGAGTTTTTAAGTATGTTTTCTTTTTGTATAATTTTTTTCTCTATTCCTTTAGAAAGAATTTTTTTTTTTTGCCTGAATTCATGCCAGTCTAGTTTATTCAAGATAGATGTCACTCAAAGGAACTAGAGTAGGAGGAGATCTTTTCCAACATGCTTTGTAGTCCTTTGCTTAGTAAATTGCTGACCTCGTATGTCTTGGCTGTTTTTCCTTTCTTCCAGCTGGAAATCTGCACAGGCTAGTCCATTACTCCAAGGAGAGAGTCAGAAGGTGTTTCTCCATATGCTGTCTCACCCATTGCCACAGGTGAAGGTGGAGACTTACCAGTGCTGCCTGGAGATTGTGAAGGTGGAATTTTTCTTCTGCTGTTTTTGTATTAGCTCTAAGAACTGTATTCCATAAGTAGATGGTAGTCATTAGTCAGCTCTGGGAAGGTTGCATTATAAATCTAACAACTCCAGTAAGTCTGATTGGGTGTGTCAAGTGTTTGTGTTCTGCCATTCTTAATTATGATCTGTTTTCACATTAATAAAAATACCGCAGTGACACAGACACCTCAGCTACTCTTGCTGTAGGTGACTCTTTCCATCCATGTAGAATATATGTTTACTGGAGACTCATGCCTTTATAAATAAAACGTATTATTGCTTGGTTTGTCTGCATATAGTTTCATATTATACATTTTTTTTTTTTTTTTGCCCAGTGTTTGGTTTTTCTGAAGGATGTGAGATCTATTTAGTTAATTCATCTTTACTGTTTTAAGTTGGGATTTACTTCCTTTTGCTTAATGATGAATTTAGGTTGAATCTCTTTTTTTACCAAACCAAGGTTGTTAATTCCCAGTGTTAGGATTTTTAATCCATGGTGCTCAGATGGCACTATGGCCATCTGAGATGATTTTTAAAGCTGTAATTTGGGTAGTACCATTTAGGAGATGGCCATAGAAGGCTTGTAGAAGGAATTATTACGTTTATGGATGAATAAATGGAAGCTCAGAATTGTGTGTGTCTTAAGGAAGTGACAGCTATTTTTCTTCATTAAGATTGAAGCCCTAGCTCCCAAGAGTTTGGAGTACTTATTTTAGCATTAAGTTAATAGTTAAAAAAATTATATGCATATAAGTATGTGAGATCACATGTATGTATTTTGACCTGTGAATTGTTACTAGTTGTAAGAAGAGAGTAATTTGCAATATAAAAGTTTAGGTTTGCGACTCAGTATTCCGTGTGCTTCCACTTACTGGGTTTACATACTCTCAATATTTCTGACCACTATTTTTCTCTCTCACATTGAACAGGTTCTAGGAAAACATTTTCCTTTATAATTGAGAAAGGGTTTATGTTTCTTTCTTTTGTATGCTTCATATATTCTCAATACACACCACTCTCTCCCTCCTTCCCTCTCTCCTTTCCTTCTTCCTTCCTTTTTTTTTTTTTTATTTGAATTTTGTTTTTCTTTCTCAAGCTGCAGTAAATCAAGTCACACATTAGGGTAGAGTTTTAGAGTTTTGTCATGTCTTTTATATCTGTTGACTTTGAAAGTTATGATTGTTTTTTATTTCTGAAGACTACTCATTGAACATTATATAGCCCATATAAACTTGAACAGTTGGGTAGAAAAATCTTACTAGATAAATAACCTTTTAATGATGTGAAAACTAACAGTGGAAACAAATTACAAACAGAAGAAAGAGTACTCTTAGAAATACTATTTACTAATTTCAAAATATTTGTATTATTTTACAGGAATGTTTAGGTGTCCATAATGTCACTAAACCTGTGTCTTCACTTTGTAGTGGAATTCATTTTCTGCTTCATCCAAAAGTTCTGTATGAAATCTCTGCATTTGGTATTCAAGAATCCAAAAATGAGGTATAATATGTTTAAAAATATGGACAAAAGATTACTCTACCAAGTCAAAGAAATGCTCTAATAAAACTGAACAGCTTGGTGAGAACAAGGGACATGTACATTTGGTATATTTGTTCAGTTCTGTTATTATTTATATAAAAAGATGTTAAAGAAGATGAGTGAACCAAAATACAGAATGTGCTTGATCTCATCAAATCAGATCAACAGTTTACTTATGATTACCTTTTATATGTAGGGACCTACAGAATAGTTGTTATTTCAGATTTATTGATGGGGTACAGTAATAGAAATTAGTAAGGGAGCAAATTCATTAGTACCAGAACATTGATGATATATGGAGAGAGGAACGCTTTAAGAAAGAGAGGTTGATTTTTCACCTTTTCAGATTTTATAAACAGGTCTGTGAGGGGACCTGGTGGGACATCTCATAGCTTGGCTGTGTCTCTTGTTGAGCAGGTGAATGCTGCTGCCAAGGCCATTCTGCTGTATCTGCTTCAGGGACGATTGATGATGACAGCTCTGACCTGGAACAAGTTTATCGAATCTCTTGCTCCTGTCATTCCAGTGCTACAGGTACTCTGTGCAATTCATTTTTTATGATACCATTTATCTTTGGCTGGTTGTCTGTGATTTAAAAGAATGCAAACAGCAGAACTGTCATATTGTGAGAAAAATGAAGTAGCGCTGTGAAGGCACTGAGGATAAGTGAGCAGGAAGTGTGTGGCTATCTTGTTCCTGGCAGAAGGTTAAACAAGGATAGCGAATTTGCCTGTGTATGCTTTACATACCTGGGTGGGAGGTCAGAAAGTATTGACTGTGCAAAATATAGTTCAACCTTTTATAAAGACTTTGAGGCAAAGCCAGTAGTCCTTGTTAAACAAACACTGCATAATTAGCTTGCCTCATGAATTCTATTTGTGCATGTATTTAATTAGAGTAATACTTTGAATAATGAGCTTGTAAGTACAAGACTTTCTTAAGCAGTCCTTTTTGGCATTGAATGAGGAAAGTTTAGGTTTCCATTTCCCTTGGATGGAAAGGTAGAGAGCTAGGACCCACAACCTTATTTATTTATTTTAATTAATTTTATTTATGTGTATATGTGTTTGTATGAGTGTATGCCATGTATGTGTGGGTATGCATGGAGACTGGAAAGAGGTGCCAGATCACTTGGAATTAAAGTGATAGTTCGTTATGAGCTGCCTGATGTGAGTGCTAGGAACTGAACTTCAGTAAGAAGTATTGATTACAGCTGAATCATATCTCTAGTCCCAGGTTTGTTTGGTTCTAAGTACATAATTATCTTTATCTTTAGAAACTGAACAACTGTCAAATTACTATAAAATATATTGTTTCCACGGTCAAAAGTTCACATTCAAAAATGTAATTGTTTTGAATGTGTTAAATATGATCCTATTTAAGTGTGCTGTTATGTGATAAGATACTCGAGTCTGAAAAATCTCATTGGGTTTCTTAAGGGTTCAAGTGGTTTGCCCAAGAAAGGAATAATCTGCAGCCGAGCCACTTGAAAGAAACGATCAGAATGTAGGGAAAGCTCTTGCCAAGTGCCATGAAGAAAAAAATGAGTTTTATCTATCTTTACCTTCCACATTTTCCTTTCCAGTTTTATTTTGTTGCTATAACAAGCGTCATGACCAAAAGCAACTTAAGGGAGGGAAGGGTTTTTGGCTAACACTTCCAGGTTCCAGCCCAACATCAAGAATAAGCCAGGGCAGGAACTCAAGCAGAAACCATGTAGGACTGCTGATGTGTGGCTCACTGTTGCACCCACCTGGGCCGGCAAGGAAGACACAACACGGTCGGATTCTTCTCAACAGCCTTTATTGCAGGAACGCCTCAATGCTGCTATGGGGACTCCGGGCACTTAGGGAGGTCTGCTTATAAGCACCCCAGCACAGGGAAAGGCTTCGTGTCCTCCTGGGATAGGTTGAACCGCTGTCACCTAATTAGCATGTACCCTCTTGGGAGGGGTTGGCGCCAGACTGGGGCTTATGCCTGCACAGTGGTGTTGTTTATGACAAAGGCACACTGGAAACAGGCACCATCTTAGAGTTGGCTTCCTACAGCTCACTCTGGGTAGCTCATGCTCATGCTCAGCTGTCTAGGACTAGTGCTACCCACAGTGGACTGGGCCCTCCTGCATCAGTTAACAATCGAGACAATCCCCACATACATACCTACAGGCAGATGTGGTCTATGTGGTCCTTTGATTCAGGCTTTCTTCTCTGATGACTCTAGGTTGTGTCAAGTTCTCAGTTAAAGCTTTTATGACATCTAAGAATGAGCTTCAGAAACATTCCCTATCCTCATTTTTATATGATCTACACTGCATTGTGTTACTTGATATAAAAATTATGTAGAAGAAATAGCTGTAATTCACTGGAGACAGACTACAGCTTCCTATGGATGATGGTTATGTGTTTCCAAAGGACACAGGTTTTAGCCCTTGAAGCTCACTGGTGTAGTTTTCCATATGGAGTTCCTATAGCTCTCCTTTGTTCTGTTTGAAGAGGGCTAAAGAACTGTCAAGTGTCTCAAGTATGGAGGTGCTACTGCTCAGATCTTGGAAAACAGACATATCAGCATATTTTCCTTAAAATATTTTAAATTTTATTTTACTTTTAATTCAGTTTTATTTCAGCTCCTAATCTCATATATGCTATTTTCAAAAGAAGCTCTGTTATTCAATTGACTTGAAAGGAATTAATGAATTGGCATGACATGTTGTATAGTTACTATTATTTTTCAGGTTGAAAACTTAATATGAGTAAAGCTAAATGATAATTTCTCTTACAAAACAATTCTTAGGGCTATGCTGATACAGAAGATCCCTTAGGCAACTGCATTCTCCTTCTAAGCAAAGTGAGCTCTGAGGCAGGAGAAGGCGCTCTCCCCTGCACTACCTGGCTGAAGTCTGTGCTACGACTTTTGCTAGTAAAAAAACCTTCGTGAGTACAATGTAATCTTTTGAATTAAAAAAAAAATTAAAGGAAGCATCCTAGGAGAATGTAGTAAATACATGAATCTGAAACAGAACTAGAGACCGGAAGGAAGGTGGCTCTGTGTCATTATTACCCTGGAGAACCAATCCATGTGTAAAAGTGAGCGTGCAAAGTTCTAAGCTGCTTTCCTGGGGTGCTTTAATCTTATTTAGTTTGTGATGTTACTTGTGAAAGCTAAAAGGAGCCCTTTTCTTGACCATCATTGGTGTGAATATCCTCTTTTTCTTCCCCTCTTATTCAGTGGAACACTGTTCCTTTATGTAGTTAACAGTGGATACATTTCGCCTCACTGAGAAGAGGAAGTTTAAAGTCAAGTAGTGATGAAGAGTGTTCAAGAACATAGGAAGAACAGTCTTTTTGATTTAACTAATTTATTTTAAAAATTTTATATATTTTATTCTATATGTATGGGTGTTTTGTCTGTACATATTTCTGTGTACCTCACCTGTGCCTGGTGTTAGATCACTTGGTACTGGAGTTAGGATGGTAGTGAGTCACTGTGTGGATTCTAGCAAGTGAACACCAGTCCTCTGTAAGAACGGCAAGTGCTCTTACCTGTTGAGCCATTTCTCTAGCCTGAGAAAATCTATAAAAAACTATTTTATTCATTTTTAATGAGGGGTATATACATTTATGTATCTATTTGTTGGTGCCCATGGAGTCCAGAGAGATACTGGATCCCTTTAGAGCTGGAGTTAAAGGCAGTTGTGAGCTGCCTGGCTTGAGTGCTGGAATCAAACTGTGTCCTATGGAACTCTTAACCTGTGCCCTGTGTGCTTTTAAACCTCTGACCCCTTGTCTAGTCACAGACATTTTCTTGAGAATAGATAATTTTGTTTTCCCCAGATGGTAAAGAAGTATGTGGAATAAAGCACTAAATGAATGAATGGAATTCTCCTCGGGGACTGGCTTCTTCGAGTATGCCAGTCCCTGGGAAGCACTAGCATTTATTGTTTTAGTACTGTACTCTTTCTCTTAACCAGCACCTGCATCTGATGAGGCAACATACAAGTATATTTGTTATTCTCTTAGGTAGATTGTGTTAGTTATTTTTGTGTATGCTCTGATAGAATACCTAACAAAAGCAACTATTTTTGCCTCACAGCTTAAGGTTACAGTCTCAGTCTTTCATAGAAGGGGAGGTATGTATGACATCAGGAGCTTGGAGCAGCTGACCACATAAGTAGTCAGCAAGGAGAGACAGAAGAATGCTGGTGCTTAGCTTAATTTCTTTTTATTACATCCATATCCACAGCATATGGGATGATACCATTCACAGTTAGGCTGGGGGCCTTCCCACCTTAGTAAAACCTTTTTTGGACATACCTTTATAAACATGTTAGAGATGTTTCTGTGGTGATTCTAAATTTAGGCAAGTTGACAGTGAAGATTAAGAAACATCACAGGGCCCAAGATCTCTAGTAAGCAAAGACTCAACAGATCCATGAACAAGGTCTGAACTCTCTTGAGTAAGAACTCACCATAGTTTAACTTAGTTATTTTCTTCATTGGGTTAATTTTATATTATCCCATCTATAAACTCAGTGAAGCTGGGAACCCTGTATACTGATTAATTTTATATCATTACAGAGTATATAAGTATAATTGAAAAAGTAGATAAATATTAGGATAATTGGATTCTGGCAGCCAATACTAAACCTAAAAACATAGCAAGTTTATATATTAGAAAGGAACATATGTAAAATCATGGTTTATTTTTCTCATCTCTGGCTTTTTTGTGGAGCTTTGAAACTCTCCCAAAATCCCAGCCTCTGCATAGATATCTTAGCTTGAGAAGAAAGGAACATGCAACAGCATTAGGTAAATGTATAAACCTTTCTTTCCTTCCTTTCTTTCTCTTCTTTCTTAGTTACTTTTCTCTAAGTGTGGCAATACACCATGACTGAGGCAACTTATAAAATAAAGCATTTAATTTGGCATTCATGATTCCAGAGGTTAGAGACCATGATGATTTTGGTGTTAAGTCTGGCAGTAGACAGGCAGTTGTCCTAAAGAGGCAGATGAGAGTTTACATGTGATCTACAATATGATGCTAGGTGAGGTGAGGGGAATATGTCACTCCCAGTGACACAACTCCTCTAACAAGACCACGCCTCCTAATCTTTCCCAAATAGTTCCACATGTTATAGACCAAGTATTCATTAATCTTTGGGGGCCATTATCATTTAAACCACCACATTCTACTCGATGGCCCCTATATGCTTTGTATCCATATAAAATGCATTTAGTTTAACTTCAGGAATCCCCGAACACTGTCACCAAATGTAGGCCATGCACTCAAATATATGAGCCTATGGGAACCATTCTTCAAACCACCATGTCTTGCAGGTTTATTTTTAGACTGGCTTTATCACTATGATACAGGGACAACTCAAACTCCTGTGTTTAATAGATCCTTTGTTACATCCGTGGGCCACAAGTAGGGGCCACAGATCTGACATGGAGATTAACCTGTGAAGTTGACTGTGTTTTTTTAGTTTCTGTGAGTCTACCCAATTGTTCTTATTAATTATTCTGAGTTTCTGATGTTATTTCATAAAACAGTATTGACTCTATGAAAATAGGTCTATATGAAAGTTTTTAGTAGAAACAGGAAAATATTAGTAATGGATATAAATATATGATAATTATGTATAATTTTAAGCCTGTTTATAGATATTTACATAATATAAAATATTGACTTAAATATCTTCTGTTTTTAGGGTTCGTTCACTAGCATTAAAACTTTTAACATTTCATCTTACCAGTGAAGAAGGGGCTGATAAAAAGCGCCCATTCATAGATGCTGGCGTTCTCTCCAGAGTTACTAATCTGTTTATTGTGAAAAAACCTATTGACCTTAAGTTGGATGACAGAAGAGAACTAGTTATTAAGGTAATTTTAACTTTTGAGTTTATTACTGTGTGGTAATTTGTCATATTTATGTAGCATGTATTTTATGTGGTGTTTTTCAGGTTGTGTGTGCATAGGAAGGGAGATGACTAATTTGGTGCTAGTTTCATGCAGTCTGTATTGATCTGGCTTCTGAATGTGTTTGTTTACTGGGCAGGTATCACTTGAGTGCCTGCTGTCTTCCAGGGATTATACCTTCTTTAACTGAGTGTATGTGCTGGAAATATAAGTTATTCCTGGATTATCTGAAATGCACTACACTTGAATACAGTGACAAGTTTTGTGATGAATTTTAATTTATTTTTCTAATAAAAAACTGTGAATATGTATGTATATGTACTTATGACTACAATGCCCAGTTGAAGGCAGAAGAGGGCATTGGAGTCCTTGGAGCTGGATTTACAGATGGCTGTAAGCCACTTGATATGGATGCTGGAGTTTGAACTCAGGTCCTTTGGAAGAATAGTATGTGCTCTTAGTCTCTGAATTATTTCTCCAGCCCTGTTGTTTAGTTTTTCAATTAATTTCTTAAAATATATAAGATTTTTCTGTGTGTGTTTGTGTTAGAGAGGAAAGAACTTATTTCATCTTACAGATTAGTACATCATCAGTAACTTAAAGCAGAAATCATGGATAAACATTGGTTATTAGTTGGCCCCCAGGGTCAAGTTCAGATATTTTTTTCTTATACAGTTCAGGCCCACCTTAGACATATACCACTCACAGTGGCCTGGGCCCTCAAGCATCAATTAGCAATTAAGAAAATGCTCCATAGACTTTCCTATAGCCAAATCTGATGGATGCAATTCCTCAAATGAATTTTCCTATTCTTTGGTGTGTCAAGTTGACAGCTGAGATTAACCACCACTGAATAGAATTTAGCAGAGGGTCCAAGAAACAATAATGTTGCTTTTGTTCTGTTTATATTGCTGTCCTTGCTATCTCACACTCTGGCTTTGAAGTAAGCCAATATGGCTGGTAAAACTATTGGATTTGTGTCCAGTGGCAGAGATGATTAAAGAAGAGGACCATGGGGTTTGCAGGAGCAAGAGAAAATTTTTTGAGTCATGGGTGTGAGTTGCTTTTCTTAGGTTAGTCTGGTATAGCATAGAGATGCTAGGAAACCTAGAAGTTTTCTATGTTATTTCTATGATTAATGAATGGCCTATGATTTTTAGCAATAATGTTCATTAAAAAGAGAAGCTTATTTGGACATCATAGTTGTTTCTTTTTAAGTTTCTCTATTAAGTAACACATCACTGTTACAAATTTACATATAAATGCTTATTTAAGTAACTTGACTGCAGGCTTTTGTTTTTATGGCATGAACTATAAAATTTTATTGGATTTGGAAAGTGTATTTTTTTTTTTTCAGTTGGAGACTGTTAAAAAGGTGTGTGAAATCTTCACCTCAGACGATGTTGATCTTGTTTTAAGAAAGTCAGCTGCAGAGCAACTAGCTGTGATAATGCAAGGTAATGAGGATTTTGTTTTGTTTTGTTTTGTTCTGTTCTGTTCTGTTTTGTCTTGTCTTTTTTTTTTTTTTTTTTTTTTTGTCTTGTTTTGTTTTATTTTTTTTGACAGTGATTGTTGCTCACCTTGGATTTGAGATTGCTGTTTAGTAGTCTTGGTTATCAGATGGCTGTTCATAGGCCAGCTCTAGCCTCTGACTTACTTTAACCTTGAAGATAAGAGTGCCTTTTTATGTTTGGAATTGTTAAAACCAAGATTCAAGAATGTGTGATCGACCTTACATGTGATACTTACTACTCAGTTTTTCACAAAAAGTTTGCTTACTTGTCAATGTGTTTCCATATGAAGTTGAGAATTGTTCTTTCCATGTCTGTAAAGAATTGTGTTGGAATTTTGATGGGGATTGCATTGAATCTGTATATTGCTTTTGGTAAAATGGCCATTTTCACAATGTTAATCCTACCAGTCCATGAGCATTGGAAATCTTTCTGTCTTCTGAGGTCTTCTTTGATCTATGGAATGCCATTTGGGGGCATAATCAAATTATCAAATATACTATAAAATATTAATAAAATTATGAGTGTAAAGTTTCATATATATTTAAAATTTATTGGTATATGGTAATTTTTATTTGTACCTGTTGCTCAGAGAAGTGAATCAAACAGTACTTTTGGGTAAGACTGAAAAGAAATCATTGTGGGCTAGAGAGATGACTCAGTGTTTAAGAACACTTACTGTTCTTGCAGAGCACCTGGGTTAGGTTCCCAGCCCAAACATCCATAAATCCAGACCCTGTGGATCTAATGCCTTTTGTGTTCTCAGGGCACTGACTGTTGGTATACAACATATAGTTGGCATATATATACATATGCCAACTATATGTTGTGTGTGTGTATATATATATATGCATATATATATATATGCCAACTATATGTTGTGTGTGTGTATACACACACACACACACACACACACATACACACACACACACTTTCAGACAAAACACCCATACACATAAAATAAAAAAATGTGCATGGTAATCATGTATATGTATGGCCCATTGTTTAAAAAGAGTATGTGTGTGGTTTAAAAATAAACTAGAGAAAAACACTGTTTGCTTTGTTTGTACTATTACTACTGTATAGGCTTCCAGTATTTGTTAGTATTTAAATTTTCCTCATCATTGATATGCACTTTAATGTTTCCAAAAAAAAAAAGAAAAGCTAATTTTCATTTATATACTGAAAATACATTTGGTAAGTATTCCACAGTTACCCTGAGATTATTGGACCCTGGGGTAAGAGGATAGTTTGAAAATGCATAACAGCGTATTTCTGGTTTTTTTTTTTTATTTCAGTTTTTATTTTCTTGATTGAGACATAATCCAGCTAAAATATTGTCTAAATACCCAAGTAGACACTATAAATAAAGGCATGTAGGTGGCCACAGGTATAAGAAAACATATTTTTCACCACTAATTATTATAGGAGTATAAATCAAAAACACATACTAGTTAGAATGTCTGCTATCACAAAGAGAAAAACAAACAAACAAACAAAAACAAAACAAAACAAAATACCTACTGTCAAGGTTGGGGGCAAAACAGGAGCTCAGTCTCCACCTTTTATGCTACTGATAGGGTAGTGTAGCCCTTATGGAAAACAGTATGCAAGCTCCTTAAAGACTTCAAAACTGGACTGCTATAGTATCTAGCTAGCTCATCATTGGGTATATAGCCAAAAAATAAGAAATGATCATCTTGGAGAAACATTGCATGTGGTGACTAGTTTTATATCAGTTTGACACAAACTAAAGTCATCTGTGAGGAAGGAACCTCAATTGAGAAAATACCTTCATATAATCTGGCTGTAGGAGATTTTCTTAATTAATTGATGTGTGAGGGCCCAGCCCACTGTAAAGAGTGCCATCTCTTGCCTGATAGTCCTGGATTTTATGAGAAAGCAGACTGAGCAAGCTATAAGGAGCAGTTGAGAAAGCAGTAACCCTCCATAGTCAGCTCTTGCCTCCAGGTTCCTATCTTGTTTGAATTCCTGTCCTGGCTTCCTTCATTGTTGAACTACAATGTAGAAGTATAAGCCAAATAAAGCTTTTCCTCCCCAACTTACTTTTGTTCATGATGTTTTATCACAACAATAGTAACACTAGACATTGCTCTGTGTTTCATGTAACCCTGTTCAGTGCCCTGTCTGTGGTTTTAATGACAGTAATATAGATTGTAGAAAATAGGCTCTAAAAATGTGGAAGCTTGGCATGACACCCATGATCACAAGTCTCAGAAGGCTGAGGCAGAATGATTCTGTGAATAGCCTGGGTATAAAGAGACCATACCTCAAAAATCTGGAAAGAAGGAACTGGGTATGGTGGTACACACCTGTTATCCCAGTTCTTAGGTCTTGGAGACCTGAGGATCCAGAGTTCAAGGTCATCCTTAGCCACAGGATAAGTTCAGTCCAGCCTGGCCTGCCTGTAGCCCTGCTTCTAGGGCTATTGCATGAATGAATAGATAATTTTGGTTAAAAATTGAAGAACTTTTTTTAGGGTATTACTTCAATATTACTAACATTTCAAAAGTAGAGTTTGAAAATACCCTGTATTGTGGTTACTGGAAATTCACTTTTTAAAGACTAGCAATAAAGCTAGTTATAATGATAGTATTAAGATGCCTGTGATTTTTATTAGTGATAATAGAGGAGAAAATTTGCATGTAAATTATTTGCCAATATTTGTCACAAATCTAGTGTTTCTGGCTCTAGTAACATCTGTGTGTACATCTGTGTTGTGTGTGTACAAAATTCTTAAAATTTTTTCTACACATTCTAATATTTGAATATATGCTTACATTTTTCAGAAATATATAGTACATTAAAGATTTCTTTTTATATTTCCTATTAATAACTTGAGAGTGAAAATCATTTATTAGTAGACTGATGTTCATGTTCAACCCATATCTATATATTAGTGGAGGCTTTTTTGAAGTAAACTATTTGGGAAAGAGAAGAAATAAAAAAATATATAGAAAAAATTTACCATGTAGAGTTAAAATAATTCATTTGCATTCTTAAAGTACTAGTTCTACTTAGTATTTATGTTTGTTAGTTTTTTAAAATTTGATATTCTATTTGTTTACATTTCAAATGTTATCCCCTTTCATGGTTTTCCCTCTGCAAACCCCCTGTCTCATCCTCCCTTACCCTGCTTCTATGAGGGTGCTCCTCCACCCACCCTTCCACTCCCTCCTCACTACCCTAGCATTCCTCTACACTGGGGCATCAAGCCTTCACAGGACCAAGGACCTCCCCTCCCATTGATGTCAGATAAGGCCCCTTCAGCTCCTTCAATCATTCCCCTAACTCCTCCATTGTGCTCCCTGTGCTCAGTCAGATGGTTGGCTGCCAAATGAGCATCTGCATCTGTATTGGTCAGGATCTGCCAGAGCCTCTCAGGAGACAGCTGTATCAGGCTCCTGTTAGCAAGCACTTCTTGGCACCACTTCTTGGTGTCTGCACGTGGGATGGATCTCCAGGTGGGCAATCTCTGGATGGCCTTTCCTTCAGTCTCTGCTCCACTCTTTTTTCCTGTATTTCCTTTAGTCAGGAGCAATTTCTGGATTAATGTTTTGAAGATGGATGGGTGGCCCCATCCCTCAACCAGGGGACCATGCCTAACCCCTGGATATGGTCTCTACAGGTTCTCCCTCCCCTTTGTGGGATATTTCAGCTAATGTCATCCCCGTGCCATTCTGGGAGGCTCTTGCTTTTCTGCCATCTGGGACTTTCTGAAGTTGGGAATCTTCACTTTCTTCTAACCTGTTATCTTTAGGTTTGGTCTTCTTATTCTGTCCTGGATTTCCTGGATGTTTTGAGTTAGGAGCTTTTTGCATTTTGCATTTTCTTTGACTATTTTCTATGGTATCTTCTGCACCTGGGATTCTCTCTTCTATCTCTTGTATATCGTTGATGATGCTTGCATCTATGACTCCTGATCTCTTTCCTAGGTTTTCTATCTCCAAGGTTGTTTCCCTTTGTGATTTCTTTATTATTTCTATTTCCATTTTTAGATCCTGATGGTTTTGTTCAATTTCTTCACCTGTTTGGTTGTGTTTTCCTGTACTTCTTTAAGGGATTTTGTGTTTCTTCTTTAAGGGCTTCTAACTGTTTACCTGTGCTCTCCTTTATTTCATTAAGGGAGTTATTTAAGTCCTTCTTAAAGGCCTCTATCATCATCATGAGATGTGATTTTAAATCAGAGTTTTGCTTTTCTGGTGTGTTGGGGTATCCATGGCTTGCTGTAGTAGGACGACTGGGTTCTGATGATGCCAGGTAGCCTTGGTTTCTGTTGATTATATTCTTGCATTTGCCTCTTATCTATGTTGTTAGCTGGTCTTGCTGTCTCTGATTGTGGCTTGTTCCTCCTGTCAGCCTGTGTCAGCACTCCTGGGAGACCAGCTCTCTCCTGACTAGATTTGGGTATGAAGAGCTGTGGTACAGAGACAGCTCCAGGCACAGATGGAAACCAGAAGGATCCTCTGTTTGTTAGTTTTTATAGTTTTATTTTTTAATTCAATTTTTAAAATTTTATTTACTTATTTATACATTTATACATTTTATATTTATATTAAGCACTGTCCCCTTCTTTCCCTCACAGAGACCCTCCCCCCATCTCTCTCCCATTCTCTTCTTAGAGGGTGGGGTCCTGCTGGGTATCCTTCCACCTTGGTGCATCAAGTCTTTGCCAGGGTACTTGCATCCTCTTTGACTGACTGCCAGACAAGGCAGCCCTGTTGGAATGAATACCTCAGTCAGGCTACAGCTTTAGCAATAACCATCCCCTCACTCCCCCATCTCCCAAGTGCTCCAGTTGTTGGGAGACACACATGGAGACTGAGCTGCACTTCTGCTACCTATGTGCCAGGGACCTCAGTCCATCCTGTGTATGCTCTTTGGTTGGTGGCTCAGTCTCTGAGACCTCTCAGGTATAGGTTAATTGACTTTGTTGGTCTTCCTGTGGGGTTCTCTCCCTCTCCAGGGTCTTCAATCCTTCCCACAACTATTTCATAAGAGTTCCCGACCTCCATCTAATATTTGGCTATGGGTATCTGCATCTGTTTCAGTCAGCTTGTAGATGGAGCCTCTTAGAGGATAATCATGCTAGGCTCCTGTCTGCAAGCATAACAGTATCATTAATAATGTCAGGGCTTGGTATTTTCCTGTGGGATGGGTCTTAAATTGGGCTGGTTAATGGTTGGCTATTCCTTCAGTCTCTGCTCCATCTTTGTCCCTGCATTTCTTTTAAACAGGATAAATTTGGGGTCTAAAATTTTGTTGGTGGGTTGGTGTCCTTATCCCTCCACTGAGGGTCCTGCCTGTTTTCAAGAGGTGTCCTCTTCAAGTTCCATGTTCCTACTCTTAGGCATCTTGACTAATTTCACCTGCACTGACTTCTGGGAGCCTCCCCCATCTCAGGTCTCTGGGGCTTCCTAAAGATTCACCCTAGCCCCCGACCCCTGGTAGCTGCAGATTTCCATTCATTTCCCTGGCCCTCTGGGTCTCTTTGCACACCTGACTCTGCCTTCTCCAACCCCATTCCTCTCCCCCTCCCCTTTCCCAACACTTTCCTTTCTCCCTCTGCCTCTTCATCATGGGAATAGAAGCCAGATTTGCATGTAACTTACATGTTTTCACAGTGTACAGATTCATAAAAATACTTTGTCTTCTAATTTCAGCCTTAGGTATACCCTATTTATAGTAGCTAGAAATTTGTGTGCATAACTGTCTCATATATTTCAAAATGTTTTTTAAGGTACAAAACACTTAGTTAACTTTTAATACTGTTTTGCCTGTAGATATTAAAATGCACACAGTGGTGGAAAAGTTATGCTTAGTTGAGAAGATTATTGGATATTTGAATGAATTCGTGGGTCTTGATGGTGAGGTAAGACAATAAAATTTGGACATTTATTATAGGATAACTTTTTTGTAAAATGAGTTTATTTCTTCATACCTCTGTGGGGTGTGTTTGTGCATGTGTGTGTTTGTGTATGCATGTTTTCTGTGGTGTGTGCATGCAGGTGTACTTGCCTGTGCATAGATGTGTGGAGGCCAAAAAGTGAAATTGGATATCTTTTTCTTTCTCTCTTCATATTATTTTTGAGGTAGGGTTTTTAATTGAACCTGTAATTAACTCAGGGTTTTTGTGGGGCTAGCTGCTTAGGAGTACCCAGAATCCATCTGTCTTCATCCACCAAGTTCTGGTTTACTATACTGAGATTGTTCATGGATGCTTGGGATCATATCCAGGTTCTTCTGCTTGCAAAGCAAGTAATTTCCCCACTGTGCCATGTCTCCAGCCCAGTAGGTTGATTTAATTTGTTTGGAACTGAATTTAGAGAGGATTTTTAGCCTCAAAAGGGATGCCCACTCATTTCTTTCTTTTTTATTTTTATTTATTTATTTTATTTCTAGATAAGGTTTGTAAAGGAGAACTAAGCTTAGTTTTATAACCAGAAGTCTATTTAATGTTGCTTTTATTTTTAAGTAATTTTTAAAAATTAAAATAATCACTCATTTATGGGTATAAAGGTTTCCTGAATGTATGCCTGTGCATCATGTGCATGCCTGGTGCCTATGAAGGCCAGAAGAGGGCACTGGATTCCCTAGAAGTGGAGTTAGACACAGTGGAGAGCCACCCTATGGGTGCTACGAACTGAACTTGGTTCCTCTGCAAGAAGAGACAGTGCTCCTTAACCACTGAGCCATCTCTCCAGCCCAATGTTTAAAGAAACTCTTTAAAACATATTTAACTCTTTAAAAACATAATATTTAATATCTTTTCATTTTAGTTTCATATAATTTAATGAGAAAGCAGTTTAAACTTAGATAATGTGGTATATTTTATCTCTTTTCTTGCTGGCAGGTTATAGAATGCTTGATTCAGCCATGCCTCACACTCCTGAGGAAGGTTTTGTACGCTGACCCAGTTATCCGTGTTTCCTTGTCACAGCAGGCCTCTCTCTTGACCCTATTACTCAGAGGTGAGTAAATAGTGCCTGAAGGACTCCATATGTAGCCTTATGTGTTCATCCTCCAACTGGAGTTAAAAGTGACTTCCCATTGTAGTAAATGTAGCTGCTTATTAAACTGAAAAAGTACTCTTGAAAAATACTTAATGCGGGGCTGGTGAGATGGCTCAGTGGGTAAGAGCACCCGACTGCTCTTCCGAAGGTCCAGAGTTCAAATCCCAGCAACCACATGGTGGCTCACAACCATCTGTAACGAGATCTGGTGCCCTCTCCTGGAGTGTCTGAAGACAGCTACAGTGTACTTACATATAATAAATAAATAAGTCTTTGAAAAAAAAAAAAAAAAAAAAAAAAAAAAAAAAAAAAAAAAAAAAGAAAAATACTTAATGCATGTGTGGAAATACCCCTTCTACTGTTGTTGCCTAAGTAGGCAGCAGCTGAGAAATGCTGAGTGAGCTTGGATTGGTTTCTGCACCTACTTGTTAATATGTAGTTTACTACTTATATGGCAAGCATTGTCTATGAAGAGCAAGGCCAACTGCTTTTTCTTCCTTTTCCTTAGTATCTCTGTCCTATCTTTGTTTTCACTTGCACCTTTGTTTGGCATTTGCCTGTGAGATCAGACTGGGATTGAGATTGGAGACTCAACTCTATCACACTGAGTGACTTACTCTGAGCATCTGTTTATGTACATAATTTTAAGAACCATTTTAAGTATGTGCTTTTAAAAAAATAAATCCAGGTTTGATTGGATTTTAATGATATTTAGATAGAAAAATAATGATTTATCCTCTTTCTTATCATTTGCTTTTAATACAGATTTTGGTATTTTTGTATGAGGCAGGGTTTTCTAAAGGAACAGAACATAGAATGAGTGTATTATGCAAAGGAATCTGACCGCAGGCAAGCAGAGGGCACAAGTCCCTTAGATTCTGTCTGTGCTGCCGCCCCAGATCCAGCAGAGGCTGCTTTGGTTCTGCCCAGTCAAGTCAGGTTCCCACCCAAGGCTGGCCAGCAGCACAGTGATCTACAAGCACTGTGTTTCCTATATCTTCACCTCCTCATTGCTTTTAATTATTCTAAAGAGGCATTTTGGTCAAATATTTTTATTTTGTGACCGGTTAGGCATTGGTGAGATAAATGAGATTTATATTAGAATATATAATATCAAATAATTTTATTTTAGCATTTTCCCCTCAGTGGTAATCTGCTTACAAAATGAGTAGGACACAGTTTAAAAACATTTGTGAAAGTCCAAACCAGGTTAAAAACAAAAACAAAACTCTTCATGTTAAGTTCATAAAATTAATAGTGGATGATGAGATTTTGTAGTAGATCTTTATGTAGGGATCACCTGAAAGAATAGCAAGTATAGACTGCTGATTTCATCTTTTCTCTTGTAAAACATTTATCCATTTTTCATTTATTGCTTTTTTTTTAAAATTTTTTTTTTTCAGACAGGGTATCTGTGTAGCCGTTCTTGGCTAGAACTTACTATAAGGTAGTCTTGAACTTGAATTGATCAGCCTGTCTCTGTCTTCTGAATGCTAGCATTATAGGTGTGTTCCACGGTATCTAGCTTCCAATTTTTTATTCATGCTAATAATTATCTTATTAACCTCTTTTAATTTCATTTAGTCTCCCATTTGCCCATTTTTAAAAATTATTCAAATACTGCACTTATGAGTATCTAGCAGATACTAAAGCACTTTTGCATGTGAGGGATGGTGTTTAGAATTAAGCAGAAGTTTTGTGTGCACTAGACAAGTGCTGCACCAGTGAGCCACACCCCTAGCTTTCAAAAGTACTTTCCATGGCAACACAAGCTATATCCTTTTGGTATTTTTAGCAACAATTGTTCTTTGTCATGTATATATAGGGAAATTTTCATTTTTTAACCAGCTACTCTGCCATGAAATTTTATTCCTCTGTAAGCATTTATGAAGCACATATTATGTTCTAGGTACAGTGGTAGGCCTTTTTATTAGAGTTATAAGCATGGCAAATGGACTGTCAGAGAGTCAAAGACGTTGATAAATAATTAAAAATACAGCATCATAACACCTGAAATGGGATTCCAGAGGTACCAGAGGAAACGCTGAATGTATTAGTGTTAGGGAAGTATTAGATGATGCTCTAGGAAACATGGTATCTAAGCTGCATGGGAGTTCAGACAGACATGACTGACTGATAATGGAAGATAATGTTCCACATGTTAGCTCGTTAGGAACAGTGGAATTTGAAGGAGCTTAAATGAGGGGAAATGAAAGGATGTTGTAAGGAGGGCAGCTCATGTAAGATCTGGTAAGCTGAAGAGCAGAGAGAAGCTATATGAAATCGTTTAATGGGAACTTGTATTTTAGAGATTATTCTGTCCTAGCATGGGAAATTGATTGACAGGCTTTAATGATTAAATAATCTTGCAAAAATCTGTTTTGAATTAAAAACTTGCTATGACAGAATCTTATACTGTATTACAGGAATAGAAGCTAAGTTAAATAGTGTGGGGACAGAATAGGATCAGGGATGGAGTGGGGTGGGGGAGGGGGAATGGAGGCAGAGAGCATGAAGATTCCTGGGATTTATACTCAGGGTTAGGGTTAGGGTTAGGGTTAGGGTTAGGCCGAGATCAGCATCAGGGTGCAGATCTAACTTCATTGTCAGTACAATAAACTTATATACAGTTTTTTCAGCTTAGTGTGATTCACTTGCCCACTCTATAGGGGAGGGGTCAGTCACCTGGGGAGATTCCCATTCCTTGAAGAGGGGAAGCAGCCATCTCCCTGACCTCCGCTGCTTTGTTCTGATTCACCAGTGTGCTGGGAGCCATCTTAGGTCAGGTACCATTTATATCAGATCAGGGTTCTGACCTGGAGGAGTGACAGGAGCCTGTATTGCTTTGTTCTCCATCCCACTTCTTCCTCTATCAGGTTCACTCCCACATCCCCTACAAGGAAGTATTCATTTTGCCATTAGAGAGGGAGAAGAACTCCAAACTTTTTATCTGTTTCTTTCTTTAAACGATGACAAATTACATAACCCCATTGCAAAATTCCAGACAGTATAGTATAGAGCTATACAAGATAAAACTCTATAGGTTTCATCATCTCTGTTTTTTTTTTTAAACTATTCCTAAAGAAGAATACTTTATTGTCGTTTTACAGCTTCTATTTGCCATATTACTGGATATTGTTTCAAATTTTTTAAAGATATTTTTTATTAAATATTCTCTTTATTTACATTTCAAATGTTATCCCCTTTCCTATTTTCCTCTCCAAAAATCCCCTATCCCCTCCCCCCTCACCCTGCTCCCCAACCCACCCACTCCTGCTTCCTGGCCCTGGCATTCCCCTATACTGGGTCATAGAACCTTCACAAGACCAAGGGTCTCACCTCCCATTGATGATTGACTAGGCCATCCTCTGATACATATATGCAGCTAGAGCCATGAGTCTCACCATGAGTTTTCTTTGATTAGTGGTTTAGCCCTAGGGAGCTCTGAGGGTACTGGTTAGTTCATATTGTTGTTCCTCCTATGGGGATTTTATATTATCAGAAATCATCTATCTTATGCGGGCACTGTCATTAGAACTGCTTCCTTTACTCTGGAATGTGGTTAAGTTCGTTGGGCCAGTTTCTTCTCAGATCTGCTATGGCTGGGGGTGTCTCATTTAAAAATCTTCTTCTAGATAAAAATAATAGTTCAGATAGGTTGTAGAATAATGAGGATCGGAAAATGAGGCTGTTGAGGAGAAGATAACCAAACTAAAATATGAGTGAAGTTTTGCTACCTGTGTAAAAGATAAAAGAGGGGGTTAGGGAACTGGCTTGGAGTGGGGTGAGAGCTAAAGGTTTAAGCAGATATCGCACAGGGGTGTGGGGTAAAGAGTGGATGGGGGAGAAATGAAAACTAAGTATATATAAAGAATCCTTGTGCCACATCACTGGTTTTTAAACTACTTAAAAATATAACAAGAAATGAAATTGTATTATATTTAAAGACTCCAATAAGCTTAAATATTTTAATGGAGATAAAATTTAAGGTAAGGATCCAAATACATTTTAACTCCATACCATAGCCAGTTGTATTTCAGAAAATTTTTACTATTTATATACTCTAAACCATTCTGTCTCTACTGAGGGGAAATGTCATTTTAGCAGTAGTTCATTTTTATATGATTCTTATTTCCTTACTTTTAAGATTGTATTTTTAATCATGCTAATTACAACTTATCTTTTTGTACAATTTGGAAAAATATAGTTTTATAATACAGATTTCTTATTTGTGCTTCTATAAATGTGTATGTTCTGTATTTGTATTAGGCCTGTGTGATGGTACATCTACTATTCCAATTTGTTTAGGATTTCTTAGTTTCAAACAATGAAAAGTGTGCAGAAGTAGATGAGTTAAAGGACTAGCCTTATGAACTAGTATGTGGTGGAGCTACTGTGATTACCCGCTAACTTAGATGATGTTTTTACCCACATCTTCTCCTCATGAGAAAAGACAGAATAACAGAGCAGAAGCACAACCTTTTAGCATTAAGTCTAAGTTCTAGGACCATGTTTGCTGTTAAGATCCAAAATTATAAAGGCTCTCTAGTGAGAAAACTTCTGCTAGAATTACGTAACTTGACAAAGCATCCCTTGACCTGGATCTCCTTACTGAGATGACCTGCAGCTGGACAGTGTTTAGTGGACAAGTCTGGATCTGTGGCTCTGGGCTGTACTGTCAGCATTTTCTGGGAGTGTTTTAGAGATGCACATTACCTATATAGACTGCAGAACTGTTTTATATTCCTTCCTGGTAATTCTCACACATTTGGTAGCTTGAATGACCGTGTTTTAGATATATATACATATCAGTTTTTCTGGGTTATTGCTATATTTCTTTTTTATTCAAGTTAAGACATTTTAAAGCTGAATATTTTATGAAATTGCATTCCCTTTTCCCCTCAGTTTCCTTGATATTTCATGAAGATTGTACTGTGGTGGCTGAAGTCGGGGCATTGTTTTGTCTTCTATTGTTCGATGAAGTATCAAGAATGGATACATGGTGAGATATAAGGATTTTTATTAGTGTGTTTTTACCCTGAATTATTTAAGGTGTGGTGCACTCCTACAGCAGCGCACTGAGTTCTTTCCATGCCATACACATGTGTTATGCTCTTCTGTTTAACTAAGGGATACTTAAAAACCCATGGGTTCAAGCCAGGCAGTGGTGGCGCATGCCTTTAATTCCAGCACTTGGGAGGCAGAGGCAGGCAGATTTCTGAGTTCGAGGTCAGCCTGATCTACAGAGTGAGTTCCAGGACAGCCAGGACGATGTAGAGAAACCCTGTCTTGAAAAAGCAAAACCAAAACCAAAAAACAAAACAACAACAAAAAACCCATGGGTTCAAAAAGTCACCCTGAGTTACTTTTTTGAGCATAACTAAATACAAAATTAAAAAAAAATTATTTTAGTGATTTTTGTCTTGGATTTGTTTTTAGTGCATATTTTCATCTTTGTGTGCTTTAAAAATTATTATTTAAAAGAGTAGAAAACGTTTAGAATGATAGTATCTGATTACTGTGACCTTAAGAAGCATCAGTAGGAGAGGTCATAGAGTTCACTTAATTTTTGTTTTGTTTTGTTTTGTTTTGTTTGAGTTCACTTTGTTAATGAGTGCTTATTATATGAAACTACAAACAAAAATACAATTTACTTTCAATTCAGGTGGCAGCAAGCACTTGACTATATAGAATGTTTTACTTAAGTTATAATCTCAAATGCACTGTTTAAGAATGGAGTGAGCTGTACTTCACAGAACTTTAGCCTACTCAGTTTTCATTTTGCCTTCTTTTTATAGGTCTGATACTCTTTTTGATGAGCCTTCTTTGTCATCAGTCTTCAGTTTGCCAGTTTCAGTCTTTAGAAGGTAAAGAATTTGTCTAATTTATATGACTAATAAACTGTTGTTCCATGAAGGGGAAGTCGCTGTCTATAATTGTTTCAAGTCTCTTCATTGGCAGGACTTCCAGAATTTCCTCAGTGGGATTCTTTGAAGGGTCCATGAGTACAGCTCCCTCTAATCACCTTTCACGTCAATTTCCTACAAATTAATTTACAGGAAAGCTTAAATTTACAGGAAAGCTTTATGTCAGTGTCCTTTCAGCCTTGAGTCATTGCTCACATGTGTTCCTTTCTCTACATATAATCTATATTTTCAACCATTGGAAAATAAGTTTTATAAATAACTTTTCACTACTTAAAAAATAAAGGATATAATCAAGACCATGTGTTGAATTTGATTTTGTGTCCATATAGAACTTGAAAATGTATGTCATCTTTCTTTATATGATATACATGAAATTTTACACAACCATTGAATTTCTTCCTCAGTAAACACTAGGAAATCCTATGCAGATAAAGATAATGGCGGTTACTTCTGGGTCAGAAACTCCTTACATACTTCTTCATTACTTTTTACTACTCCAAAATGTGATACTGCTTTCATTTCTGTTAGCATAGCTTATTTTTGCTGGCTTTTGAAGATTATCTACAAAGTGCATTTTTTAAAATTTATGTACATTCTAAATTTTGCTCCTCTCCTTGTCCCTCTTCAAATAGTTTTTATAGAAAATTATTCTGATCAACATTGCTTTTTATTCATAGCAGTTAGTAGAAATTATTTGAATGATTTTTATAGAGCTTCTCTCCATTCCTCCTTTCTTCATTGTTATCATTGTTACATTTTCCATTATTATCTACTCTATAAGATCCTTGATGCCAATCATGATTATTTAACTTGAGGTAGTGATGCTGGTTTTCAGTGTGAGGGGTGCTTTTTCTCCTGTGAAAGGTTGCATTTAGGTCTGTTACTGTCCTATAGAGTAATGGTTTTTTCCTAAGAGTTTTGCATCCTTTGATGATACTTTCTGTAAAATGATTTCCTTAGGCTTGTTGTTTCTTTTTATGTTTACTAATAACATCCCTCTCCTTTTTTATCCTTTTGTTTGTTCATTTGTTTGACAGAGTCCTGACTGGCCTTACACTCATGATCCTCTTGACTCAGTTCCTAAGTGCTGAGACAAAGAGGAATGTGCCAACCCACCCCACCCAGCTTGGGTGGTTCACTTGTTAAAATAAAGAATATCATCCATTATCTTTATTCTTTAATGCTCTTGTGTCTTTTTTGACATGGCCTCATGAATCAGTGATTGGTTGCTTTCTGGCACAGTATAGTCAAAGCTCCTCTAGGCCAGCAGTAGCTATTGGTTTAAAAAGAAAACAGTTTTTTGTCTTAAAAAAACAAACTTATTTGTGTTTGTGTGTGTGTGTGTGTGTGCACGCGCGCACGAGGGAGCGAGAGCGTGTGCATGTGAGAATGCATGCCAGCAAAAGGCATCAGATTTCCTAGGTATGTAGCTATAGGCTATTGTGATCTGCCTGATGTAGGTGTTGGAAACCTAGCTTAGAATCTACCAATTCTGCAAGATTGGCAAGTGCTCTTAACCAATGAGATTGCTCGCCACCCCCAACTTGGTAGTTATCAGTGGAAAATTGCTATTAGAATGTTTAAATTGCTATTAAAATATTAAAAGCTGTTAAAGGTAGCTTTACATATTAAATTATAATATGATTTGGATATGAAATTATAGCATTATCTCTCCATTGGTGTATAGAAAGTAAAAAAGAAAATGTGTTCTTATAAACTAAATGCTATAATTACTTGTATATCATTAGTTATTAATGAAGAGTAAGGGATATAGGGGGAGGAGCCATGTGAGAGGGGATCTGGGAGGAGAGGGTAGTTCTTCCATTGGGATGTAAGGTGAGTAAACAAATAAATTAATGGAAAAACATTGGTCATTAATATGTAAATTAGAGATTTGTGGTTTTAGTTTATTTGTTTATTTGTTTTTTTCCTTAATGAGCTCTGGCTTCCTTAATCCTGGTTAAGAATTTGATCACTGAACTAGTCCCAGCCTGTTGGAATATGTTACATTATTAAAATTATACTTAATATGTAGCATATGAGCTGGGACTGTCTTGCTAATCACCACTGTTAAATTATCTTGGGTTCATTTAAGAGACATCACTATTGAGTTTCTCCTTGTATCTAGAAATACTTGTGGAGTCTTGAGTTTATTGATCACACTGTTAAAGGAAAACAGTGCATGGAGTGCAGTCACTTAGTAACTTTGATTATAGGTAATTCTGTAGCTCCCTTGAGTGGTTTCAAACATTTGTCAAAAAAAGTCAACATTCTTATTTTAGCTAACAACCTTTAATGCTAAATATACTATAATCATGTTCCTGGTTTCAGAGAACATTGGCTATCTCCTGCTACAACCCTCATGTAGTGAATGTAGCAATTCATAGGAAAGAGTAGTACAGTATTTTGGAATGTGGAGGAGAGTGACAGAATAATTAAAATATTACATAAAATGTGATAAATTTAACATTGTTAAGTAGAGAAGTCACAAAAATAGCTCACACTTCTGGTTCATTATTTGTGTTCTATTTACTAATTTAAAATTTGTGGCTATTTAAATTCATTTTCTTTAGGTATCATCTACCAGTTCATGTGACTGGCCACCATGCTGTGAGTCCTTACTCAATAGTTTTGCCATTACCTACTGAATGTTTGACCCTGAAGCCGGTGTCAGATATGCTGAGAATAGCTTGGAACCTGGCATGGTATCATGGGAGTGATAATCTATTGAAACAAATGACCTCTGAAGCTAAAATTCAGGAGTAAGTAGTTACATTAAGATAAAATCACAGGTGAATTACATGGAATTGATTGGACTTCAGAAGTTCTTTAGATTAAAAGCTTTTTTAACTTGATATTATCAACTGATTCTAATTTAAGATTGCATCTTCACTTTTGTTTTAGATCTGTGCTTACTAAGAATTATATAAAGCAATTTAAGCTAGAAAAAAGTTGTATTCTATGCTGTCTTAGAAACTGTATAGTGTTTATTCAGTTAATAGTTGTAAATCACTTGGAAAGAGTAAAGCTCAATGTGTCCCCAAGAATATTCTTACTTCTAGATGTGCTAATTGGCTCCCATGAGTAATAATATTTTAGTGTGTCATTGATAAGAAGGGAAAGTTGGTACTACAGTTGGAATGCTAATGTAAAACTATGCTGTTGATAGATTTATATGTTAGTATTCTTTAACTGTAAGTTAACCCTTATCGAAAAGCATATGAAGCCAAACAGAATTTCTAAGAGGCTTATTGATAGAAATAAGTATGGGTTTATCATTTTGTTTTTATGCCTAGATTTTTAGATACACTGCAGCTGTCCACAGAAGATATCCTTGCACTGAAGATCACATACACGGATAGTGGGTTGAAGGACTGCCTTCAGTCCATCGTTCAGGCTGGAGGCCACAGGGATGTGAGGGCTGCTATTACCAGGATGAGTTTTTATCTTTTGAATGACAAACTGTCTTTGAAGGATGATATTGGTCCATGTGGGGTTACTTTAAAATCCTTGGCCTGGCACACTGTGCTGAACAGGTGAGTATAAACTTAAGGTCGCCAGTTTGAGTGACCTGATTTGAATTTGTTTAGGATCATCTTCAAACCTTTGTAGAGAAGAGTGTATATTTGTACAGTTGCTATCATGAGAGAAATGCTTTATACAGAAAGTAAAACTAAACTTCAGGATAGTCTGCTATCTGTGAAAAATAATAACAAAAGAAAAACTTGACCTCAGTTCTAGCATGTCTGAAGAAACTTTTTTATAATAAGGATACAACATGGCTGAAGCATACTGAATGTTTATTCCTGCCCATATTTTAAATGAATGGAGCCATAGTAGATTGACACATAGATTTGGTACACCTGCTACTGGCTGTTTTCGTTTGCCTGTTTTCTTCTCAAATAAATGATTTCAGTTTTCTTTCTGTTCAAATTTCATGAAGTTAATGGCCATGTGGCTGTCTTTTGATAGTTATTGGAAAGATTCTATCTTGTAAATTTCAGATGTTGAACTGGTAGCAGATGGCTCCATTTGAAACAAGACTGAGAAGCTTTCCTTGCAAGCAATTTTTCATTTTATTTTCCCTGAGTAGTGTAAATGTATAACTTTCTGAATAAGCACAGCATATAATTTTCAAAATGTTAGGTCATATGAGTTTGTAAATTTGAAATTCTTTAGTTCATTGTTAAGAGTTGTAGTAAAACTAAGCCTCTCCAGTGCTATGCTGAACCAGCTTGTGAGATGGTGCTGTCATGATTTATGCATTTTTCCAATTAATTCCATAAAATTATTATGTGGTATAATTTTATATATTGTTAATTTATGAATTAAATTACATGAAAAATAATAGCAGCAAACATGAAAATTGTCACTTTTAAATTGCTTTACATTTTACTATTGTCTCTGCTCTTGTGGTTATTTATATTGGATCTTTTATGGAAACACTGTTGTATCATGTGCGAATGATATAATTTTCCACAGCTCCCTAGTAAATTGTAGCTAGAAATAGGCCACAGTGAGGATATTATACTATGTAAATCAGCAAACACAGCACATTAGTACTCTGTTTTATCAGACTACTCCTTTATACATGCCAACTAAAGCATGTGCAAATTTTGCAGTTTATATTATCTTGATATATTCTATTTCAAAAAAATTAAAGAGCAAAAGCCATTAATATGCTGGGCAGTGGTGGCATGCCTTTAATCCCAGCACTTGGGAGGCAGAGGTAGGCGGATATCTGAGTTCGAGGCCAGCCTGGTCTACAGAGTGAATTCCAGGACATCCAGGGCTACACAGAGAAACCCTGTCTCGAAAAACCAAAAAACCAAAACCAAATACAAAACAAACCAAAAAACAAAACCATTAATATATCTTGATGTAATTGTGTGTATTAGGTTTTCTATTGCACATTAAAACTATATTTGCATGCTATAGCCCATTGAAGCACAGGCTCTCTAATAAGTTTGTATCAATGGAAGCCTCCAGGGCAATTCAAACTGAATAGTAGTAGAAACTATGTGAGTCACATTTTTTAAGATGACATTTTCCACATACAAGGACAGAATTGTGTATGTGTGTTCCATAGGTATGCACCTGCTACATCAATGCATTAAACCAACTATAGATTGAAAGTAATAAAAACAAAATTGGCTGGTCAGATGGTTCAGTGGGTAAGAGACTTGCTTCTCATGAAAATAACCATCCTTATTTCCAAGCACCCACATTGAGTGGCTCAAAATTGCCTATAATTTCAGTTTCTGGAGATTCCATTCCCTCATCAATCCTCCTTGGGCGCCTGCACTCATAGTGCAAATATATACATATATATTATTAATTCCCTGCAAAGAAGCACCCGTGATGAAAAGATGTTTTTTATGTCATTGTTTCCTAAACAATACAGTATAACAACTATATGGTGATATTTACATTGAGTTGGGTGTCAAAGTAATGTGGCAATTTAATGATTGTGAGAGGATATGCATAAGTTATATATAAATACAATGCTGCGCTGTAGAAAGGACTTGAATAACTGCAACTGCAAATTTTGGTTTAGGAGCCAGAAAACTGTTGAACCATATCTTTGTCTGAATTTTCTCATTTTAAAAATGAAGGTATTGAGGTTTTAGAAATGTTTTTAAAACTGCCAAAAGGCCAGTGGGTAGTGAATGATGTGTGACCCAGTTCCTGTTACTGCTACTCCAGCAACAATTTGATAAAGCTCCTGTGGGTATTTTATATAAAACATTTCCAATGTTGAATCTCATTTCTCTTCCCAATTGCCTTTAAAAAATGATTTTCCAGGATCCCCTGCCCCTACAGAAATTTCCTTGTCTAATAACTTTTAGCTTTTTTTCACCAGTTTGTTTAAAAATCTTAGTTGCTTTGGCTCCTATAATTCTGAACTTAAGTGATTCTTCCTGAGCCTCTTTCAGCCTGTTACAAAATCGAGTAACTTCTTTGCAAAGATTGGGTGTCCTTCCCTTCTCCCTTCCCACTTCCCCCTCCCCTCCCTTATTTTTGCACCCTGATTTTCTTAATTTGTCAGACTTGGATTTAAAGTCACAATTCATATTAGTGAAGCCTGATACTGCCACCTTGAAAATACACAGGTAGAGGGAATGTTTTTGGCTCTGGCATCCCCTTTAGCATTTTTTCTGAAGTTACTTGTTTTATTTTGGGTAAACCTAAAGCTTTGTACATGGTAGGCAAGTATAGATTTTTTGCATTTTTCTCTTGGTGACTTAGTTGTCACTTCATTCTCTTTCACCATCACATATATTCTCCACTATGCTGGGGTTATGGGAGACAAATGCCCTGTGCCCTTCATCTGTGCATCTCACAGCATCTAGACTCTTATCTTAGAAAATAGTGTGCTTGTGTTGACTGTACATAGTAGTGAACAGTGATGATGTTTGCATTTTGAAGAGCTAGGAACCATGATTACTGTCTTTTTCAAAAATAAAGGTTTTTACAAGTACTTCCTGCTTGCACTGAAGACGAGAAACTGCTAATAGATATCATACATTTTTTGAATAAGTTAATAAAGGAACAAAGAAAAAACCCGTCAATAGAACTTTTAAACTGGATTCTGGAATTACTTCTTAGGCATGTAAGTATATTAAAAGAATTCAAATTTTTGGTTTGGGAAGGAATTTACTTTGAAAAATCACATTTTTCTTTCTTTTGAGGAGGCTAGTCAGAACTACTTTTTTGTTGTTGTTGACTTTCCTGTAACATGCCCTGGTGCCATAGTTTCCTGGAAGCATTGCACAGCCTGCAATCACAGACGTGATGACTGTGGTGAACAAAGAAAGTGAGCCATCACTGTACAAATATTTGGCTTTTTTGAGGCCAGCAGTGACAGAATGAAGGCTCCAGTAGTTTCAAATGAAGATTGAATACCAATATGAAAAGACAGAAGTTTGAGTTGTGAGAGATTGAATATTTGTGATCAGGACACATTAGCACAGCCATCCTACCCACTCCCTCTTGTGCTTGTCTTGTGCTTTAGTTACAATTCACTAGATCTGAATGTCAACATGTGCACTGAAGATGCAAAGGGAGAAAAGTCTCAGCAGTAGGATTGAGAGTCTTTGGGCAAATCTTACTTTTAGATAAATACCTAGTAGCCGTACAGCATTGAGTGGTTTCTGTTTAATTTTTTACTTGTCTATCAGTTCTGTATTTTACTTGTATACATTAATTTTTACTTGTTTCCTGATTGTGAAGTACAGACATTTGAGAATCTTAGTGTGTATAGTTTGTTCATCCTATCACTACGTATGGTAGTCAGTTGGCATATAACTGTCTTACCCTTTGGGCTATTGATGCTATTGAAACTATATTGATTTTTTTTTAAAAAAATAACATAAGTGTATGTCCTGATTCTTTTATTCATGGGAGAAAAATGAATTTGTAGCTGTATTTTAGATAATTTTAATCGTCCCAGGTGTATTTTTTTGCTCAATATAAATAAAAAGCTTGACAAAAGTACTGCTTAGCTATAAAGCCTAGTAATATAAATTAAAACCATGACAGCCCTCTTCAGTTCTTTCCCAAAGTTTCCACTAATAATTGTTTTTAGACTTCCATGTCTGATTAACATATTCTCAGCATACTCTATAATATGAATGATTTGATGATTGTCTTCAGTTTTTTCACTAGGTACAATGTAGGCTTTTTTTTTAAGTTGAATTCTTTTACATGAAGGATTTTATAAGAGCAGTAGCTACATTTCGATTTGATTACTTTCTCTGCTATTACATGCACTAGTGATGTGACACAGTGCTAATAATGGAGTGCTAATTAGGTTTGAAGGATCATGCCTCTTGCTCTGCACATGTGGGATTTACCCTGTTTCGATTTTGATATCCTCTCTGTAAGACAGATGTGAAAACAGAGATCTTGTAGTTACTCAGAAAGTTAAATTGAATCTTGTCATTTTCCTCTTTAGCATAGTCTCTGACACCAAGATGATTAATGTATGTCTTGCAGTGCTTGCTAACACCTTATACTGCTTTCTACTCTTAGTATTGTTAGAAATAATCCTTTCAAATACCTTCAGGTACAGTTTTTTAGTTGGTAAACAGGACATATTTTACAAAGTAGAAGAATGATTCACTTCTTAATCTATCATATTGCCAAATATTACAGCAGTAATAACCCTCAACTTTGACTTATATACTTTTAGACTTTTATATCCTACTTAGTCATATACATCAGTACTTTTAGGGGAGGCAGGGTAAGGGCAATATAGCAATATATCAAAAGGTTTAAAACTATAACAATGTATTGTCTTAGTAATTTCATGGCTTACAGTTTTTATATGAGTCATAATCAGACATGTACGCATTCTTTATTTCAGCTCAGGGAAACCATAAATCATTGAGTAGCCATACATACATCCATAGTATTGGATGTAAGTCCTTATGCACAAGGAACAGTCAGATACCAAAACATGGAGTAAAGAAAAATGGTAATCAGAGTAAGGAAGTGTTGAGTAGTGGGTCTCTCCCTTAGTGTCAGTTTAGTGTGAAATGCACGATTAAATTCTGTTTATATTTTAGTTACAGAGACAATGGCAAGAGTATGGAGCTGAATGTGCTTCCCTTCGAGATTTCTTGTTGTAGCTCCGTTTCCTTCAGTTCTTTGTAATGGATACACTTTGTTCTTGTCAACATAATATAAAGACTGTGTTGAATTTAGAATGTCTTTATGAATACACTTAAAGCCCAGGGCTAGCAGTTTTACTAGTTAGATAATAACACAACAACAAAAAACTTTTATAGGAAGCAACTCATATGAGAGAATAAGTATACTTTAAAAATGCTTATGTTTTTAGAATCCAAGTCCACTATTAGACCTGCTGGTTCTGACAGATTCACACGCAGGAGAAGAAACAGATGACGTCCGGACTGCTGTCAGACAGCAACTCCAGAAAGAACTGATCAGTCTTCTCAATTCCTTGTTACTGGTTTTCATGACAGTCTCTGACAGGTACCATTTTTCTTGTTTCCTATTTGTGTATGTTTATATAAAGCATACTTTTCTTCAATTTTTAAAGGTTGGCTTCCTAGTTCTTTAAATTAAGAGGTTAAAAACTATTCATCAGGTAGATTCAATCTGTTTGTGTTTCTAGTAGAGCCTGGTTGTCATTTTTTTAATATATTCTTTAATACACTATAAACATGGATGTATATGTGTTGGAGAACAAATAAAACATTTTCCTCTGTTCTCATACTATGGTCAACACAGAGAACTTATTTCACACTATGGTCAACACAGAGAACTTTTGATGTGGCTTTTCTCCTTATCAAGAAACAAATAGTTCTGTAACAGTTGAGTTTGTCTAATTCAATTTAATATGACACAATACCCAGAAATTCTATCTGTTTCACAGCTTGAAGACAGTCTTAAGAATATCCTTATTTTCACCTTTTGATGCTCATTGGCAGGTTCAAGTTATGCTGCCTGTGTTCTGCCACACAGTTATTACCTAGAATATCAGCCATCTTCTCTAGGGATTACTTAGTTCACATAAATAGCTCATAGAATTTTTCGATGTATTTAGATTTGCTGGTTTATTAAAATGTTATGACAAATCTTATGGATGGAGGGTATTCAAGGAAGGCTGGAGGAGTGAGATATGTAGTTTTTATGCCTTCTCTGGGTGTTTCACCCTTCATGTTCAGCTATTTACAAAGCTCTCGAAACCTAATCCTTTGGGGTTTTGTGGAGAATTGATATTTCTGATTGCTAATGATTAAGTAGGAAACCCAGCAATGCAAGCATAAAAATGATACAAAAAGAGTCACTGAGCATTGAAGACCTATATATAAATCCACACACACCTCTAGCTACCTGATTACACATTGAAGAAAAAACAGCATCTTTAGCAAATGTTACTGATCAAACTGATATCTACATGTAGAAGATTGAAAGTAGAGCTTCATTTCTTCCTCTATGCAAAACTCAACTAAAAATAGATCAAGGACCCCATCATAGACTTATAACCAAGTCTGATAAAGTATGGAATATACTAAGTGGCAAAAGAAAGGAACTTTTTCAACAAGACTTTTATAGTGTAGGCATTTAGACTCGCAATGAGTAAAAGGGATATCATGAAACTGAAAAGGTTTTGTACAACAAAGAACATCAAGGTTGGGGTAAAGGGCACACTACAGAATGGGAAAAAATTCTTTACCTGCTATGCCTCTGACAAAAAGGTTAATGTCTAGGATATAATGAAATCATAAAAGTAAACATCAAGGAGATAGAGAATCCAATTTAAACATGAAACATGGAACTAAAAAGAGAATTCTCAACAGAAGAAACACTTTAAAAAATTTTCCACTAGCAATCTGGGAAAGTCAAAGTTTTTAATTCTTCAAGAATTCATACACTGTATGTTGGTCATACTTATACCCCTCCTCCAATTCTCAATTCCTCCTGGGAGTGTACTTGGCATACCACATTATCACAACATTCTGAGAGGGATGAGATGTGTACTGGCTAGTTTTGTGTAAACTTGACACAGGCTGGAGTTATCACAGAGAAAGGAGCTTCAGTTGGGAAATGCCTCTACGAGATCCAGCTGTAAGGCATTTTCTCAATTAGTGATCAAGTGGGGAGGTCCCCTTGTGGGTGGTGCCATCTCTGGGCTGGTAGTCTTGGGTTCTATAAGAGAGCAGGCTAAGCAAGCCAGTAGAAGCAAGCCAGTAAAGAACATCCCTCCATGGCCTCTGCATCAGCTCCTGCTTCCTGACCTGCTTGAGTTCCAGTTCTGACTTCCTTTGGTGATCAACAGCAATGTGGAAGTGTAAGCCGAATAAACCCTTTCCTCCCCAACTGCTTCTTGGTCATGATGTTTGTGCAGGAATAGATACTCTGACTAAGACACTCCCCCTGCTCCACAACCCACCCACTCCCACTTCTGGGCCCTGGCATTCCCCTATACTGGGACATAGAACTTTCACAGGACCAAGGGCCTCTTCTTCTATTGATGACCAACTAGGCCATTCTCTGCTACATATGCAGCTACAGACAGGCGTCCCTCCATGTGTTTTCTTTGATTAGTGGTTAAGTCCTAGGAGCTCTGTGGGTACTGGTTACTTCATATTGTTGTTCCTCCTATGGGGCTGCAACCCCTTCAGCTCCTTGGGTACTTTCTAGCTCCTTCATTGGGGACCCTGTGCTTTGTCCAATGGATGACTTTAAGCATCCACTTCTGTATTTGCCAGGCACTGGCATAGCCTCTCAGGAGACAGCTATATCAGGCTCCTGCCAGCAAAATCTTGTTAGCTTCTGCAGTAGTGTCTGGGTTTAGTGGTTGTTTATGGGATGGATCCCCAGGTGGGGCAATCTCTGGATGGTCATTCCTTCAGTCTGCTCCACACTTTGTCTCTGTAACTCCTTCCATGGGTATTTTGTTCTACCTTTTAAGAAGTATGGAAGTATCCACATTTTGGTTTATAATCCTATAACCAGCAGTAATAAAAAATTTCTGGCTTTATTCAGTATTTTGATATGTAGGATATTTATGAATTACATATCTGAATTCATGTCTAGGTATTTAATTTTAGAAATTTTTTCTTTAGTAAAATAAATGTTTCTTTTATGACTGTTTTGCTTATATGTTTAGATTTTTGGGGGGTAAAGGTGAATTTTAATTACACGAAAACTTTCATAATAGTGACTTAAGTATAGTATTAAAATAGTCAAGTTAAAGTTACTTGAAACATGTACTTTTTAATTTCGGCTTTCTGCTTCATTACAGGGTGGTAATGCTACTATGTACTTTCATGTATTTTCAATGTAACAATGGACTTGTTGCTTATTTTTTCTTGACTTACCTTTGTTGATAATTTTTCTATGCTTCCCTTGAAAAATCTTATGTTGAGAAGAAATATTTTCTATCATCTTTTCTACTCATACTTTCTACTTGCACCATTAAAAACATCCTCAGCTGCTAAGAGAGTACCTGCACACTTACTGTTGTGGTTTTCCTCTTTTTTCCACAAATAGGAAATGCTTGGAACTGTTTTACGTTTTCCAAACACAGCTGTCTCTGAAGCTACTCCAGTGCCTCAGAGTCACAGATGCTCCCCATTTCTATGGCTTACCTTCATTGGAGAGGACCTTAGCAGGGATGGCTCACCTCACTGCCTTCCCTGGGTGGAGTGCACACTCTCCTCTTTCAAAGCCACTTGAGATTTGTGGGAAGTACTTGTCCGGTCTCCTGGAGGTAAGTGAGAATGACAGTTCTAACACTTAGCTACTGTTTATTGGTCATTTTTATTTCAATGCCAAAAACAAATAACAAATACTGTTATATTTAAGGTAGATTCTAATATAGTATACATATAACTTATAATGTTACAGTGTTTTAATTTTTTAAACAAACATGTGCAGTCATATTTTGAAGAAAAACTAAGACTTATCCTAAGTCTCTTTATGGAAGTGACTTTTTTCATTTATTTCATTTAGCCTGCTAACATTTTATTTTTACTTTTCTGTGTGTTGGGAAAGGAAGGGATGGGGTTGTTTGTGCTGTGACACAGGTGTGACTACCAGAGGACAACTCAGAGCAAGCAGTCTTTTCTCTCCTTATTGCATGTGAGTCCTAAGATTAAACTATGTTCATCAGGCATGGTAGCAAGCACCTTTATGTGCTGAATCATCTCACCAGCCCTGTTCAAATTTAAATTATGGAATATAACACATATTCAGAAATTACACAAAATTAAACAATAGCCCCGTGTGTTATTACATAAAACACCCACTTGATTGCCCTCAAATCTTGAAATAGAACCTAGCTGACAACTCTGGCATGTTGTCAATCATGTTTCTCTTGATAACATTCCTGAAGGATTTTGATGGCTGTCTAAGTCAGGGTTTCTATTTCTGCACAAACATCATGACCAAGAAGCAAGTTGGGGAGGAGGGTTTATTCAGCTTATACTTCCACATTGCTGTTCATCACCAAGGAAGTCAGGACTGGAACTCAAGCAGGTCAGGAAGCAGGAGCTGATGCAGAGGCCATGGAGGGATGTTCTTTACTGGCTTGCTTCCCTTGCTTTCTTACAGAACCCAAGACTACCAGCCCAGGGATGGCACCACCCACAATGGGATGGGCCCTCCCTCCCTTGATAACTAATTGAGAAAATGCCTTATAGTTGGATCTCACTGAGGCATTTCCTCAAGGGAGGCTCCTTTCTCTGTGATAACTCCAGCTTGTGTCAACTTGACACACAAAATCAGCCAGTAAAATGGCTTGACATACTTTTCTTTTTTTTTTTTTTTTTTTTGGTTTTTTCGAGACAGGGTTTCTCTGTGTAGCCCTGGCTGTCCTGGCACTCACTTTGTAGACCAGGCTGGCCTCGAACTCAGAAATCCGCCTGCCTCTGCCTCCCGAGTGCTGGGATCAAAGGCGTGCGCCACCACGCCCGGCTTGACATACTTTTCTTTTTCATTTTTGGTAGTTTTATAATTCTATCTTCTGTCTGCATACAAAATTTTTTCTGACTTTAAAAAATGTACAAATGGAATTATTTGTTTGTTTCAACAATATCCATAGGAAATTTATTCTTTTGTTGCTTTTAGGTGGAGGTTAATTTTTTATAGTAATCTACATACTACAACAATGAATTGCATTTTTTAAAAATATTGTTAGGTAGAGACCTAATTTTGATACTGTTGCTATGAAATTATTGCCTTTTGGTGAAAATGTAGATGTTTTATATATATATATATATATATATATATATATATAATTTTTTTTCTCATTCTTGTTGATTTGTGGAAATAATGTTTATTCATTGACTCTGTACTCATTAACCTGTTTCCAGTTTCTAAGCAAATGTCTTTAATTCTTCACTTATTAATAGATTTTGTTCATGAAGTCATTCATGCTGGAATCTTCTATTTGGGAATATTATAATGCATTGAGTTTTTAGTAGATCTATAATTAGACTATTTTGTGTTTTAGTAAGTTATATTTTTCAAGAATTAAAAATTTAGTTCAAATCATTATCTAAAAATTCTTCATCTCTAAAATGTCTACTGCATCTATAGTTGCTACTATCTTACTATTAATTATCCTTTCTCTATTTTATTTTTTTTACATCATCTCACCAGTGCTGATATTTGTTACTGTTACAAAGGAGTCAACCTTCATCTTTGATTCTCTGTCCTGCTTTTCCCTATTAACTTTTACTTATATAGAAAAATGCATTTATAAAAAGTGTACAGCTTTACCAATGTTTTTAGGTACAAACTTCACTAATATCTACTTTTCTTCTCTTATTTATTTATTTACATTCACTGCCCCACTCCCAAACCTCCCCTCCCAGTCTTTTCCTTCCAGAGTCTCTCCCTCACTCCCTCCCCTTCTCCTCTGAGAGGGTGGAAGCCTCCCCATAGGTATCCCCCAACCATGATACAAGTCTCTGCAGGGTTAGGCCTGCCTTCTTTCACTGTGCCAGTCAAGGCTGCCCTATTGGGGAATGTATTCCACAGTCAGGCCATACCTTTAGGGACAGGTCCTTGCCCCCTCCCCCCAGCTCCAATTGTTGGGGGATCATATGAAGTCTGAGCTGCACATCTGCTACATAAGTGCTGGGGTCCTCAGTCTAGCCCATGCTTGCTCCTTTTTGTTTGGCGGTTCTGTCTCTGGGAGCCCCCAAGGATCAAGGTTAATTGATCAAGGTTACTCTGTTGGTCTTCTGGTAGAGTCCGTATCCTCTTCAGGGCCTTCAATCCATCCTCCAACTCTTCCTTAAGAGTCCCTGACCTCCATCCAATGTTTGGCTGCAGGGATTTGCATCTCTTTTTGTCAGCTGCTGGATGGGGCCTCTCAGAAGACAATTATGCTAGGCTCCTATCAGCAAGCATAATAGAGTATCATTAATAGTATCAGGGATTGGTGCTTGCCCATGAAACGGCTCTCAAATTGGGCCAGTCATTGATTGACCATTCCTTTAGTCTCTGCTCCATCTTTGTCCCTACATTTCTTTTAGACAGGATGTTCTTAAGTAAGCCCCTTTGTCTCTTAGTAGATTAGAAGCATGACCTTAATTGTCTTCTACATTTATCATTCAGCTCAAAGTATTTCCAACATGATGTATTTAGTTGAACTGAAATATGGTTGTACAAAGTTTTCAGAGAACAACTTTACTATAGGGTACTAGCAGTCTTGCATTATGCCTAGCTGATGGAAGTCAAAGCAGAATTGTCTGATATAGCTCTGCAATTTGAAAACATCTTCATGGAACTGTCAGATTAATTCTCATGTATGTTCACTATTGGAAGTTTGTTATGAACTTCTAAGCCTATTTTTCTTTTCTTATTTTTATAGCTATATATATTTTATTTTGAAAGCATAAAATGCTTTCAATCTTTTTTATTCTTTAGGATATTATACAAGTTATTTTCATCCTGGTTTCTCTCTCCCTAGTTCTTCCCACCTCTCCACCTGTCTACTTTGTGTCCCTTTTCTTCTGATTTATTTTATTTTATTTTGCATTTTGCATTTTCTGTTATTATTGACTGCTCATTCAATAAAGCTTTCCAGCAAGGACTATTTGGCAGTTTCTGTCTTTTATGGATGCCAATCTCTTCACAGAGTCTATATCTTAGTTGTTTCTTTTAATGAGCCTTTTCTTTCTCACAGCTATGTGCTAAGTATTGTTTGCTAGTCTGTAGGTGACATGTACCTATAGAAGCTTAAAGATGTCACTGTTATTCAATACATAATCTTTCAGATACATTGTATTTTCTTTGTTGTACATGTCTCATCATTAGTTTATGATAATGATCCATTTGGACCATTTCCACTCCTGGTGCTTATCTGCATGCTTAACAAATGATTTTGATCTGCATTTACTCCTAAAACTTTGTTCTGTTTTTTAAAATGTCTTAAAAGTGCAAAATTTTTTAGAAGCATTATGAAATTCAGTATAAATTTTGCTGTAGCCTCTTCAAAAAAGTATACTTTTTCTTAATTATATATACCAAGAAAGATATACTGTAAGTTTACTCATTAATTACTCCATGCTACCAGGTGTTTGTAATCAGAAATATGTGATTTTTTTGTATATTAGCCAAAGAGTTGGTTATAATTGTTGTTTAAAAGTTAACTTCACTAATGGATTTAAAATATAATTCAACCTACAGGCACCTAGTATACAGTATTAACTATAGTGTGATTTACAAAAAAAGTAATTTTTATGATACATATCTGCTCAAATTTATTTATTTATTTTTATTATTTTAAAAAATTAATTGTTTTACTTATTTATATCTTAAATGTTTCCCCCCTTTTGGTATGTGTGTATGCATGTTAATATGTGTAGGAGTCCAGAGAAGGTGACAGATTCTCTAGAGTTGAGTTACAGGAATTGCCTGATGTGGGTGCTGGGAATTTAATTTGGGTATTCTGGAAGAGTATCACTCTTTCCTGACCACTGAGACATCTCTTCAGCACCACCATGCATCTCTTAAAAAAATTATATTCAGATCTACAATACATGAGGAACTACAATTTAAAGTGAAGCTAAATATTTTTCTGTTTATATTTTGAAATTGTCAGATACACTTTTATTTGTAAGATTACATAAGATTTTGATCACAGCTGTCCTTCAAACTCTAGAAATTAAAATTAGGTATTCATGATAATGAATAAAGTATAAGTTAATTCTAAATTCAGAAGGCAGTAACTTCATTCTAAGTTTAGTTATCTTGAAATAATAAATGTTGGCAGAATGTATTGACCAAGGAATAGACAAAAATATTACCTATTTTCTAATATTCCATAGTTATGAAAATTTTGATTAATAAGTACCGATTTGGAATAAATAGTTGTTTGTTTAATGCTTCATTGAAAGTAATGGAAAATGTATGTCTTTATATTCAATTACAGGTGGTTAATGTCAAAAAGTCACTTTTTGTTAGAAATTATAGCTGAGTTACATTTAATCTAGGATTTTCTGTTCAGTTAATTAAGGAATAGGTCTCTTTAGTGTATACTGTCCAAACTTAAAATATTAAGGAGAAAGTAAAGTTTAAATGAGTTGATATGTCAAGAGATATTGTTGTTCACACTGATTTGCTTAATGCTTGTAACTGAAGCTGATCCCTTCTTTGAAAGAACTGCTCTTCCAACATCAAGTCCTATTATTTCTATACAGCAGATCTGATATTTGCTTTTTGCAGTAGTATATTATTTTCAGCTATACACAACTAATTATGATATGTAAATAAACATTGATATTTATTGATATATTGATATATTGATATTGTAGATAAAAATTGATATTTAAAATCACCTACATGATCTATAATTCCAGAGATCTGTTAAATAATTCCAAAGTTATTACCAGGTATTATGATCTAAAAATAATATTATTGCAAAGATGGTAAGAAGAAAATGGTAAGGATTTGATCACTCAGGATTTTAATTTTTAGTGTAGTCACATAAAACTTAAGTTTTTAATTGTGAAAAATATCATATAAGCCTACATTTTGGAAAATTAGTTGAGCCTATGAAATAGTTGGTCACAGTTTTTAACTCCTGCCTAGTCTTGTTTTCTAAGAGATAATTTTTAAATTATCCATTTATAAAACATTTTATTTTTGGTCAAAGCCCCTTAGTTTTATATCAGCAAGTTATTTTTAAAAAGTATATATATATGTGCTTATATATAAACATATATTCAATTATATATCTAATTAAAATTATATTTATAACTTTATATATAATCACATCATAATTTATAGACACACATATACATGTTATATATCCAAACACAAACATATATATAATAATTGTTATATATAATTTCCTTTGCTTCATGAGTTGAAGAAACAAATAAAAGAAACCCTAAAAGAACCCCAAGGGAGATGATTTGAAGCAGCCCATGTGGAGGTTTACTATGAAAGACAGCAGTGAGGCCTTAGTCAATGCCAACACTTACAGTAGTGTTAGTTCCAAAACCAAGTAGTATTGTTTGTTTGGACACACAACAGAAATTTTATTCAGAGGTATTGGGCCTAAACATGGCATCTTTTTAAAAAGAAATATTATAACTAAAAATAATGTTTGTCTTGCTGAATTTTTATATTTTAAGTTAATAATCTATAAAGATTATTTTGTAATCACTTCACAGTTAGTTACCAAGCCCCTGCTTGGGAACAATGTACTATTCATACAGAAATGGTTCAAGGATATTGCCACATAATTGAAAGAGTTTTCTAAATCAGGCATCAGGACTCTTCTGATGTAGTTGCTTAGTTAAGGGTATCCCTTCACAAGAGAAATGCTTCTGTGTTGTTACTGTTGGAGAAGTGTCAAACCTCTCCAGTGTGTGAGAAAGAAATTACCTAAAGACCACCTTTGAAATAATAAGCATTTACTCAAATGAGTAGTAGCAATGCAAGCTCTCTCAGAAGTAAATACAGTGTCCGTTTACATTTAACACAGTTTAGCATAACCCTGGTAGGCAATGCATTTTATAGAGCTAGTAATTTTATGTATATTTTTCAACTTCACATTTTTAAAAATTAGATTAAAAATGCTACAGCAAGCTGGGCATGGTAGCGCATGCCCTTAATCCCAGCACTCGGGAGGCAGAGGCAAGCGGATTTCTGAGTTCGAGGCCAGCCTGGTCTACAGAGTGAGTTCCAGGACAGCCAGGGCTATACAGAGAAACCCTGTCTCAAAAAAAAAAAAAAAAAAAAAAGCTACAGTACTTAACAATATTATATTCATACTTTAAGTATTAAAAAAAGTTGTAAGAAGATTCTAAATATACATTGTTTGAACAAATTCCAAAGTTGAAAAAATTTAAAAACATTTTTTTAACTAGGATAAAATTTACCACTTTAGTCACTATTAAATGAATTAACAGGATTGTTTTAAATTTATACAGCTAATGTTTGATAAGATAAGCGAAAGATAGTTACTATTATATGCCCTTAAGAAATCCACTATAAAATTGCTTCTATTTGCTTTCTAGGTTATTACTTCCTTTTATGTGGAACGGGGAGGAAATGCTATGTCCTTCATGGGGAAAGGCGTTACGAAGAGCACAGGTCTTTGCTTACTTCACTTATCCCATGAGATGATAGTCCAGTCACCAGGCTCGGTAAGAAAAACTGACAGATAGATGACAAGTTCAGACGACAAGTTGCCATCATCTGAACGTTGATTGAAAAGAAAATGTGCTGTTTTAAACCTATGAGCTTGCTACATGAAAATGTTATTTTTGACTTGGTACAAGACGATAAGAATTATTTACTGGTTGTTGAGTGCTGGAGAGATGGCTCAGTGGTAGAGAGTGTTTGCTGTTCTTTCAGAAGGCCTGAGTGGTTCTTAGCACCCACACACATTGATTGACTTGCAATTGCCTATAACTCCATCGACAGGGGATACAAGGCTCTTGTCTAACATCTGTAGGCAACTGTATACACATGACACACACACACATCGCACACACACGTACACACACACACACAAACATAAACAAAAATAAAATCTTTATGACAACAGTTATTTTGAGTTACAACACTTCTCAGACATTATATGTGTCTGAATTTATTTTAAAAAATTATTTTGGTTGAAATCATTAAGTAGAAGCCTGTGTTGAAAAAAAATTTTAAGGGAAGCCAAGATTTTCTCTTGTATTGTTTTGACCAAAATTACTAAAAATTTTAGTTTTTGATCTTCAAAAACTTAATGAGTTTTTTTTTTTTAAGCTGTCTAAATTTACTTTAAGTACTGTGTTCTTGGTTTTCATTCTAGGAGTGGATGCCACTTTGGTTCTTGCCTTTGGGTAGTCACAGTGAAGAACATGCCCCTACTCAGCAAGGATTGGCCTGGCTAATTCCCTTATGGGTTGATAGAGACCCAGAGGTCAGTATGGAGGAATACCAAGTATATTATATCTAAATTGAAAAGCAACTGAAACAAAACAGATTTACTTATGTAATATTGAGGGTTATTGTAATTGATAAAGCTTGTTTTATTTAGCCGCTGTATTTCCTCAGGCAACCGTAGAGAAGCACTGTTGACAGAGTTATTGCCATAAGAATTTCTTGCTTTACAGTTTTGTTGACTGGAAGTATAAGGTCTGTGTACCAGCACAGTCAGGCTCTGGAGAGAAAGGGCCCTTATTTTTACTTACAGATACTTGTCTTTTTGCAGAATATCCATAGGGCTTTTAACTGTACATGTGTCGACAGTTACCAGTTTGGTTGTGGGAAGGATGTTATCGTTAAGAGTTCATTTCATTCTAATTATCTTGAAGAAGCCTTATTTTTTTTTATATTTTTTATTACGTATTTTCCTCAATTACATTTCCAATGCTATCCCAAAAGTCCCCTATACCCTTCCCCCCCACTCCCCTACCCACCCATTCCCACTTTTTGGCCCTGGCGTTCCCCTGTACTGGGGCATATGAAGTTTGCAAGTCCAATGGGCCTCTCTTTCCAGTGATGGCTGACTAGGCCATCTTTTGATACATATGCAGCTAGAGTCAAGAGCTCCAGGGTACTGGTTAGTTCATAATGTTGTTCCACCTATAGGGTTGCAGATCCCTTTAGCTCCTTGGGTATTTTCTCTAGCTCCTCCGTTGATCCATCCAATAGCTGACTGTGAGCTTCCACTTATGTGTTTGATATTTCTTTTTCTTTTTTTTTTTTAGGTATTTTCCTTGTTTATGTTTCCAATGCTATCCCAAAAGTCCCCCATACCCACCCACCCCCAATACCCTACCCACTTACTCCCCCTTTTTGGCCCTGGCATTCCCCTGTACTGGGGCATATAAAGTTTGCAAGTCCAAAGGGCCTCTCTTTCCAGTAATGGCTGACTAGGCCATCTTTTGATACATATGCAGCTAGAGACAAGAGCTCCGGGGTACTGGTTAGTTCATATTGTTGTTCCACACATAGGGTTGCAGTTCCCTTTAGCTCCTTGGGCACTTTCTCTAGCTCCTCCATTGGGGGCCGTGTGACCCATCCAATAGCTGACAGTGAGCATCCACTTCTTTGTTTGCTAGGCCCCCTGCATAGTCTCATGAGAGACAGCTATATCTGGGTCCTTAGAGCAAAATCTTGCTAGTGTATGCAATGGTGTCAGCGTTTGGAAGCTGATTATGGGATGGATCCCTGCATATGGCAATCACTAGATGGTCCATCCTTTCGTCACATCTCCAAATTTTGTCTCTGTAACTCCTTCCATGGCTGTTTTGTTCCCATTTCTAGGAAGGGGCAAAGTGTCCACACTTTGGTCTTCGTTCTTCTTGAGTTTCATGCATTTAGCAAATTGTATCTTATAACTTGGGTATCCTAAGTTTCTGGACTAATATCCACTTATCAGTGAGTACATATTGTGTGAGTTCCTTTGTGATTGGGTTACCTCACTCAGGATGATGCCCTCCAGGTCCATCCATTTGCCTAGGAATTTCATAAATTCATTCTTTTTAATAGCTGAGTAGTACTCCATTGTGTAAATGTACCACATTTTCTGTATCCATTCCTCTGTTGAGGGGCATCTGGGTTCTTTCCAGCTTCTGGCTATTATAAATAAGGCTGCTATGAACATAGTGGAGCATGTGTCCTTCTTACCAGTTGGGACATCTTCTGGATATATGCCCAGGAGAGGTACTGAGGGATCCTCCGGTAGTACTATGTCCAATTTTCTGAGGAACCGCCAGACTGATTTCCAGAGTGGTTGTACAAGCTTGCAATCCCACCAACAATGGAGCAGTGCTCCTCTTTCTCCACATCCTCGCCAGCATCTGCTGTCACCTGAATTTTTGATCTTAGCCATTCTGACTGGTGTGAGGTGGAATTTCAGGGTTGTTTTGATTTGCATTTCCCTGATGATTAAGGATGTTGAACATTTTTTTCAGGTGCTTCTCTGCCATTCGGTATTCCTCAGGTGAGAATTCTTTGTTCAGCTCTGAGCCTCATTTTTTAATGGGGTTGTTCGATTTTCTGGAGCCCACCTTCTTGAGTTCTTTATATATATTGGATATTAGCCCCCTCTCCGATTTGGGATAGGTAAAGATCCTTTCCCAATCTGTTGGTGGTCTTTTTGTCTTATTGACGGTGTCTTTTGCCTTGCAGAAGCTTTGCAATTTTATGAGGTCCCATTTATTGATTCTTGATCTTACAGCACAAGCCATTGCTGTTCTATTCAGGAATTTTTCCCCTGTACCCATATCTTCGAGGCTTTTCCCTACTTTCTCCTCTATAAGTTTCAGTGTCTCTGGTTTTATGTGGAGTTCCTTAATCCACTTAGATTTGACCTTAGTACAAGGAGATAGGAATGGATCAATTCTCATTCTTCTACATGATAACCGCCAGTTGTGCCAGCACCATTTGTTGAAAATGCTGTCTTTTTTCCACTGGATGGTTTTAGCTCCCTTGTCAAAGATCAAGTGACCATAGGTGTGTGGGTTCATCTCTGGGTCTTCAATTCTGTTCCATTGGTCTACTTGTCTGTCACTATACCAGTACCATGCAGTTTTTATCACAATTGCTCTGTAGTACAGCTTTAGGTCAGGCATGGTGATTCCACCAGAGGTTCTTTTATCCTTGAGAAGAGTTTTTGCTATCCTAGCTTTTTTGTTATTCCAGATGAATTTGCAGATTGCCCTTTCTAATTCTTTGAAGAATTGAGTTGGAATTTTTTCAGGATTGCATTGAATCTGTAGATTGCTTTTGGCAAGATAGCCATTTTTACTATATTGATCCTGCTAATCCATGAGCATGGGAGATCTTTCCATCTTCTGAGATCTTCTTTAATTTCTTTCTTCAGAGACTTGAAGTTCTTATCATACAGATCTTTCACTTCCCTAGTTAGAGTCACGCCAAGGTATTTTATATTATTTGTGACTATTGAGAAGGGTGTTGTTTCCCTAATTTCTTTCTCAGCCTGTTTATCCTATGTGTACAGAAAGGCCATTGACTTGTTTGAGTTAATTTTATATCCAGCTACTTGATTGAAGCTGTTTATCAGGCTTAGGAGTTCTCTGGTGGAATTTTTAGGGTCACTTATATAAACTATCATATCATCTGCAAAAAGTGATATTTTGACTTCTTTCTTTTCAATTTGTATCCCCTTGATCTCCTTTTGTTGTCGAATTGCTCTGGCTAGGACTTCAAGTACAATATTGAATAGGTAGGGAGAGAGTGGACAGCCTTGTCTAGTCCCTTCAAGAAGCCTTATTTCCAAACATTGGGAACTAAAGCTTTCACTGAGACTGGAGGGTCACCTTTCAATTTAGCTTTCCAACTCTGTTCCATTACAATTCATATCCATCTTAAGTAAGTACATTAGTCTCTGTAAATAGATTTACAAAACAAAACTTAACTCACTGCAATATCAACTTTAAACTCTGAAGTCCAAAGTCTTGTGTGAATATTATCTAAATCAAGAACAGATGAGAATTCATGTATTTTATCCCAAGGAAATAATTTGTTCTCACCTAGAATGCTATGAAACACAGATATATGTCACTGTGATTATAGAATAGTTGTAGGGTACACATTCTAGTCTCAGAGGCAGTAGTAAGAATGGAAGAAGTGAGGTTCCAGAGCAAGTGTACATGCTGGGGAAGCAAAATTCCATTAGCACTGAAGACTTGAGCCCTTTGTCTTGTGCATTTTAGGCCCTCTGGAGGAATATGCTCAGGCCCCAGCTTTCTGCAACTTAGTGGGTAGCCTGGCCTCTTCACACTGTCTACCTGGGCCCCACCTGTGTTGTTGTTGTTAAGGATAGCACCATAGTCCCTGAGGTACTGACTGGACTGGGCCATACTGGCCCAGTGAAACTAGAAAGGCAGCGCAGCCTTAGAAACTGAGGCTGTTGCTTGCCTTCATGCTAGGGTAGGAGTGGCTCACCTAAAGATTTCTGAATTATATTTGGAGCTATTATTGTTCTTGAAGAGTACTACACACTGACTATGGAATCTAAGCCCCACATCTCCCAGTCATTGTGGTTCACTTTCTTGTTCTCTACCATTCCACACTAGCACTGTCTTTGCTGATCCATTCTCATCTTCATTCTGGCTACTGCTAAAATGTCTAAATGTCACTCATAACCTCTTCATGAAACAGTTATTCAGCCATACCTCTGGCCTTTCCAGAACAAGAGTTCTCATTTTGTACATAGATAACCTAGAATTTTCTTAATCATATATAATTGCCCCCCCTATAAATGCATCTTTAATTCCTTTTTCAAATCACACTTCTTTTGCATTTTGCTATAACAACTCAGGCGGAATTAATACACTCAGCACTTTGCTTAGAAATATTTTCAACTATGTGTATAATTTCATTGCTCACAAAAACTTAACACTTGAACACAGTTCGACCACTTTTACTTATATTTGGATAAAGCAGCTTTATCTTATTATAACAAGTGCCAGAGTGAAACTACTTAAAAAAAGGTCAAGGTTTATTTTGGCTTACAGTTTTGAAAGTTTCACTCTCATCACTTTTGGTTATAGCAGTGTCTTGGTGGGAGCTCACAGAGTAGCACACCTGCTTGCCTTCTGGAGGCTGAGCTGCAGAGAGAGAGAAGGTAGAGGGCCAGGGTCTCAGGATTCCTTTATGGGCATGCTATAATATGGTTAAAAAGACTTCTAACTGCCTATCCTTAAAGGTTCTACCGTCTGTCAATGATTGCGTGGACTGGGAACTACACATTTAACACACAGGCTTTTGATGGTTACTTGTGTAAATCAGAGTACCTTCTTTTAAGGATCATCCTTCTACCATGTAGTCATTACTTTCTGATATCACTGCAGAGTCATCCTTCCAGCTCCCCTTCTTGGTATGAACCTGGAGTCTTTCAGACTCTAACTTGTTGTATAGTTCAAAAGTTAACTTCTATGTCATTGGGTATTTGTTTCAGTATAGTTCTTTTAAAGAGAAATAAAAAAACCTTATATTAATGTTCTCAGGTTCCCATAATAAATGCCACAAAATGGTTTGCTCATGTTTCTGGAGGCAGCAGTTCAAGGCTCACAGTTGAATCTTGGGAGACTTCCTTCCCACTGTGTATGACTAAGTTCTCATTACGTGTTCAGTGTTCATGTTTCCTCTTCTTGTTGCAGGCACTTGGTGAAAGGTCTCTCTCTCTCTCTCTCTCTCTCTCTCTCTCTCTCTCTCTTCCTCTCTCTTCCTCTTTCTTTTTAAGAGAGCCACCCCACTTCATTTTAAAAGCTTAGTAATATTTAAGTGCCATTTTCTACATAATTTACATTATTTAGCCAATGATGTTGAGTAAGAAATGGTGGATCTTATTAAAACTCTTGGTTTATAGAAGTATTGTTTGATCTGAACTTAGAAGGTACACTTGGACTTTGACTATTTTAAGACTATGTTATTTTTATTCTGTAATTCTCACTAAAAATGTATTTTTGACTCAAAATTCAGAAATGCAGCAAACTGTTAACTTAAATAGCAGTTAATGCTATGGCCAGCAGTACTGTACCAGCTTAAGGTTTTTTGAAAAAAATTTTTTCTGTTAAAATAACTTGAGAAAGTACTACATGCCCTATAAGGAAATGTAATTCATCTATATAGTTTTGAAATGAATTATTACAAAGTTAAAACTATTTATTTGGAAAAATACTGCTAACTTAAAAAATAGAGCAAATATATTTTTTAAGAATGTGGAATAAATAGAAATCATGTTCAAATGCTTTCCTTAAAATCCTTGTGAATTATAATTCCTTTAATGCTTGCTTCTAGCTATCTAGGCTAACCTCATGTAATATATGATTATAGTGTACTTATTTTTCAAGTCAATGACTTTTCTTTACTCCCAACCCTGATAGGAATTTTTTTAAAGCTAATGACATACCCACACACATGTAGGACACTTCTTAGTGTCCTTTGGTGTGTAGGATTGTAAAGCCAATGCCATTTTCATAGCCAAGTAGGACACTGTTTCTGAGTGTCATTTAGTATATAGAATGTAAAACCAGTGCCATATTTGTGCAGTTCTCATAGTTCTCTTGTACCAGAAGGACAACCTCATGGTAGGAAAGAGTATATTGGATTTGATATCTTTGTCTTTATGTGACAGGTGAGATTCACTTCACTGGGGTTGGGATCAGCACTGACTACTACTGAAGCTGGCTGTGTGGCCTTGGCAAACAGTTGTCAGAATATTTCTGGTGGGCTCTGGGGAACCGTGGTGAACATTCTTCTGGATCAATCAGAATGCAGTCTGGTGCGCCGGGAGGTATGTCTGTTTTAGCCGCCAAATCCACCTTCCCATAGTCTTTATTGTCACAGAACTCTATTGCAAGAGTGCCTATAAGCCTCATTTGACTTGCTCTTCAGCAGAGTGGACTGAGCAAAAACCATTATTTATTTTGCTTGCAAAAAAATTAAAATGAAAACTGATTTACAGTAAAAATTCAAGTCCTTTATTCTGATAAAATTAAGGCAGAATATTTTAAATTTTTTTATTAAAATTAATTAATTCTGTATATGTGTACATATGCTTGTGTACATGTTCTGCTGTGGAGCTCAGAAGACAAATTAGGAGAGTCAGTGCTCCTTCCTTTTTGTGGGTTCTGGGGATAGAATACAACCTTGGCAGCCAGTGCCTTTACTAGATGAACCATCTTACTGTCAGAGAAATTATATATTTTAATGTGAACTTTTCTTTCCCATCACAAAATAATTCACAAAAAATGGTTTTTACCTCAACATTTTTAAACATTTAATGTTTTAGACCCTTAATAATCATAAGGTATTTTCAAAATAACATCTCACAGTATATGTCAATGATACTTGAGAAGAAAATAAACACTAACTTAATTTGTGTTTTAAAATTATTTATGTCATTTACTTGTGGTCATATGTGTGCCTGTGAAGGTCAAAGGGCAAGTCCCTAGAGTCAGTTTTCTTTCACCGTCTTGTGGGTTCTAGAGACCAAAGTTGGGTCATCAGTTCTACCCACAAGGGCCTCTACCCATTGAGCCATCTTGTCAGTTCAAATTGGCTTTTTGTTGTTGTTTTATTGCTGCTTTTGGGGTTGGGTTCAGGTGATGATGTATCCTAGTAGTTTTTAAAATGACAAGCAAATAGTTCTCATAGGGTCCTGAAGACATCAGCAGTTCCTGGCCCTCCATTACCCAGTGGGTAATGCATAAGCCCTGTTTTCTTGTTAGTTGCTGTCATAGTTTCAAGGGGTGATTCTTACGCTTATGGATTTTTCTTGATTTGATAATTTTAAACTTTTTAAGTTGACTTCCAGTGAAGATGGATAGAAAGTTTACTCTTAGAATTTTTCACATTCTTGTTATTCTCTTAGCATGATTATAGCAAATCTTCCACTGAATGAAAATCAGTTCTTATATTTCTATGATTATTTCATTCTGTCATCTTATATTCTGATAGGTAAAGTTGGACATTTATACCTTAACTGTATTAGGAACCTTTGTATGAAAGAAGAGGAAATTGAGGGAGAAGGCACATGTTTGCTATCTCTGTTGTAACCCTACATAGGAATTTGAAGACTATGTGTATTTCTTAAATGCTTCTAGAATGTCTTATACTAGTCATTTTTTTTTGTCTAAAATTAAATTTTGAAATGGTAAAACTATATTTTCTTATGGAATAACTGCATGATTTGGTCATCACCTAATTCAGTTATCACCTAGAAGAAATGCACAGTATGAAACCTTGTGAGGATCTCAGCTTGTACATTGTTATTTAATTACAACAATCGGTTATTTCCAAGATGACAGCAAGATGGCAGCATTGACATTTTGTGTTTTTAATTTTCAGGCTGCATTTATTCTTCAGAATCTCCTTGTAATTCCAATGCCTTCAGAAATTATAAAGGATTATACTTGGCAGGTAGGTATAAACAGTTATCAATCTAGCAGATCTTTATATTAATTTAAAATTTTCAGCAAATGTGTGCAACTAGCCCTTTGTGTCAAAGGATTTCATGTTTGTGGATTTAAGCAACCAGGAACCAGGAGCCAAAAATATTCAAGAAAAAGTAATTGTACAGAACAATTGTATACATATATACATAGATATACATATATGTATGCATATACATATGTATATGTATGTATTTCTCCTTAAACAGTATAGCATGACAAGCACATACAATAGCATTGTTATTGTAAATGACTTAGCTTTTAAATTAAACAGCAGAATATGCATAAATAATATGCTAAGTTTATTACTTAAAAACCTGTGTGTATGGCAGCAAGTACTTCTTAACTAGAGGGTAGCAATTGTTTGATGCTTGCTCTTGAGTTAAACGTTTTCCTGAAATGTAAAATGGTGGCCCAGCAAAGGTGGAAGGAGGGAACTGATTTTGTAAAGTTGTTCTCTAACCTCCATACATATGGTACATGTGGCACATGTATAACCCCCATTACACACATACCATATATACACACAATAAATTTTTAATTAAAAAATTTACATTTATTTATGTCATGTGTATGAATGTTTTGCCTTCATGTATATGTGTGAATCATATTTGTGCCTAGAACCTATAAAGGTAAGGGGAAGATGTCAGATCACTTGGAACTGGACTTACAGATGGCTATAAGTCACCATGTAGGTGCAGACTAGCCATGGGCTTTTCTAGCTCTATTCTTTGTAATGCCTAATTAGTTTCACTGCTTCTACTAGAATTTGAATGTTACTGAATAGGTCACGTTCTTACTGAATTCCCAGCTCACTGTAGGCTTCAAGGATTTTCTAGGAACCATTGGAACACTGGTGGAGGTTTAGCTATATGTCAAAATCAATCCTTAAAGGCACTCATAATAAAACAATACTGAAAGAGAGCACATGGATCCATGCACCAGACTAACACGGGGACAGGGTTTGAGTATACGGGCTATTGGAATTATTGGAATGCCAGTCTCTGGATGGTCATTCCTTCAGTCTCTGCTCCACACTTTGTCTCTGTAACTCCTTCCATGAGCGAAGTATCCACACTTTGGTCTTCCTTTTTCTTGAGTTTCATGTGTTTTGCAAAAAGGTTCCAGGAGTCTGTTTCCGTGAAACTCTTTGCCTTGTGACTGCTTCCAGGCTTTTAGGCCTATCAAGCAGACTGCACTGGAGTGGACTTAGCACTTTGTCAAAGATCAAGTGACCATAGGTGTGTGGGTCCATTTCTGGGTCTTCAATTCTATTCCATTGATCTACCTGTCTGTCAATGTACAAGTACCATGCATACAATTTGCAAAACACATGAAACTCAAGAAAAAGGAAGACCAAAGTGTGGATACTTCGCTCATGGAAGGAGTTACAGAGACAAAGTGTGGAGCAGAGACTGAAGGAATGACCATCCAGAGACTGCCCACCTGGAGATCCATCCCATAAGCAATCACCAAACCCAGACACTTTTGCAGATGCCAACAAGATCTTGTGGACAGGACCGTGATATAGCTGTCTCCTGGAAGGCTCAGCCAGTGCCTGACAAACACAGAAGTGGGTGTTCATAGTCATCCATTAGACAGAGCACAGGGTCCCCAATGAAGGAGCTAGAGAAAGTACCCAAGAAGCTAAAGGGGTTTGCAGCCCCATAGGAGGAACAACAATATGAATTAACCAGTAACCCCAGAGCTCTCTGGGACTAAACCACCAATCAAAGAAAAGATATGGAGGGACTTGTGGCTCTAGCTGCATATGTAGCAGAGGATGGCCTAGTCGATCATCAATGGAAGGAGAGGCCCTCAGTCCTGTGAAGGTTCTATGCCTCAGTATAGGGGAATGCCTGGGCCAGGAAGCTGGAGTGGGTGGGTTGTGGAGCAAGAGGAGAGGATAGGGGATTTTCGGAGGGGAAACTAGGAAAGGGTTAACATTTGAAATGTAAATAAAGAAAATATCTAATAATAATAATAATAAAGAAGTTCTTTGGTAAATTTCTCTCAATGGTGGTATTAACACAGTGTGGAGCTCAATAATGCTATATAAGGCAAACCAATACTTACATGTCATTAGTGAAGAATAGTGAGGTAGAGCAAGGCAAACCAATACTTACATGTCATTAGTGAAGAATAGTGAGGTAGAGCAAAGCAAACCAATGTATCTCCCCCAACTGTCTGTGGGTCATATTTATTATACTCCTTCATCACATGTCCTTTCATTTACCTGCTATAGCAAAATATCCTTTCACCTATGTCTGCTCCAGGAAAACATTCTTTCACATGTCTGCTCCAGCAAAATATCCTTTTACCTGTTTCTGCTTTAGGAAAATATTCTTTCATGTGTCTAGTCTCGCAAGATATCCTTTTATCTGTGTGCTTCAGCAAATGATCATTTTACATGACTGACTTTCCAAAGAAACTGGAAGTTTCCACTTCAGATATTTAAGAAGCAGAGATCAGTAAAGAAAAGTACTTTCTCTTCTAGTCTAAGGTTCCATACTAGAAGAACTGTAGTAGGACCTGTGGCACCTTTGTCCTAGTAGTGAGATGCAGTGGCTTTTTTTTTTTTTTTCTTTTTCTAAGAAATGAGTGTTTAAATCAGTATGTTTTCTCTGTCTTCCACACAGGGCCCCTGTGTCCATGATGAGGATTCTGGCCTGTCACTTTCAGGAAAACCTGCCCTTCAGGCCCTTTTATATCACTGTCGTTTCTATGAACATTTGACTCACATGGTGAAACATTGTTATGTAGGAAGATATATCTTTGATTTTAATTTTTCTGCTTTTACTGAAACTTCAGAATACAATGATTTAAATGGTAAGTATAATACCTTTATTATTATTATTATTATTATTATTATTATTACAAATTATACCTTCTGTTAAATAATGTTGAGAAGCAAGGAGATGACTAAGTCGTTAAAACAGAAATGGAATGACTGAAGTTTGGATCTTCAGCACCCAAGGTGTACACATCTGAAATCCCCAGAGCAAGCTCTCTAGCTGGTCATATTGATAAGCTCTGTATTCCTGTGAGAGACCCTCCTTTAATATAGGAGTGTTAAGAGAAACTGTGGAAGACATGAAGTAAACCTCTGACTTCCACATTCAAGAGCACACATGTGAATACTTAAATAATCATGCATACCACCTACACATGTGTTCACTAAAGAACATTTGGAAAATTGTCAAAGATTCAGCAGAAAAAATTATCTCTTGTCCTGCAAATATCCCAGAGAATACCCCTGATATGATTTATTTCTTACCATCTTTTTTCCCAATACGATGTTTGTTTCATGTTTTATGCACATTTTCTTTTTAGTTTATTTCTCTAAACATTGCCCGAACATTATTCTGTGTTATAAATTCTTCATGGAAGCCATGGTTGACATCTTCTTAATGTTTCATAAGTTATTTTATGGCCTTCAGTAAAGTTTATAGCTTTTTTTCTGTAGTACAATCATCAATATTTTTAGGACATCCATTCCTTGGCACTCTTTAGGTTTTTTTCCTTTACTTTTCATATGAATGAGATCTTTTCTATCTAAGTCTTCTAATTTATTTGACAAAAGTCTAAAAACATATTTATTTTTGATATGTCTTCAATTTATTAGAACATCTTGCTGAAAGCTTTTTACTTCTCTTATAGATATTCTCATTTTCTAAGTTTTATATATTAATACTTTTTAGATTTTATAAAAATGAATACCCATTTAGCATACATTACTTTAATTTTAAAATTAATATTTAGATATAATGTTTAGAATCTTAATCTAACATGGAAAAAGTTCAATAAAAAATAAAAAAACATCAGATATATGACATTATTCCCTATCTAATGAGTATGTATGTGCATGTAATTATAATAAGATTTGTTTATGTCTATATGCATATATATTATAAAGAGTAAGCTGGCCAGGCAGTAGTGGCACATGCCTTTAATCCCACCTCTTGGGAAGCAGAAGCAGATGGATTTCTGAATTTGAAGCCAGCCTGGTCTACAGAGTGAGTTCCAGGACAGCCAGGGCTATACAGAAAAACCTTGTCTTGAAAAACCAAAAAAAAAAAAAAAAATAAAATAAAAAAAATAAAATAAAATTCTATTTTAATTAAATGTGTATTTATAATTATTTAAATTTATAATTAACATTCTTATCCCCTTCTTAGGGGAGTTGAAACTTTTTTTTTTAAATTTTTAATATATTTTTATTACGTATTTTCCTCAATTACATTTCCAATGCTATCCCAAAAGTCCCCCATACCCCCCCTCCTTCCCTACCCACCCATTCCCATTCCTTTGGCCCTGGCATTCCCCTATATTGGGGCATATAAAGTTTGCAAGTCCAATGGGCCTCTCTTTCCACTGATGGCCGACTAGGCCATCTTTCGATACATATGCAACTAGAGACAAGAGCTCCGGGGTACTGGTTAGTTCATCATGTTGTTCCCCCTATAGGGTTGCATATCCCTTTAACTCCTTGGGTACTTTCTCTAGCTTCTCCATTGGGAGCCCTGTGATCCATCCAATAGCTGACTGTGAGCATCCACTTCTGTGTTTGCTAGGCCCTGGCATAGTCTCACAAGAGACAGCTATATCTGGGTCCTTTCAACAAAATCTTACTAGTGTATGCAATGGTGTCAGCGTTTGGAAGCTGATTATGGGATGGATCCCTGGATATGTCAGTCTCTAGATGGTCCATCCTTTCATCACAGCTCCAAACTTTGTCTGTGTAACTCCTTCCATGGGTGTTTTGTTCCCAATTCTAAGAAGGGGCATAGTGTCCACACTTTGGTCTTCATTCTTCTTGAGTTTCATGCCTTTAGCAAATTGTATCTTGTATCTTGGGTGCCCTAAGTTTTGGGCTAATATCCACATATCAGTGAGTACATATTGTGTGAGTTCCTTTGTGATTGTGTTACCTCACTCAAGATGATGCCCTCCAGGTCCATCCATTTGGCTAGGAATTTCATAAATTCATTCTTTTTAATAGCTGAGTAGTATTCCATTGTGTAAATGTACCATAATTTCTGTATCTATTCCTCTGTTGAGGGGCATCTGGGTTCTTTCCAGCTTCTGGCTATTATAAATAAGGCTGCTATGAACATAGTGGAGCATGTGTCCTTCTTACCGGTTGGGACATCTTATGGATATATGCCCAGGAGAAGTATTGCTGGAACCTCCGGTAGTACTATGTCCAATTTTCTGAGGAACCGCCAGACTTATTTCCAGAGTGGTTGTACAAGCTTGCAATCCCACCAACAATGGAGGAGTGTTCCTCTTTCTCCACATCCTCGCCAGCATCTGCTGTCACCTGAATTTTTGATCTTAGCCATTCTGACTGGTGTGAGGTCTCAGGGTTGTTTTGATTTGCATTTCCCTGATGATTAAGGATGTTGAACATTTTTTCAGGTGCTTCTCTGCCAATCGGTATTCCTCAGGAGAGAATTCTTTGTTCAGTTCTGAGCCCCATTTTTTAATGGGGTTATTTGACTTTCTAGAGTCCACCTTCTTGAGTTCTTTATATATATTGGATATTAGTCCCTTATCTGATTTAGGATAGGTAAAGATCCTTTCCCAATCTGTTGGTGTTTTTTTTGTCTTATTGATGGTGTCTTTTGCCTTGCAGAAGCTTTGCAGTTTCATGAGGTCCCACTTGTCAATTCTCGATCTTACAGCACAAGCCATTCCTGTTCTATTCAAGAATTTTTCCCCTGTGCCCATATCTTCAAGGCTTTTCCCCACTTTCTCCTCTATAAGTTTCAGTGTCTCTGGTTTTATGTGAAGTTCCTTGATCCACTTAGACTTGACCTTAGTACAAGGAGATAGGAATGGATCAATTCGCATTCTTCTACATGATAACCGCCAGTTGTGCCAGCACCATTTGTTGATAATGCTGTCTTTCTTCCACTGGATGGTTTTAGCTCCCTTGTCGAAGATCAAGTGACCATAGGTGTGTGGGTTCATTTCTGGGTCTTCAATTCTATTCCATTGGTCTACTTGTCTGTCACTATACCAATACCACTCAGTTTTTAACACAATTGCTCTGTAGTAAATCTTTAGGTCCGGCATGGTGATTCCACCAGAGGTTCTTTTATCCTTGAGAAGAGTTTTTGCTATCCTAGGTTTTTTGTTATTCCAGATGAATTTGCACATTGCCCTTTCTAATTCGTTGAAGAATTGAGTTGGAATTTTGATGGGGATTGCATTGAATCTGTAGATTGCTTTTGGCAAGATAGCCATTTTTACAATGTTGATCCTGCCAATCCATGATCATGGGAGATCTTTCCATCTTCTGAGATCTTCTATAATTTCTTTCTTCAGAGACTTGAAGTTTTTATTATACAGATCTTTCACTTCCTTAGTTAGAGTCACGCCAAGATATTTTATATTATTTGAGACTATTGAGAAGGGTGTTGTTACTCTAATTTCTTTCTCAGCCTGTTTTCTTTGTGTAGAGAAAGGCCATTGATTTGTTTGAGTTAATTTTATATCCAGCTACTTCACCGAAGCTGTTTATCAGGCTTAGGAGTTCTCTGGTGGAATTTTTAGGGTCACTTATATATACTATCATATCAACTACAAAAAGTGATATTTTGACTTCATCTTTTCCAATTTGTATCCCTTTGATCTCCTTTTGTTGTCGAATTGCTCTGGCTAGGACTTCAAGTACAATGTTGAATAGGTATGGAGAAAGTGGACAGCCTTGTCTAGTCCCTGATTTTAGAGGGATTGCTTCAAACTTCTCACCATTTACTTTGATGTTGGCTACTGGTTTGCTGTAGATTGTTTTTATCATGTTTAGGTATGGGCCTTGAATTCCTGATCTTTCCAAGACTTTTATCATGAATGGGTGTTGGATCTTGTCAAATGCTTTTTCCGCATCTAACGAGATGATCATGTGGTTTTTGTCTTTGAGTTTGTTTATATACTGGATTACATTGATGGATTTCCGTATATTGAACCATCCCTGCATCCCTGGGATGAAACCTACTTGGTCAGGATGGTTGATTGTTTTGATGTGTTCTTGGATTCCATTAGCAAGAACTTTATTGAGGATTTTTGCATCAATATTCATAAGGGATATTGGTCTGAAGTTTTCTATCTTCGTTGGGTCTTTTTGTGGTTTAGGTATCAGAGTAATTGTGGCTTCATAGAATGAGTTGGGTAGAGTACCTTCTGTTTCTATTTTGTGGAATAGTTTGTTAAGAACTGGGATCAGATCTTCTTTGAAGGTCTGATAGAACTCTGCACTAAACCCATCTGGTCCTGGGCTTTTTTTTGGTTGGGAAACTATTAATGACTGCTTCTATTTCTTTGGGGGATATAGGGCTGTTTAGATCATTAACCTGATCTTGATTCAACTTTGGTACCTGGTATCTGTCTAGAAACTTCTCCATTTCATCCAGGTTCTCCAGTTTTGTTGAGTATAGCTTTTTGTAGAAGGATCTGATGGTGTTTTGGATGTCTTCAGGATCTGTTGTTATGTCTTCTTTTTCATTTCTGATTTTGTTAATTAGAATGTTTTCCCTGTGCCCTCTAGTGAGTCTGGCTAAGGGTTTATCTATCTTGTTGATTTTCTCAAAGAACCAGCTCCTTGATTGGTTGATTCTTTGAATAGTTCTTCTTGTTTCCACTTGGTTGATTTCACCCCTGAGTTTGATTATTTCCTACTGTCTACTCCTCTTACGTGAATTTGCTTCCTTTTGTTCTAGTGCTTTTAGGTGTGTTGTCAAGCTGCTAATGTGTGCTCTCTCTAGTTTCTTTTTGGAGGCACTCAGAGCTATGAGTTTTCCTCTTAGAAATGCTTTCATTGCGTCCCATAAGTTTGGGTATGTTGTGGCTTCATTTTCATTAAACTCCAAAAAGTCCTTAATTTCTTTCTTTATTCCTTCCTTGACCAAGGTATCATTGAGAAGAGTGTTGTTCAGTTTCCACGTGAATGTTGGATTTCTATTATTTATTTTGTTATTGAAGGTCAGCCTTAGTCCATGGTGATCTGATAGGATGCATGGAAAAATTTCAATATTTTTGTATCTGTTGAGGCCTGTTTTGTGACCAAATATGTGGTCAATTTTGGAGAAGGTACCATGAGGTGCTGCGAAGAAGGTATATCCTTTTGTTTTAGGATAGAATGTTCTGTAGATATCTGCCAGATCCAGATGATTCATAACTTCTGTTAGTTTCACTGTGTCCCTGTTTAGTTTCTGTTTCCATGATCTGTCCATTGGTTAAAGTGGTGTGTTGAAGTCTCCCACTATTATTGTATGAGGTGCAATGTGTGCTTTGAGATTTATTAAAGTTTCTTTAATGAATGTGGCTGCCTTTGTATTTGAAGGATATATATTCAGAATTGATAGTTCCTCTTGGAGGATTTTACCTTTGATGAGTATGAAGTGCCCCTCCCTGTCTTTTTTGATGACTTTGGGTTGGAAGTCAATTTTATCAGATATTAGAATGGCTACTCCAGCTTGTTTCTTCCTACCATTTGCTTGGAAAATTGTTTTCCAGCCTTTCATTCTGAGGTAGTGTCTATCTTTTTCTCTGAGATGAGTTTCCTGTAAGCAGCAAAATGTTGGGTCTTGTTTGTGTAGCCAGTTTGTTAGTCTATGTCTTTTTATTGGGGAGTTGAGTCCATTGATATTAAGAGATATTAAGGAAAAGTAATTATTGCTTCCTATTATTTTTGTTGTTAAAGTTGGCATTCTGATCTACTGGCTGTCTTCTTTTAGGTTTGTTGAGGGATTACCTTTTTGTTTTTTCTAGGGTGTGGTTCCCGTCCTTGTATTGTTTTTTTTCTGTTATCATCCTTTGAAGGGCTGGATTCGTGGAGAGATAATGGGTGAATTTGGTTTTCTTGTGGAATACTTTGGTTTCTCCATCTATGTTAATTGAGAGTTTGGCTGGGTATAGTAGCCTGGGCTGGAATGTGTTCTTTTAGTGTCTGTATAACATCTGTCCAGGATCTTCTGGCTTTCATAGTCTCTGGTGAAAAATCTGGTGTAATTCTGATAGGCTTGCCTTTATATGTTACTTGGCCTTTTTCTCTTACTGCTTTTAGTATTCTATCTTTATTTAGTGTATTTGTTGTTTTGATTATTATGTGTCGGGAGGTATTTCTTTTCTGGTCCAGTCTATTTGGAGTTCTGTAGGCTTCTTGTATGTTCATGGGCATCTCTTTCTTTAGATTTGGGAAGTTTTCTTCTATAATTTTGTTGAAGATGTTTGCTGATCCTTTGAGTTGAAAATCTTCATTCTTATCCACTCCTATTATCTGTAGGTTTGGTCTGCTCTTTGTGTCCTGGATTTCCTGGATATTTTGAGTTAGGATCTTTTTGCATTTTCCATTTTCTTTGATTGTTGTGCCGATGTTCTCTATGGAATCTTCTGCACCTGAGATTCTCTCTTCCATCTCTTGTATTCTGTTGCTGATGCTGGCATCTATGGTTCCAGATTTCTTTCCTAGGGTTTCTATCTCCAGTGTTGCCTCATTTTGGGTTTTCTTTATTGTGTCTACTTCCTTTTTTAGGTCTAGTATTGTTTTGTTCATTTCCATCATCTGTTTGGATGTGTTTTCCTGTTTTTCTTTAAGAACTTCTACCTGTTTGATTGTGTTATCCTGTTTTTCTTTAAGGACTTGTAACTCTTTAGCAATGTTCTCCTGTAATTCTTTAAGTGAGTTATTAAAGTCCTTCTTGATGTCCTCTACCATCATCATGAGATATGCTTTATATCCAGGTCTAGCTTTTCCAGGTGTGTTGGGGTGCCCTGGACTGGGCGAAGTGGGAGTGATGGGTTCTGATGATGGTGAGTGGTCTTGGTTTCTGTTTGTAAGATTATTACGTTTACCTTTCGTCATCTGGTAATCTCTGGAGTCGTTATAGTTGTCTCTGTTTAGAGATTGTTCTTCTGGTGATTCTGATTACTGTCTATCAGCAGACCTGGGAGACAGGCTCTCTCCTCTGAGTTTAAGTGGTTAGAGCACTCTCTGCTGACAAGCTCTCCTCTTACAGGGAAGGTGCACAGATATCTGGTGTTTGGACCTCCTCCCGGCCAAAGAAGAAGGCCCAAAACAGGACCTTTCCCAGATGCTGTGTTGCTTTGGCAGGTCACAGAAGCTGTCAGCTTCTGTGGTGCACACTCTCACCTGTGCAGACTAAGTTCCTAAGTTCGGCAGAGTCCCGGATCCAAGATGGTGCTCCCTTCTCCTGAGGTAGAGGGCTCCTGTGCAGGGCGGGACCACTGTCCTCCGACTGGGAGGGTGCCGGATGTCTGCGGCCCCAAAAGGGTGCTGCCTCAGAGGCTCTGTGGCTCCTGCCTGTCCCAGAAGCTGTCTGCCTCTGTGGTGCACACTCTCACCTGTGCAGACTAAGTTCCTAAGTTTGGTGGAGTCCTGGATCCAAGATCGAGTTGAAACTTTTTAATGAAACTTTTGAACCTTATAAATAACTGTCTCTATTAGAAAAGTGAGTTGTTCAGGTGTTTTGATTTTATGAGTCACTGTCATTCCTAAAATGGCTTTTGAGCCCATCTGCACTGATGTATTCTGGGTGTTTGTTAGAAGTGTGCATTCATGGTTTTACTCTGATGTAGGCTGTTAGAATCCCTAGGGTAGGTGGAAGAAATGTACCAACAACCTCTGAGCAATTCTCAAACACGGTGAAAAATATCATTCTTTAGTTTATGGTTCTTTGCTTAAGGAGTATTCTGATGATTGTTGGAGAGCCTGGGGGAATGCCATATTAACTGTTCTCTTTTGTCACAGGGTTAGACGACTCATTCAAGTTTTGGAGGGCCCCTTCTGGGACATCTACTCAGGATCGTGAGCCAAGCTCTCTTTCCACCTCAGAAACAATGGTAATTGAAAAGAACATATAGTGTTTCATTTTGAGTCTCTAAATAAGTTTGAATTTGCATAGTAGTGATAAAATATTGGCTATAAATTTAAGGTTAGGACTATAATGGTTTTTTGAAAGTATATTCTGAGACTTCTGCTCTGCATTTACTTAAAATGTTCTGTTTAATATGTTCAATTATTCACATGTGGTAGACACTCTTTTGCTTTCCCACATAAGTGTGTCATTCTAAAGTTAAGTAACTGATAACAGTACTGTAAGAGGCAGGGTTGGAATTTCAACTAGGATTGCCTGACTGCAGTCATAACTACATACATTCTTTCAGTTGAGAGTCTTCAGCCCTTCTTTCTTACCTTTTCTGATTGAATCAAGAATAGAATCATGTTAAAATATTTTCATTAATTGTAGATGAAAACCTATGCTATATAATTAAAAGTCATTAATTATCCTGAAATTTTGAAAAATGGCAAAGCAGAATGAGAAAGTGTACTTATTCAAGTCATTCCAATTGACACTGATAATTTCAAACACATTTCTCTGAATACCTGTATGAGGGGCTTTTCTACAGTAAGTGAAATTTGCGTGTATTTACGTGTCCTCATTCTTGTATAGGTGGCTTTTGCATAAGTATGCCAAAAGCACTTCTTTTAAATTAAAAACACATTAATTTTTCAAGTATACTTTATTAATAACTGTAGAATCTATTAGGAAAGCAAAGGCTTGGTACCTCTGTCTTTAGAAGTTTAAATATATAATATGTATATGTTATAACAAATTATATAGACATTAATAAAATTTATCTCCTATATTATACCCCCTATTGTTTCAAAAGATAGGGGTTGTTTTTAGTGCTAAACTAGACCTTTATGTGGAAAATGGGATAATTACACTGCTCCCACTAGATGTCATACTTTCCAAGCTTAAATGTAGAGATACTAGGTATCTTTAGTTCAGCAAGAGAAATGATATAATTTATTGCTAAGATGAATTGTATTAGTTGTTTCACAGTAAAATCACTGGAAGGACAGCATCAATTATGCTTAAAAGTAAGTTTTCTCAAGTGATCCTGTTTTTAGAATACTGTAGAATAGCTATGCTAGTAAACTTTTAGTTCTGTGACTAAATGCCTAAGAAAATGTACTCAGGTAGAAAAGATGTATTGAAATTCACAGTTTCAGAGCTTTGGGCACATGGTTATGTGGCTGCATATTTTCTAGGCCCATTCTTAGTGATGCAGAACATCATACAGGGAACCATGTGGTGGTAGAGCAGACATGTTAATGGTATACAGCTAGCAAAAGATAGTTACAAAGCAGGAACTGGGGTTAAATGTTCCCTCCAAAGTCACCTCCATCTACTTCTTGTAACAAGACCATAACTCATAAAAGTTCCCTTCAACCTACCAATAATTAATTAAACTATGAAATTTTCAATGTGTTTATCCATCGATACAGTCAGAGCTCTTGAGAAATAATTGCTTCTCGAAGGTCTTACCTCTGAAGGGCTGCATTGGTAGAAAAGCCTTTAGCATAGAAGTGTTGGGAGGAAATTACAGATTCAGCCTATAAGACAGCCTTAAACTCTTTAATTCTTTGTTTCTTAGAAGTATCAAGTAAATAATAATTTTTGTGTTATCTATTTTGTGTTATGCAATTTATATTTATCATATGTAGGAAGATTTTGGTACAGAAAGAAAATTTAAATTTATATTTTTGCCTTATATTAACATATAAACCTTACAGCTTACACAATAGATTTTCCAAGAATCTATTTACTATAATCCTTATTTAAATAAAAATACTCTTGTGCTCCTTAGTTTTGTATTAAGGTTGCAAAATACTTGGGGGAAAAAAACAAAAAACAACAACAAAAAAAAAACAACCTAAAAGGAAGACAGGCTTGTTTTGCCTAATTGTTTGCAAAGTTTTAGTCCACAGTCTCTGCCCTGTTGCTTTGGGCCTCTGATTGCACAATACATTACAGTGTGTGTGGTAGGTGATAGAAGAAGCCTGTTCATCTCATGATATCCTATATACAGAGAAAGTTGCAGAAAGGATTATAAATCTCATATATTCTTCTAGGGTATGTCCAGTGATCTAAAGTTCTCCAGCAAGCTTCACCTCCTAAAGGTTCCCCAATCCCTTCCCTGTAGCACTGTGGACTGAGAACCAAGCTTCAATACATGGGCCTAAGAGGACATTTAATATCTGAATTATAGAGATCTCTGTGAACATAACAGTCCTTAACTTCTTCATAGTTAGTTGTTATAGAGTGGGCAAGCAGGATGACTCAGAAACTATCAGCATTCACTATGCAAGTTTAATGACCTGAGCTTTGATCTTTGGTTCTCACAGTAGAAGGAGAAAACCAACTCTCAAAAGCTGTCCTCTGTTCTTCACATAGTTTCCATGGCATGTGCATACCACACTCATACATATATATGCTAGTAATAAAAAATAAGATACAAAAATGTGCTACTGAATATTTGAAGTTTCAAAAAGGATAATGATATATTAAATGTTATATAACTATTAATAATAATAAAATTACTTTGTTAGGTTTGTATAACACTTTCATATGTGCATATAAAGCTTTTTGATGCTCTCACTCCATGCCCTCTCTTTTCTACCTTATATCCTAATCAATCTCTCTCCCTTCCTACCAGTCCCTTTCCCAGAATCATGACTGGCTTTATTGCATGACTCTTATAATTTAACCAGTGCCAGCTGTGACTTTAATTATGGGGTCACCAGTGGGCATATAACTGAAGGCAGTGACTCCCATCTTCTTAAATATATCAGTAGCAAGTAGTTGAGTAGTGAAGGTTAAGACCCCCAAGTGCCTGACTGTTGATGGTCCCACTCTTATGCAGACCCCTGCAAACGTGTTACCTGCTATCAGTTGGTGATTACAATGGCCATATCTTTCCTAGATGATATCATTTCCCTTTTCCCTCTCTTCCAACTCTTGCATTCTATCTACTAAGACATTTATACCATCTTCAACAAAAATTAGTTTTAAAATATAGCCCTATTCAAATCACTTATATGTTTTCAGAAGGCTAGTATTTTATTAGGACTTCTACAGTCAACTCCTTCTTGTTGTTGTTGTTGTTGTTGTTGTTGTTGTTGTTGTTAATACTACTATCACCACTACTAATAATACTATTTCATTTCTGGCTTTTGGAGAAGGTAGATTCCAAACTGAAGTATTGGAATTTTGTTTTAATTCATTCTAAGTTCTGTAATTGTTCTAGTTGTCTGTTTTTCTTAACCATGGCTAACATGACATGTCTTTGCCCTAAAGAGAAAAATCTAAAGAATTTATTTACTAGTCATTACTATTGTAATGCAAAGACAATTGTACTCAGATCAACTAATACTTTCTTTAATGGTTAGAATTGACTAGTATTATCTAGAATATAGAAGTTATATAAGCTGAGACAACAAGGTGAGGGAATGTAAATCTGGCTCTTTGTATCTGTTTTGGTTTCTTGCTCAGAGTCCAGAAAAGATCTCTTTGTCTGTCTGTTTGGCTTTTCCATTTTTGTCTTTGCTAAGTGTAGGACGTTCTTTGATTTGGATCCTGAGTAAGTGTTGCCACTGGGCTTGTCCAGCCTGTGCTGGCAGAGCCACTTTACAGATGTAGCAATATCACCTAATATATTAAGTCTTTTCTTTCTTTGTGTGTGTGTTTTTTCCAAGTTTTATAAGGATTGAGCTTGTATATTGTCTATAGTGCAGATAGAATAATCAATGTCCTGGGCAAGAAAAAATACAAGTAAATCCCTTGTCTTGAGGAACAGGACCAGAATAGATCTTTTCTCTATGAATCAACACTGTGCAACAGCTAAAATATTTAGATGCCAAAACATTTACTTCCAGTGAAAAGGAGCAAATTTTTATATCAGCATTAATTAAGTCAGTGTTTATTAAATATAACAGCATTTATCAGCATTTATTAAATATAACAAGATATCTTTTACATGTGTCTTACAAATATTTTTTTTTCATGGACGTAGAACAGTTCACTTTAATATATGTTTGGTTTTGCTCATTAAAAAAGGAGTATACTTCTATGTTAAATTGAAAAGAATGTATAAAAAGACCATTGGAAATGTTGGTCACCCATACTTAATTTTTGAGGCATATTACCATGCAAAGACGCCCTTTGATTCCTCAACCATATGAGGCATAATATAACTAATCTTTAAGCTTGGATTTCCCTAATCTTTCTTGTCTCCTTTACTTTTTTTTTTTTTTTTTAAATAACAAGAGGAGCTTGTTATAGGAGACAGATGTATTTATTATTCGGCTACTGCCTAGGTGATGGTATTAGTCATGGTGTTTGATTGCTTTTTCCTAGAAACATAAAAATCATTCTGATTGCTTTGACATGAATTTTTTTTTACATACTTCCCAATTGTCATCTAGACAAGTGTGTTTGTAAAATAAGCAAGTGTTAGACTATTTTCCTATTATCTGAATTTAATACAAGAGAAGAGATTTAATGCTTGTCTATGAGTGATTTATTTGGAAGAACCATTCATTTAGGTGGATATTTATGCTTAAGCTATGTGTTTTTGACTTTAGAATTTTTCTTATCGTATCGGAACCATTATTATTTGCCTAAGCTGAAAGATAATGTCTTTTGTTCAAATAGAGATTTATTAAGTATATATAGATTTAATTGATGTGAATTTCTTTAAGTTCATATTCTCCTTACTACCAGAAACTACAAATGAATATAATCTTAGTATTTGCTTTTATGTTATCACTTTAAGTCAAAGGTACAATATGGTAGAAGCAAGCATAGCTAGTGTACAGATGTGACCTTGTAGCATCGTGTCAGCAATAATACTAGTTTATCCGTGCTGTTGATGTCCTGTATCATGTGCACACACTGACAAAGGGCCTCACCCCATGTGGATTCTTTGTGCCTTTTCACAGAGAAAGAAATATCTTACCTTCCCAGAGAGGGTATTTTCCACATAAGAAGTACCAAACACAATAGCCTGCGTGCATTCAATTTTAGAGGGTCATAGCCTCATCTACAAACCTCTGGGTGCGTTTGTGTTTGCTTTCTACAGCAATTCTGTTAGGTTTGATGTTTTTAAAAATGTTGTATTCTGAAACACAGTGTCAGCATTTTGGCAGGCTTCTTTTTTAAATAAAGTTTTTTTCTTCTGATATGAGTTAAAATAGAGAAAAATCTTTTAATACACTGATTTTTATTTTAAATTCTAGATCCGCAAGCTTTTCCCCCAATTTATTTTATGTGTGGGGTTTTATGTTTGTTTGTTCTTTTTGTTTTTTGCTTGTGTGTAAGCCTAGTCACACGTATGTCTGGTATCTGCAGTTTTTATTTATAATAGGGCATCAGGTCTCCTGGGAATGGTTGTGATGCAGAGGTTGTGAGCAGCCACACGTGTGTGCTGGAAATTGGACGTGGGTCCTCTGGAACAACAGCAAGAGCTTTTAAATTCTGAGTTATCTATCCCTCCAACACTTACAGTGGTTATTATAGGCATTATTAAAACTCAATTGTGCAATTTGAAACATCAAAAACAAACCATTTTATTGTAAATAAAAGAAAATGGGGGTTGGAGAGTTGTCTGACCAGTTAATAGCACTTGTTGATTTTACAAAGGATTGAGGTTCAGTTTACTCCAGTTCTAGGGGCCACCTTCTGTCCTCCATGTACACTAGGCACAGAGATGGTAAACATACATACGTGGTGGCAAAACACTCATATATCTAACATATACATCTAAAGTAAATGTAAAAACCTCAAAGCCAATACATTTTACACAAATAAGTATGTATTTTAAACATTTCATGATTTGGGCAATGAGAGCCCTAAATTGCTTATGAAAGGAAAAATATTGGCTTCCGGTGCCCCAGACCAAGTTCTGAGCGCAATGTAGATATATTTTCCCCAGAGGGACAGGTCAGGGAATAAGAGACAAAGACAAGAGATAGAGGGTGTAGAAAGAGAAGGAAACAAGGGAGAGGGGCAGGAATATTTGTTCCCGTTGACAAAGGACTGCCATGTTAAGATTCGGTGCTTAATTTTAATTGGGCATATTATTTAGGTGATCCAAAGGGGGCATTTGATTGCTGGATTTCAATACTTTGTAGCTGGACCTTGGTAGTCACCCTCAGGAAGAGGATGTGGCCAAACAAGAGAATAGATTTGGTGGCTAGCTTTAGGAATGTAATTTAGTAGTTTGTAGCAAGGTGAGGGAATGGAAGAGAAGAACAAGACCTATTAGAACCATATTCACCATCCTCAGCTGGCCAGAGTCCCTTCAGCTTATATTAGAAACTTAAATCCTAATTGGGCTTCAAATCAAAACTTGGCTCTTTTGACTTAGTGGATTTATGGGCATTGTAACGGTTCCTGTAAGATGTCAAAGAAAATGCCAGTATTGGAAAACTAACTAAACTCAAGATTTAAAGTATTTTGTAGTTATGTTAGCTGGCAAAATTTATTTAAAACCTGCTTCCTTAAGAATATTCTGCATACCTGCTGTTTGTTTCCTTTTCCATGGTACAACATTAATGAGAACCTACCCGGTTCACAGGTGGCGGCCTCGGTGGTCAGTGCTGAGATTCAGCCCCTGCTGCCGTCAACACTTCTTCCTGAAACTGCCCTTGACCAGTTTGTGACGCAAGGTATTTGTGTGTGTGTGTGTGAAGGTTTTTATTTATTTTTATAGTTTTCCCTTTCCCTGTCTCTCTTTTTCTCTTTCTTCCCTTCCTCCTTTCCTCTTCCCCTCCCTCCCTTCCTTCTTTTCTGTGTAAATGTGTGTATGTAGCCCAGAGGTTGACATTATAAGTCTTTTCCTATTATCTTCCCTTTAACTTTTTTAGCAGCACAGAAAATTGTAAAACTATGATTTCCAAAGGCCTTTGGAACTTGATTTCATCATTACTTTTGGATAAAACCAGTGTGACTGAAATTTACTTCCTCATGAATGTTTCATAGAAAACTACTAAATACTCTTAGCATGGATGGACAGGTGTTGTTCTTTGGTGTGTCCTATACTAGCTACATGCTACTCTTAATCATGTCCACTTGGGTTCCATGGGTTAAGGTTTCTGAGCATCTTTCATTTTTCTCTTTCAGGAGTATTGAGCACAATTTTCTTTCTTTCTTTGGAGATAGCCAAACACTGCATCCTACCATCAGGGAATAATCTGTATGGAGTGTTTCTCTGAATTCCCCACAGTGCCAAAGGCCTTGCTTATACTTTATTAGTTCTTTGAGGATTTTGAGTTTTGTATTTGTTTTGAGCATATTCACCTCATTCTCTCAACTCTTTCCAGATCTACCCCCTCTTTCCTATCCCCAAACCTTTGTATTCCTTTATATTGTTGAGGCAGGGTCTCATTGTGCAGCGCTGGCTATCTTGAACTTCCTTTGTAAACTAGGCTGCTCTTGAACTCATAGTGGTCTATCTGCTTACCTAGGCTTCTCAAGTGCTGGGATTAAAAGCATTTACCCCTATGGTACTTTAAAAGATAAAATGTGCAAGCCAAACATTGTTTTGTATTTGTTTTCTTCACTGAGCATGCTTATCTCATCAGCAGCTACAATCTTAGCGAAAACTGTCTATTTCAGCAGCTAACAGCTGCCATTTGCTCCAAGTCTGGGATGAAATTATGTGCCCAGCTCCCTTCTCCATCCTGTTTTTAGAGACAAGGTTGCTTACTGAATCTGGTGCTCACTGGTTGGCCAGTGATCTACAGGTCTCTGACCTCCCAGGACTATGGCTGCAAATGTTTGTTTCCATACCCAGCTTTTACATGGGTGATGAGCATCAGAACTCTAGTCTCCATGCTTGCATATCAAGTACATTACCCATTGCTCCACCTCCTGAGCCCACTTAAGTTATTTTCTTTTAGGAAGATATTCTGTTTTTTTTTTTTTTTTTTTTTTTTGGTTTTTTTTTTTTTTTTCGAGACAGGGTTTCTCTGTATAGCTCTGGCTGTCCTGGAACTCACTTTGTAGACCAGGCTGGCCTCGAACTCAGAAATCCGCCTGCCTCTGCCTCCCGAGTGCTGGGATTAAAGGCGTGCGCCACCACGCCCGGCTTTCTGTTTTAATAAAAGATGGAAAGAGATCTGAATATGGCGGGGGGGGGGGGGGGGGAAAGAAAAAGAGAGAGAGTTCAGACAATTTATAAAGTTAAAATCTGGAGAGCAAATTTCTAATCAAACAAAGCATAGACATGGTAGGATAATCTAGAATAAATAATCAGAAACTGACAAAACAAATGCTGTGAGGTAATAAATGGAATTTGACTATCTGAAAGTCTGAGAGGCTAGAGAGAAAGATGGCTCAGCAGATAAGAGTGCTGCTGCTCTTGCAAAGGAAACCAAGTTAGTTTCTCAACTCCCATGCTGAGCTGCTCATTACTAGCTGCAATTCCAGCTTCAGGGGACCTCACAGGGCAACTGCACTCCCACATTTAAATAAATAATTTAAATAAACAGTTGATTCTTTAGGGAAGTTATTTAGAAAAAAAAATATGTTTACCTGGACTCCTGGGAGCTCCCAGACACTGAACCACCAACCAGGAAGCATACAGGAACTGGTCAGAGGCCCCTGCCATATATAGTGGAGGATTGGCTGCCCTGGCCTCAGTGGGAGAAGATGTTCCTAATCCTCTAGAGAATTGAGGCCCCAGGGACAGGAGATTTCTTTTGTGAAGGGAGCATCCTTTCAGAAATAGGGGAGATGGAATGGAATGAGGAACTGTGAGAGGGGGAGACTGTAGGGGGAGCAATGGCTGATTATAAATAAATATACATATAATAATAATAATAAGTCTGATCACATGACTCCTTATTAGTTGAACAATACTTAGTATATCAGTAAACAAGTACTGCATATCACTCCACTTTTTAACCCTCATTTGGGAAAAAAGTAATAGTTGGTGGCTTGGATGTGAAGAGATGGTAGTTGACATGGATTCTGTAAGGCTGTGCAGTCATTTGAAACAAAATCTATGGGTGTTTTGTTACTAGAAATTCACATGAGCAACCTGCAATATATTTTTATTTATATTCCTGCAGGTAGGACTAAACCTAGGGCCATGTTCTTTCTAGACACACACAGAGGAATTTTCATTACAATCCTCTACTCGCTGCAATGAAGTTTTATAAATCCAGTATGTTTTACTTTTTGTATTTGGACCACAACCAACTCTACTTTAAGTTGTATTTATATTGAAGTTTACAACTCATCTTTTAATTCTAGAGAATATGTCAACCTTATTTGCTAACCCTAAATGTCTGACCCAAAAGAAGTAATATTTTCCTAAAAGAAGTTAAATGTGAATGCTGACGTATAGAAGACATTCCTAGAAAAAAAGTTTGCTTCATTGAATTTTGTTACAATATTTGTCCTAATAATTTCACAAACAGGGCTCCACCTTTGTCTCTAATAATTTATGTTAGTTAATAAAAAGGTTTAATTATAAGAACATACTTATCAAGTCACTATGTTGTGTGCTTACAAATCTTTAGACAATTTTAAATAGTAAAAAAGTCACAGGGATCAAAGTTAGGTTTGGCAACAACCTATACCTGCTGAGCCATCTCACCAGCTTCTGCAATACTTATAGAAGAAAACCTCAATTATTTTTCATAATTTAACTTTAATATTCTCCAAATCTACAAAATAGATGTGAGCAAATATTTAAAAGTCCATTATTTTTAGATAGGATACCTAGGTATTGAAAATATGTAAAATGTTAATCTCTGTAAGTTAATCTGTAAATTAAACAGTGTCCAGTCAAAATAGCATCAAATTTGTAGTGAAAAATTTGTATTCACAATTAAAACAAAACAAAATAAAAAATGAATGTACAGAAGTAGCCAGGGAAATACTATAAAAGGAGACAAGTCCTACTTGGATATAATAACATTCTGAGAAATGATATTGAATCTGTTTTATTACCAGCAATGAAAGATAAATAGAATTGAGAATGCATCTGTAATGATTAAAGTGTCACCTCAGATCTCTGGATAAGCCATGGGTCTTTTGATAGATAGTGGTGAAAACTGGCTAGCCATTAGACACAAGAGCTCATCTTACAGAGAATCATCTGGGTTCTAAAGTGAAATTATATGAATACTAGAAGAACACATGAATGGGTGCTTATAAAACTTCATAGGAGACTTTCTAATCTCATGTCAAAGTCAAAATTCAATAAAAAGGACACATTTTATATTTAACAATAATAACAATAAAAACGACTTATACAGCAGAAAAGACCATAAAGTGAAGATATTGCTTGACAAAGTAACATAACTATTTGCAACATAGCTTACAGGAAATGCTGTATCAGCATATAACACACTTAATCCTTAACAAGGAAAAGGACTGACAATGTGTAAACGTGAACAGAGACACCAGGCAAACATTTACAAAGACATGAGGAGCCCATATTATCAGATGCATACAAATTAGTGCTACACGTGACCTTCTTTCTAAGCTATTAAATTAAATTGCCAGCTATTAAAAAGCACTGGCAGTGCATCCTCTTGGTGAGGCTATGGAAAACAACACTTTTATAAATTGTAAGAGGGAATGCAATTAGTGTAACATTTTTGGAAGGGAACTTGGCAATATCTAATGAATCTATAAATGCATTTATCTTACAGATAGCAATTTTCACATAACTCATCTCTAAAAGCATGAAAGTACATATGCACATGATTATTTAGTGAAATATTATTTGCAATTAGGAAATATATCAAATACCCAGATTCCCATAAGCAGGAGGGTGCTTTCAAATTAATATCTACATAATGAACTATTCAGCTATTGAAAAATCAAGGAGGGTATCTTCAAATTGGTACATAAAAATTCCCCCAAAATATCATTAAGTAAAGAAAACATCCAGCTGGGTTAGGAAGACAGTTCAGTGGGCGAAGTGTTTGCTTTGTAGTCCTCTAGCATCCCTGTGGCAAGTTGGTTGTTATGACAAATGCCTTGGTGAGGTTTGTGTTCAGAGAGAGAGAGGGGGGAGGGAAAGGGAGAGGGAGAGGGAGAAAGACTGAGACCAACTGACTCTGTTTCAGAACATAAGATGGAAAACGATAAAAAGGGGAACACTCAGTTTAGACTCTGGCCTCCACATGTGTATATAATTCCCACACATACTTTGCTGGTTTTACCGGGGCACAGCCAGCAGGGAATCCTTTGCTTGGCGTGCACTAGCAAAAGGTCTCTCTGGGCTCAGACTTGGCCAGAACGAACAGGTTGTTACAGCTTTCCAAGGGGAAGCCAGAGCAAGGTGGTGGCAGGTGATGAGACACATTGGGCAGCTAGAAACCAAGGTGAGGGCCACTGAACAGGAAGTGACTGTGGTGACACTCTTGTACCTGGCTGGTTGGAGGTCCAGCACTGAAAGCTTTTTTTTTCCCATTTTTAATTAGATATTTTATATATTTACATTTCAAATGTTATCCCCTTTCCCAGTCCCCCCCAACCCTCCCCCCATTCCCTCCCCCTCCCCTACTTCTATGAAGGTGCTCTCCCACCTACCTACACACTCCCTGCCTCACCGCCCTAGCATTCCCCTACACAGGGGCATCAAGCCTTTACAGGACCAAGGGCCTCCCCTCCCATGGATGCCGGATAAGGGATAAGGCCATCCATCCTCTGCTACATACACAGCTGGAGAAAACTCTTCCCTGGAGTGCTGCAGCTCACTAAGACAGGTGCTCTCAAACTGTCTTTGCTGAAATACCTTATGCACTTTTCCCCTGGTGGCTAGCACCTTATAAACATTTGGGGCTGGGTTGGGATCTAGAAGCCAATACTTTCTATTGGGTTGGTCTGAGATTAACATCTCATCTGCATGTACAAGGACTTCAGGTGTTGGTCTCTATGTGACTGATTGTCAGAGTCCTTTCAATAGAGTGTTGTGGTCACATTTTCCAGAACAGAAACCTGGTCTGGAGTAGATTTTAACATCTAGTTTTCTAATTATGAGAATTGCTGGGGTTACTGAATCCTCTGGATTTTCTGTCAGGTGGCATGGTCCACTGCCCCACAATACGTCACACACACAATACACTAAAAGTATATACTTCACAGTATATAGTACTTGTAGATTTCTACTTTTTGAGAGATGACCCACTGGTTAAGAGTATTGGTTGCTCTTTTAGAGGGACCTGGATTTGATTTCCAGTACCCAAGTAGCAGCTTACAACCTCTGTAATTCTAGTTCCTTGGGTTCTGGGGTCCTCCTCTGTCACCTGCAGGCACCGGGTGTGTGTATGGTACACAGACATATAGTCAGAGAAAACAAACATGAAAGCAATAAAATACTAATAAAGGAGTGAAGTTAAAATGCATATATGTCTTCATTGTTATAAAAGAAAACAGGAAGCATAGATACCCGAGTGAGTAGGTTTCAGAGAGGAAATACAGGAGGACAAGAGCAAGGTACAGCGGCTCCATAGTTGACATAGTGATTGTCATTTTGCATATGCTTCTTGGCTTAGTTAGACTTTATAACCATAGTTTATGGTTCATGTGTGTACTGGCTAGTTTTGTGTCAACTTGACACAGGCTGGGCTTATCACAGAGAAAGGACCTTTAGTTGGGGAAATGCCTCCACAAGATCCAGCTGCAAGGCATTTTCTCAATTAGTGATCAAGGAGGAAAGGCCCCTTGTGGGTGGTGCCATCTCTGGGCTGGAAGTCTTGGTTCTATAAGAGAGCAGGCTGAGCAAGCCAGGGGAAGCAAGCCAGTAAGGGACATCCCTCCATGGCCTCTGCATCAGCTCCTACTTCCTGACCTGCTTGAGTTCCAGTCCTGACTTCCTTCAGTGATGAACAGCAATGTGGAAATGTAAGCTGAATAAACCCTTTCCTCCCCAACTGCTTCTTGGTCATGATGTTTGGGCAGAAATAGAAACCCTGACTAAGATGATGTGCTACAAAGAAAAAGAAAAATTAAACTGACAAAATGTGAAAGTAATTTGGAATACAAAGAACTTCATCTAGTAAGTAATTCATGAACTTTCACCCTCAGAATTAATGGCAAGCAAGGAAAACTACAGGCAAACATTCAAGTCATAATGCTAGTTTATCTTTTGCAACTAGCAATCCTAAAATGTCTTCAAATATACATAAGACTGAGCAAATGAGCAAGTAGACAATGACTGTGCAAGGGTTACTTTTGTTTGTTTGTCAGTGAAATATAAAAGGACTAAAGGTGATTAATGGACCTTGTAAAATTAGACTAGAATTGGAGCTGTCACTATGAACTTTTTAGTTGATTCATAGATACACAGACATTTTTAGTTTCAAAACAACACACACACACACTTACACTCAGTTCTTTGTTTCTGAAATTCATTCTCCTTTCCACAGAATCAGAACTCTAGACAAATGCTTGTTTTCAGGGCATGAGATATGAAAGAATAACTTGAGCTTGGACCAACAGAGGATAATTGAACACATAGGAAAGCTATAGGATTACTAATATTCCTGGGATAATTTAAACAAAAAAAATGTGGTACACAAGTTAAGAATGTTTGGATTATACGAAGATAAATGATCAGAAGGAAATGGTCTTTCATCTGCTAGAAAGTCAACTAAAATAAAAAAATGATAGTGTTGGAGAATTACCATTTGGTAGCCATTTTAGCATAAAAGAAAAATACAGTTTTACAGATGAGGAACCTAGTAGGCATCACCTGTCTCAGTAACATTTGTGCCACTGCAGGCCAGTTCTCTGAAAGGGCAATGTAAACAGAGAAAAGTTGAGAGGTTTCAGCTTAGTCATAGGACTCCATTAGACCTCACAGTCATAGGACTCCATCAGCACATCAAAGTGAACTGAGTGGCAGAAGCAGGTCACAGCATGACAGACAGTGAAGAGAAAGGGAAATAGGAAGAAGCCATAGACAGGATATCTCCAGGAACCTCCCTTATCCCTTGTCAGTGACCTGCTTCCCTTAAGTAGGTCCTACCTCATAAAGTTTCCAGAACCTCTGAAAGTAGCGCCATCTGTTGACCTTGTTGCTTTATAACATTAGCCTGTGTAAGATATTCATATTCTAACCATAGCACCACCTTAGTTAAATAGTTAAAGCTAATATTTCCATGGGGGGAGGTAGAAGTGATATCCCACTGATAAGATGCACTAAGAATCTGATAGTTAAGAAACCTCAGAAAGGTTCTCCATAATATTGTCATGATCAGGAAAGGCAGAGCAAGACCAAAACTTCTTCCAATATAAAGAACAGGAACATGTTAAATAAATGTAAAATAATGTTCCAAATAGATTAATTTTTCTTTGTGCTCTAGGATATTTGTAGGATAATTGACAATTTAGAAATGGTCTGTATCCAATGGGCCTCTCTTTCCAGTGATGGTCGACTACGTCATCTTTTGATACATAGGGCCAAAAAAAATGGGAATGGGTGGGTAGGGAAGTGGGGGGGGAGGGTATGGGGGACTTTGGGGATAGCATTGGAAATGTAATTGAGGAAAATATGTAATAAAAAATATTAAAAAATAAAATAAATTAAGAGATTGAAAAAAAAAGAAATGGTCCGTAGTTAGATATTAAACAGTATCCTTCCATCTGTGTTAATTCCCTGACTTTTCTAATAGTTTTGTAGTCATTAAAGACTATGACTCCATTTTCAGATATTATTAAGGAAGCATATATTTGTGAACTACAAACAATTCATAAAGTGAAAGGTTCCATGGCAGGCAGATAGCTATGTAAAATATTTAGCTCAGAATTCTTTGTACTCATTCTTTTTCTTAAGTGGAAATTAATTTAAGATGTTTTCTCAAAAGAACAAGAACTGATAATAATAAGAAAAAGTGTTGAGGCACATTTGCTTCAACTCGGAAAGGTGCACAGTCCTTCATAGTCCACAGTTCTTGTCAATCAAGTCTCTCAGAAGTCAACGGGTATCTACTGGCCCACTCCTAGTGACCAGCACTGCTCCAAGTCCTGTTTACTGCTCGATTCACTCTGTTATGATTGTGTGCATGCTGCACTACCAACATAGTTCTGATATTACATGAGCTCCCATTGGAGGTGTTGAAGAATGTACAGTTCACTATTCTTTACTGCTTTTCAAAAACCCAACAGTATTTGAAAGTTGGAAACATTCTGCTACCTAGAATTTAAGTAAAAAAAAAAAAAATGTGTTCTAATGTTGACTCTTATTACCCATTCTGAAGACATATGCATGCTGCATGCGTGTATATAGGTGGAATTGCATGTTGGGTACTTCTGTATGTGCACATGTACACGCACAGGAGTGAGGGATGGGGTTCGGTGTAAGATCAGTAAATCTTCCTAGCCTCAAGGTTGAGGTAAGCAATGCAGTTAGGAGAGTTAAACAACCCCTACCTCATCATCTTTAGGTTTCTTGTGTTATAAGAACTTGTAAATTTTGTTCATAACGACCTGATATATGGAATAATTTTTTATGTTCTTTGTAAATAACAGGTCAACATGAAATGAGGCCAGTGCGACCTCGTGACTCCTTGCTGTCTGCTTCCCTGAACAGGCAGTATGTGTTTGTTACTCCATCTCTGCTGTCAGCAGTCTGTAGCCTTTTAGACAACCTCTTGGCAGTTACTCCAAGAGATGCTGCAAATGCTTTTCAACAAGCTCATCTCATAGAACTCCTCTGTAGGTAAGAGATAAGGGCATAGAGATGATAAACACAAGGTGTATGTGCCTGACAGTATATTCTCATTTGTTCTTCTACCCTTAGTTTTTCATTTTCCTAATATTAACGAGCTTCTGATGATGGTTTTTGAATAGCAGCAAAGCCTTAGCTGTAGTGTTCAGGCCCATCTAAGATTACAGCTTATTCCTTGCCTGGTGTTTTGTCCTGTACAGGGTGTTGCTGACTGCAGCTTAAAGGGGTGAGGGTGTGGAAGGGTAGGGTGCAGATACTCCATGTTGTGCTGAATATGACTTCTCGTTCTTCCTAGCTACTTTCTCCTAGCATGCCCACCTTCTTTTAAATATATGCATATGTTTATTTCTCTGCCATTCTCTCTTCTTACTTTTGAACAGTGCTGTCTGAAATATCTTTTTTCTCTTTGCTAAATCATACTGCCTTTTCTTTCTTTTGGGATGTGAAGATAGAACTGGAAAAAAAACAAAACCCTTCATTTCTGTCCTAGGTTTTCTGTTGCTTGGATAAAACACTAACCAAAAGCAACTTAGAGGAGGAAAGGGCTTATTTGGTTTACAGGTTTCCATCATCATCATCATCATCAAGAGAAGCTGATCTAAGCTGAGGTGGGAACCTGGAGCCAGGACTGAAGCAGTGACCATGGAGGAGTGCTGCTTACTGGCGTGCCCCTCTAGCTTGTTCAGTTCCCTTACTCCACCTAGATCCATTTGTCCAGGGTTAGTCCCTCCCACATGAGGCTAGGCCCACTCACATCAATTAGCAGAAGGGTCATTGGTGAGCAAGGGGAGGGGGTAGAGGGCTTTCAGAGGGGAAAGCAGGAAAGGGGATAACATTTGAAATATAAATAAAGAAAATATCAAAGTAAATAAATAAATAAATAAATAAATGAATAAATGAGTATGCTCCTCAGACATACCCTCAGGACAATGAGGAGGAGGCAATTCCTGAATTGTAACTTCTTCAGTTCAGGTGTAACACATTAACAACTGTCTCGAAAAAACCAAAAAAAAAAAAAAAACAAAAAAAAAACAACTGATGCTAACTGTGACAACTTCACCCTTTAGGATTCTTTGTTTGTCACACTTACCTAACAGTATATTCCTGTTTTCTGAAATACTCTGAGAAACCTTAAATATTTTCTTTACCTGGAAAAGCTCTTTCTTTCTATTTATATTCAGGGTTATATGGAAACTTAATATTGTGGTGTTTTGTCTTTAATAAGAAACACAGTAACTGTCTATGGGGTGCCCTTTATCCTTGACAGCACTGTGGATGCTTCCCTCATAGAAATGTGCATCCAAGAACTCAAGACCCCACTGCCTTTACCATCTGCTGTTGAACATATTCAGGCTCAGGTAAGCATCTTGGATCTGCCTCTCACATGTGTCAGGGGGCCTCTGCCTTAAGGGTCAAACAGCAAATTCTGCTAAGGAGATCCACCCACAAGAAAAAGATGGAAATCTTTCAGTATATGTGTGGTGTTATGTGCCTTTTAAACTAGGTTACTTAAAATTAGTATAAGAGAGACTGGGATTGGAGAATAGTGGATATTTTCCCTAATTCCATCATTAATCACTACTAAATGTTTAATTTCATGGAGTATTATTTTATAAAGGGACACTGGTATAACCCACTTACTACTATGATTTTAGGATGTCTCTGGTATGTCTTTATTTTTACCTAGGTTAAACTTGTTAGACTAGCATGTTTTTCTTTCGTTTTTTTTTTGTTTGTTTGTTTGTTTTGTTTTTCTTTTTTCTTTTTCTTTTCTTTTCTTTTCTTTTCTTTTCTTTTCTTTCTTTTTTTTTTTGAGACAGGTTTCTCTGTGTAGACCTGGAACTCACTCTGTAGACCAGGCTGGCCTTGAACTCAAAGAGATCCACCTGCCCCTTCCTCTGCCTCTGCCTCTGCCTCTGCCTCTGCCCCTGCCCCTGCCCCTGATCCACCTGCCCCTTCCTCTGCCCCTGCCCCTAGAGTGCTGGGATTAAAGGTGTGTGCCACAACTGCCTGTCTCTAATACTTGTATATAACCAAAACTTCATATTTATTCACTACATTTAGGGTTTTTTCCTATGTTTAGGTTCCATATGTAAAATATGCTTAGCAAATTCCAGTATAGTTGTTGCTACTAGCAATTCTACTTAAAGACCAAATTTTAACAGGCCATGTGTTTTGGGTGGTTGAGGGGTGATGAGTGGAATGAGAAGTGTCCTGTGTTGCCTCTAGATGGCCTCTAGAACATCTTGGAAGTACTGTGCATGCCATTGTCGAAGCATATTTTCTTTCTAATGCAGTATTTTTTATTTGAATGAAGTTATTCACAAGATATACCTTCTCTTTACTTTTTGTTGATACAATTGACAAATCTTCACTGAATAACCTCTGTTTAAGAATCTCTCCTAAGTCATTGAAACAAAGACCTTTCCCCTTATATTTGGAAATTAGATAACAAATACATATATGTCTAAGGAGTGTGTGTGTGTGTGTGTAATCTCAAAACAAAAGATACAGCAACAGACAAGATCAGAAATTGAGACAGAGGCCTGTTCTACTTAGAGTGACCAAGGAAAACTTTTCCAATCATGATATTTGATCTGAAGTGAGAAAGATAGTCCTGTAGACTTGTCAAGGCCTCTAGGATTACAGTGTAGTTGGTCTATCCAGGAAACAGCAAGGAATCCAGAATTGTATGGGGAAAATGAAGCTTGAAAGCAAATTAGTAGTGGGGGCAGAACCTTGCCTACAGTCATGCCTTAAATGTTCAGTATAGTGCCATGTTAGCAGTAAAAACATGTATGGGTCCTTCTCTGAATAAATGTATGCATAAAGTAACATGGGGTACCATTAGGTCCATCATTCACAAAGGAAACGGAGGCTGAGGGATCTCACACAGTACAGAACAGGGCAAGGAGAGTTGATTATGTAAGTTGGTTCCAGAGTACACTCTCATCCACTGTGCTCCCTACCTTACATAGATTAATTGCTTGTAAAAGAATCCAGAATATTCTCTAGTATTTACCAGATTCTATTCTTGTTTCTGTTGATACAAAGCAAACATCTGTAACTATAAGGAATCTATGGATTAGATGCAAGAAGCATATTGAAGCATTGATAAAATGTGAAATATGTTACTAGATAGTGACAGATGGTATGGAAAAAAAATGAGTGACATTGGATAAAAGGGTGTGTCCCAGTGGGGAGCAGGTGCTATGGAGTGGTCAGAAGGTCAGAATAGGGCAGAAACATGAGCTGGAAAGGAAAACAGATAGTGATGTCTGAGGCAAAGCATGGTATAGAGCTTGGCCGTCAGGTTAGTCAGCTATAGGCAAAGTATGTTGGAGGGTGTGACTAGAAGGTTTTGGTTTTTGTTGTTGTTGCTTTTTGTAAAAAGATTGTTATACATAGAATATCAATATTTAACCTTAAATGGTTAATTTACAAAATTAGCTTTTCTCTCGTGTTTCTCACTGGATTATTTATAATGATATTTCTTATATCCAGAGATTAAACTTTATGTAACTTTAATAGAGCAGAGGATGAAGAGAGTACAAAGATTTTACAAAAGAATATACCTTCTCCTCAGGATCTCATAGTACTGTCTCCAAAATTGACCACAAAACAGGCCTCAACTGATATAAGAAAATTGAAATAATCCCATGCATCCTATGAGATTACCACAGACTAAGGCTAGACTTCAATAACAACAAGAAAACCCACATACTCATGGAAACTGAACAACTCTCTACTCAATGATAACTTGGTCAGGGAAGAAATAAAGAAATTAAAGACTTCCTGGAATTCTATGAAAATGGTGACACAGCATACTCAAACTTATAGGACACAATGAAAGTCGTACTAAGAGGAAAATTTATAACACTCAATGCCCCACTAAGGAAATTGGAGAGATCCTATACTAGTAACTTAACAGCACACCTGAGGTCTCTAGAACAAAAAGAAGCAAATATACCCAAGGGGAATAGACTGCAGGAAATAGTCAAACTCAGAGCCTAAATCAACAAATAGAAAACAGAGAATGATACAAAAAGAATCAAGAAAACCAAAAGCTGGTTCTTTGGGAAAATCAACAAGGGTTCAGAAACAGTATCCAAATCACCAAATCAGAAATGAGATGGGAGACAGGACAGAAACTGAGGAAATTCAAAACAAAATCAGATCCTACTACAAAAGCTAATCCTCAATAAACTGGAAAATCTAGATGAAATGGATGATTTTCTAGACAGATAACCACACACCAAATTAAATCAAGAGCTGGTAAACTATCTGAACATGCCCATATTCCCTGAGGAAGTAAAAGTCATTAAAAACATCCCAACCCCCCCCCCCAAAAAAAAAGCCCAGAACCAGATGGCTTTAGTGCAGAATTCTACTAGAGCTATAGAATATTATTTTTGTACTGAAGGATAACTAAAAGCAAAAATACATTTTATTGATAACAATACCTAGGCTATTAGGCTTGATGTAATTTCCCCATACTTTTGCATTTTGAGGATTATTTTCATAATCAGATCCTTCTTTGCAAACTGGGTTATTTTGGCTTTAAATACCCTCTGTGCTGCTTCTGGGATATTGGTTTCACAACTTACCCACTTTAAAAATATAAAGATTTTCTTTAAGTAGAAATCAGCTTTGAAAATATTGTGTTGCTTCTTGTGGTATACTTGATAGTGCTAGTGTGACCATTACTGTTATGCTTATAATATTAGAAACTATGTTTTGCCTGTTGTATATTAAGTTTATAGCACATAATTTATGATGTGTTTTTTTAGTACCTTACTGAATATATTTTATAAAGAAATGATTTCATATATCACATGGAAAAGTAAACCACTATGATGCCACTGAGATAGGTTTTTTATGAGATCTACTTAGTTACCATATTTTATCTCGTTTTACACATAGGCTTCCTTTTTCTTGGAATACCTATCATCTTTGTCCCAGCTCTTGAAGTCCTGTCTGTTGGTAGAGCCTAAACTTGTGACACAAGACGAGCTCTTGAAACCTCTTATCACTAATGTCATCCGAGTTCTCATTGTGTGTCCCAAAGATGTATTAGGTAAGTTTGTTTGTTTGTTTAAATTAAAATGTAATTATCTGTGTGGGTGTTCTGTCTGCATGTATATCTACACCACATGCATGCCTGTTGCCCAAGGAGGTTAATGGATCCTCTCATACAGAAGTAGCAGATGGTTGTTAGCTGCCATGTAGGTACTTGGAGCTGAACCCAGAACCTTGGGAAGGACAGTCAGTTCTTAGCCACTGAGCCAGGCTCAGGGATTGAGGGAAAGAGTACTGGGTAAGATACTAGAATTGGGCAGCAATTTGGGGGCCTGGGAAACGGCTAGTGTATTGGAAACTCCCTGAAATATACAAGAGTGATAAAGGCTTCTACTAATGGGGATATGGAGCTTGAACCAGCCATCTTCTATATCTAGGCAAACCTTCCAGTAGAGTGATTGGGACACCAAACCAGCAGTAAAACCTTCAATCTACAATTTTCCTGCTGGCAAGATGAGCTGGGGTAAATGTGGCACAGAACTTGTAGGAGTTGCCAAACAATGTCTGGTCCAACTTGAGCTCCATGCCATGAAGGGAGCTCATCATGTATGGAAAGCCAGGAACCAGAGGCTGAATAGCCCAGAGACCTAAGATAGAGTCAAACAGGATTCACTTAAGAAAAAAAAAAAAAAAACAATGAAATAATTCATAATCATTCTGCTCTACTAGTAGACCAGAGCCTAGCATAATCCTCATCAGAGAGGCTTAATCTAGCAACTGATAGGAGCAGATGAAGAGACCCATAGCAAAACATTAGGTAGAGTTTGGGAAATCTTGCTGAAGATGGAGAGGAAGGATTGTAGGACCCAGAGGGGTCAAGGACACCCTAAGAACATGGCCCCCAGAACCAACAAACCAGGGTTCATATGGACTCAGAGACTGAACCTAATCAAGAAGCCTATATAGGTCTGACCTAGGTCCTTTGCATATATGTTATGGGTGTGTTGCTTGGTTTTCTTATGGGACTCTTAATAGTGGCAGCAGGGGCTTTCTAAGACTCTTTTTACCTAATTTGGGGACCCTTTTTCTCCTACTAGGTTGCCTTGATATAAAGGTATGTGCCTAGTCTTATTGTAACTTATTATGCCATGTTCAGGTGATATCCCTGGGAAGCCTGCTCTTTTCCCATGGGAACCAGAAGAGAAGCAGATCTGAAGGAGATGGGAGGTGGTGCAGAGAGAATGGGAAAATAGGAGGGAAAGAAAAACTGTGGTCAAGATGTAAAACATGGCAGAAGAAGAATAAATAAAAAAGGATAAAAATTAAACGTAATCACATCATTTCTTTCCTTCCCTTTTCCCCTCCAACTCTTCCCTTGTCTCCATCCCCTACTCTTAAATTCATGGCTTCTATTTCTTGAATTGTTTAACACACACACACACACCTCAGTCTATATAATGTCACTTATCTTTATATGATTTCAGGGTAGACCATTTGGTATTAGATTACCAGTTTAAGGTTTCTTCCACTATCAAAATTCCTTATTTGCTTTTTAATCCTATGTCTGGGGTTGAGGCCTCATGAAAATTTTCCCTTCAGTGGTAGCATATCTATTAGTATCATCCTGTCCAGCTCTTGTTTAGGCAGTTGTGAGACTTCATGGTTGCAGCTTCTCTGACATTTCTGAGAGATCAAATTTTATAGTAAACTTACTGTTTACAATCTTTCAGTCTTGTTCTTCTGCAATGATCCCTGAGCCTTAGGGGCAGGTGTTGTATGGTCAGTGTACCAGTTAGGACTGGGCTCCACACAGTCTTTTTTTTTGATCTATAAATTTTGATGGTTGTGGTTTTCTATACTGATTATCATCTCTTGCAAAGAGACTTTTTTTTGAGGAGGGTTGAGACCTATACTTATCTGTGAGTATAATATCAAATATTAGGGTGTGGTTAGGAATTGTTCTGTATTAGTACACTAGCATTTGTAGGTTTTCTATGAGACCCATGACTTTGATACCCCTGTATAGTTGGCTAGGCTTAGAGTACTAGGCATCATTTTCTTCTTGTGGAGGAAATACATTAGAGAGCGGTTGGTTACCACCAGGGTATAGGTGCCACTCCTGCACCCTTAGGGTTATTGTGCCATGCTAGTCATTGTTGTAGATCATAAACATGTTATGTTAGCTAATTAGGACTCTTAGTTGCTTCCCTCCTTTGGAAGCCAGAACGATGCCGTCTACTACCATGAACTATAGTCCTCAGAGAGAAGACTTTCAGGTCAGTTCCAACTCAGAGTGTCTAGGTCCTATGTCCAAAGTTTATATTTTGTTTTATTCCCTCTGTTCTCAGTATTTGGGGAGGTTTTGATCATGTGTTTTATACTTGGAATGATCTGAAATGGCTCCAGGAGAAACTTAGGGCAGATGAATCGTATAAAAAAGTGAGCCAGAAATCTCCTCCGTATTTCAGCTGAAATACATGTTACAGTCTGCAGTGAGCTTGGAGTACTATTTTTATGTGTGTGACTAAGGCCAAATGGCAGTTAAAGGTATGAGCCAGTTCAGCATATAATATGAACATTTCTTAAGATCTTTTGAATTGTGTGGATCTGTGTTGCCTTTGAGGTGTGAAAGTGAAAGATGCTGTGATCCTTAACAATGCCAGTCCACAGCATTGCTTATATCCATATTAAAATTACTTTTGTGTTTGAGTTGCATGATTTTACTGCTTAGGAATTCTCTTCAGGTTAGCAATAATTTAATGAAGCTTAGTAGGTTAGATCGTTGTCGCAACAATAATAAAGATTGATCTTGTGAGAAGGGCATGAGGTAGATATTACTGTGATGTGTGGTCTAACAGAGCTCAATTCTATCCCATAAATTCTTTTTATTTTAGTAATTTCTTATGTTGGGTTTTGTAGATATTACATGACCAACACTGACACTGAGTTCATGGATGTGAACAGATGCAGATGGTGAGTCACTTAATCTAGTAGTGACTTGACAACAGGAGGTGTGACTGTTCTTGTGGCCTTGTAGATTTTTTTTATTATTCCTCCTATACATTTTATTATATAAGAATTTTTTAAACCTTGTGATTACTTACAGACAGTACTCTAAGACAAAATTATCATATCTGAAGGTATATTTAACAGCTAGGTATTTTTTTTAATCTTGCAAAAGTATAAATGTTCATTAAGGAAAGTATTCTTAAATTGTTTTATTAAAAACTAAGTTTTGAATGATTTTTATTAAACTTTGACTGTATTTTTATTATGTTTCCATATGTTTATAATATGTGGAAATATATTAGATATTTATATCTACAAATATTATATATTTATATGATTTGCTAGTTTAAGTATATAATTCAATACCTTATTTATAAACAAATAAACTTAATTAAAATATTTAGTAAACTCACGGACCACATGAAGCTCAAGAGGAAGGAAGACCAAAGAGTAGATGCTTCAGTCCTACTCAGAAGGGGGAACAAAATAGTCAAGGGAAGTGGAGGGTAGGAGGGGCTTGGAAGGAAGAGAAAAGGGGGAGCGGGAAAAAGAAGGGACGAATTAGGTATGGGAGGAGATGGAAGAGATGTACAGAGGGTGAGGAAATTGAACAGAGGTGTGTAGCAATTGGGGGATAGGGAACTTGGGGTAGCAACCAGAAAGTCCCAGATACCAGGAAAGAAAGAGCCTCTCAGGATCCCACAGGGATGACATTAGCTGAAATACCCCACAAAAGAGAGAGAGAACCTGTAGAGACCATATCCAGAGGTTAGGCATGGCCCCCTGGTTGAGCTACCCACCCATCTCCAGAATTTTAACCCAGAATTGCTCCTGTCTAAAGGAAATACAGGAACAAAGAGTGGAGCAGAGTCTGAAGGAAAGGCTATCCAGAGACTACCCCATGTGGGGATCATCCCACATACAGCCACCAAACCCAGACACTGTTGCTGATGCCAAGAAGTGCTTGCTGACAGAAGCATGATACAGCTGTCTCCTGAGAGGCTCTGCCAGATCCTGACCAATACAGATGTTGATGTTTGCAGCCAATCATAGAACTGAGCACACGGACCCCAATGGAGGAGTTAGGGGAAGGAATGAAGGAGCTGAAGGGGCCTTATCTGGCATCAATGGGAGGGGAGGTTTTTGGTCCTGTGAAGAATTGATGCCCCAGTGTAGGGGAATGCTAGGGCAGTGAGGTGTGAGTGGGTAGGTTGGTGGTGGAGCACCCTCATAGAAGCAGGGTGAAGAGGGATAGGATGGGGGTTTACAGAGGGGAAACTTGGAAGAGGGGATAACATTTGAAATATAAATAAATAAAATAACCAATAAAGAATTTTAAAAATAGGAATGCTAAAATATTTAACTTGGAATATAAATTTAAAAGCTGTTAGTATTCAAATTTAATACTATCTATTTTTAATTGGATTTTTTATTTATTTACATTTCAAATGTTATCCCCTTTCCCAGTTTCCCCTCAGCAAACCCCCTATCCCATCCCTTCTTCCCCTCTGCTTCAATGATGGTGCTCCCCCACCCACCCAGCCACTTCTACCTCACTCCCCTAGCATTTTCCCACACTGGGGCATCAAGCCTTCACAGGACCAACAGCCTCCCCTCCCATTGATGCCCAACAAGGCCATCTCTGCTACATATGCAGCTGGAGCCATGGGTCCCTCAATGTGTACTCTTTGATTGGTGGTTTAGTCCCTGGGAGCTGTGGGGGGTCTGGTTGGTTGATAGTGTTGTTCTTCTTATGGGGTTGCAAACCCCTTCAAGCTCTTTTCTCTAACTCCTCCATTGGGGATCCAGTGCTCAGTCCAATGGTTGGCTGTGAGCATTTGCTTCTGTATTTGCTAGGCTCTGGCATAGCCTCTCAGGAGACAGCTATATCAGGATCCTGTCAGCAAGCACTTCTTAGCATCAGCAACAGTGTTTGGGTTTGTTGGCTGCATATGGGATGGATCTCCAGGTAGGACAGTCTCTGGATGGCCTTTCCTTTAGACTCTGCCTCACTCTTTGTCCCTGTATTTCCTTTAGACAGGAGCAATTCTGGGATAATATTTTTGAGATAGGTGGGTGGCCCCATCTCATTATACTGGCTTAAGAAAGATAAAATATCATATTGAATAAAAAGAGTAGACTTATCGGTAGTATTTTAAAATGGTAATGCAAATATATATATGAGTACACAGCATATCTTTGGGACTGGCAATGAGAAAACGTCTAAAATGCTTCTCAGTGGGTTTAGGAACAAGACAGCTGAGAAGCACTGGGACAGGTTGTGACCTGAATCCCTGGAAGGTGCTCTCTCCAAGCACCTCATTGGTGCTGAGGAATACCTGGACAGTGTCCCTTGCTTATGTTCATGAAGTTTGATGAAAGGTCACAGAACTGCAGTGGTATGGCCAGAGAGACTCCCCAAGATAGCCAGCACTATCCAACTTCCATCTACAGAACACGCTCACTGTGGAAGGTTAACTTCTCTAGCAAGGGGTCCACACAGGCAGCATTTCTCAGTCTGCTTTGTAGTGTAGTTTTCTTTGTGGGGTAATTCTCTGTTTGGCTCTTCAAAGAAAGTTTTATTTCTCTTTTGCCTTGACCTTAGCACATTGTGCTTTCCTTTTCATCTCTGCACAAACTGCTAGAGGGAATAACGAAAATAAGGGGAAAGTTTGTTTAACAGAAGTAGCCACTGTCATGTTTTATAATATGCCTACTGTGCAGTTCTGAAATTGTAGCTTTTATTTATTGTATTATACTTTCTGATTGTTGAATATATTTTAATGAAATCATTGCTTTCAGACTTTGTAGAAGGGTGGAGGGACATACTTTTAAGAAGCAGTAGATAAAAGAAGTTAATTGTAGTGACTTGGATAGTTGTGCAGGCTAGTTTTTATGTCAGCTTGATGCAGGGTGGAGTCTTTGGGAAGAAAAACCTCAATCAGAGAACACCCCTATCAGATTGGCCAGTGGAGGGCCAGTCCATGGTGGGCTGTGCTGTTCATGTGCGGGAAGCCCTGGATGCTACAGGGAAGCAGTCTGAACGAGCTAGAAGGATTAAACCATCAGCAGCACTCTTCCATGGCCTCTACATCGGCCCCTGCCTCTTGGTTCCTGCCCAGTCTGTGTTCCTGTCCTGACTTTCCTCAGTGATGGATTGTCATGTGGCACTACTTGCTGAATTAGATCCTTTTTTATTGTTCTTTTTGGCATGTGTATATACCTCTTACTGTGTGGATGCAATAAAGTGTAACAGTAAGTTCTGAGTGTTTGATGGTTCTCTTCTTGTTAATAACTTGTAGCATTTTGATTAATTTATAGATGTACAGTTAGTGTTGGCTTTTTACCGCACATGGATGCATTTATTTGACCTTCTGGCCACACTACTGAGGAAAGCTGGTGCTGTCTCCCTTGTTCCTCTTACCTCAGCTCTTGCCAAGCATTGGGAGGCAGTGACTGGTAAGAAGACCTTCAAAGGATTGGGGTGTCTCGCCTAATAAAAATAAGACAATCTTTATTATCAGCTAAATGTGTCAATTCTCCAGGTTGTTAAGGCATGGCATATGAAAGAGCTGCAGGGTACTTGACTTGAGAGTTTGCTGTACTCCTGATCAGCCTCCTTTCCCCAAATATGCAGGTTTGAAAAGCTGCAATAAATTTCAGTATGCCAAAAGCCAAATAAGAAAAGTCTGTTTTTTTCATAGAAAAATATAAAGATTATAAAACAATTAGATTTATATTTGTTCCCAAAGAAGTCAGTCACTTTTTTTTTTTTTTGCTACATCTGCATTCTGTGTTAGATGTGGATACATGGAATCTCAAATGCAAGCAATATCAAGATGGGAAATTTTAAAATATTATCTTTTCTCAAGACATTTTTTATAGCCCAGAAATACCAATAATGTGGTTATTTTTATATTTTCTATTTCTCATTAAAATAAGCAATGGACTATTTTAAATAAGTAAGTTTTGATTTTTTATAGTATTCTCATAAACTTTAACATAGCAGGACTTTACATATATATGTATATATAGTATTTATTAGTCTTTTTAATTTTAATTTTATTTAATTATTTTTAAAATATATTTTTAGCAAGCATATAAAGTAGGTTTCTATATGGTCTCTATACATGCTAGACAAGTGCTGAGCCATACCTCAACCATACCTCCAAACTCAGACTAATATTTTCTTAGTACCAAAGTAAAAATTCAGAAGTTAAAAATTCTTAAAACTTTAAATGTTAGCTCAAAGTAGTTATCCACATACTGTCCCCATGTATAAATACTGAAAAACTCATATAATGAAAACTTAAGTAGATTTCTTAACTTACTATGTTGCCTTAATACTGACTTTAAAACGTTTTTCTTATTCATGTATATATTGATAGCTTTGTATCATTAAAAATAAAAATAAGCTGGGCGGTGGTGGCGCACACCTTTAATCCCAGCCCTTGGGAGGCAGAGGCAGGCGGAACTCTGAGTTCAAGGCCAGCCTGGTCTATAGAGTGAGTTCGAGGACAGCCAGGGCTACACAGAGAAACCGTGTCTCGAAAACACCAAAAAAAAAAAAATAAATAAATAAATAAAAATAATTAAAATAAAATAAAAATAAGAATGCTATAAATTTAACTATTAAAACCAATCTGATTAATTTCCTCTTTAATTTTGAAGAAGTTGTCATTTATGTTTGAAATCATTCTCCTGTAGATACACTGTGTAGATGTGTGGGCCTCTCAGTCAAGTGCCCTGCCCTGACTATTGCCAGCCTCCAGTTCCTGTCTGTTCTCTTGGCTGAGGAAGAAAAGAGGCGTGTCCAGGACAAAGACAAAACAAATGAGTGCCAGACCCCAAGAGTGGCCTTACTTCTTGATGGAACTCAGGGAAGCCTTAGATCTTCAGAGCGACTTAATGAAACAATTCTTCAGGTGTGTAATCTCTTGACTTTTTTTTTTTTTTAGATTTTATGTATCTTTAAATGAATTCCCTTTCAGTACTTATCAATTTAAATGTTTTTCAATCATTTTACTAAGGAATCAATGTTCATTTTGATTAAGTAAGCATACAGTACCAAACTATAGTACATAACAAATATTTCTTTTACAATTAGTAGTATTACTAGCATTCTGTATCTGCCTCTGTGTGTATGTATGTGTATCTGTGTGTGCCTATGTCAGTGTCTGTTTGTCTGAGTGTGTATGTCTGAGTGTGTATGTGTGCTTTTCTATGTGTGTCTGTATGTGGGTGTCTATGTGTCCTTGTCTGTGTGTGTGTGTGTGTATGTGTGTGTGTGTATGCATGTATGTGTGTGTATGTGTGTGATTGGAGATTGAATCTGGGACTTCTTTCATGCTAGACAGACACTCTATTCCTAAGCTGTATCCCCAGATCCTTGTTTTACCTTTGATTTTGACATAAATTTTAAGTTGTTCAAGCCTGCCTTGAACTCACTCTATAATGTAAGCTAACCTTAAAATTATAATCTTCCTCTCTCAGAAATTTGAGCATGTGACATTACAGAATGGGGCATGAGCTTTCTGTAGTATATAGCTTGGTTGGTAGAGTGCTTGCATAAACATGTGTGAGTTTCTAGGTTCTATGTACAAAACCACATACACTGGTTATGGTGACACACACCGAAATTCCAGTACTCAGGACATAGAGGCAAGAGAATTGGGAGTTCAAGCAAGCCTAAGACATATGAGACCTAGAGATGGTTGGGGTGCCTTTAATACCATTTTGTGACTTTTATCTTCTGTCTGAAATGTGGAAAATTGATAGAATTCTGTATGAGAGATTTGCAAATCAGTTAGATCTGATGCACATGGTTGTGCTGTCTGACTCGTAGTCCGTCCCTTTGTTGCTTTCAATCTGGAGATTTTTCTCTCACCTTGGTTTGTGAATATTGTCCTTAAGAAGGTATTTATGGCATGACTACTTGTACATTTTTAGCATCGGTCTTGACTGTGTTGCAATGCAGGGAAGTCTGGTAGACAGACAAAACTGAGAGGGAAATGAGGAGATAGAATTTATGTCATAAAGTCAAAGGGCATGCTGCTTCTAGGTAGAAGAGGGCCAGCAAGAGAGGGAAGAGTAATAGGGTGTAATAATATGTGTGGAAATGTTACAATCAACCCCATCCCATTGTATACTACCAGAAATTTAATTAAAAGCAACAGCAAAAGGACAGGAGACACTCTTTGCTCCAGCTAAAGGATGCATGGAAGATTTATAGAGCTCCTTGGGGTAATTTTTTTCCCCTCTGTCTTAAGAAATCTGGTTGTTTTCTCAGTATCACTAAGAACCCTGACAGAGAGTCTCCTTTGTTTTGTCATCTGTCTGCAGGTGTCTGTCTGCATCTGTCAAAGCTTGGTCTCCTCTCAAAAGTTGTTTATTTTGATGAAACCAGAGCTTCCTTATAGATACTTCCTTACATCCATCCTCTCAGCTTTTCCCAGTGAGGAAATAGATGCTAGGATGGAGAAATGGCTTCATGGGTAAAGAGCACTTCTTGCTCTTACAAAGAACCTGGGTTTGGCTCCCAGCACCCACATTGTGGCTCATAACTGCCTGTAACTCCTGTTCCAGGGGATCCAATGCCCTTTTCTGATTGGCCTCCACAGGTTCTTAGATGCATGTGGTTTACATTTATACACTTGGGTGTACACACATGCACATAAAATAGATAAATCTTAAAAACTCAGTGCTGCATTGATGCCAAATCCAAAAAACAAAGTGGTTTAGTTTTTCCTACGATATTCATGGCACTATTGCATCAGTGGGTATATCTACTGCACTGTAGGTCATCGTAGATCACAAGATTCACAGCTCAGCAAGATTGATGATCATCCCACACTTAAGCACTGTGAAAACAAGTCAGTAGTGATGAACCTTCCAGATGACATGAGTATGTGTTGTCTTCATTTTACTGACCAACAGCTCCAAATGAGAAAATACATTCCTGGCATTAGACTTTATTTGCTAGTTTGTAGTGTCTAATAGCATCATTGTTGCCCCTGCTATAGGCTAATTCCACATATATGTGTGTATGTGTATAGATGTATATTTATATATGTGTGTGTACATATCTATACTTTTATTTTAAAAGTAAATTATTATTATTATTATTATTATTATATTATTATATTATTATATTCACTTTACATCCTGCTCATTGCCCCCTTCTCAGTTCCCCACTCCCTAGTGACCATTAGTAGATTTCTGTAATATTCTCCACCTTATTCTCCTTTAATAAGAGGTGAAAGCTACACTTATTTGTGGGTATGAGGATATGCATTTGCAATACAGTTAGAATTTATATTGGTTCAGAAAAATGAGAATAGGAGGTTATCATCTTGAATCTATGACCTCTCCAACAACAAATAACTGGCTGGGTTTATAATATCAGGCATGCATTTCCCTTCTTTTGAGTTCCTCAAGTCCAATTAGACAATGTTGGCTACCGTCAAGATAAAAGCAGCATTATTACCTCCAAAATAAAAGCACTGTAGGTATCTTTCTAGCCTAGCCAATGTTGTGTTTCTTGGAGTCACAGATAGTTATAGGTGTGCTGAGAATTTTGGTTTCCTTAACAAACACAGAAATATTATAGGAATATGTTTTCGTTTTAATCCCAGGTGTGGCATATGGGATATGATTGTTCACAGGAGCTATGATTTGCCTCATGCTCTAGCAGGGGCATGATTTTGCCAGATGCAGATAGTTTCTGCTGTTGTGTGATATTTGGAATTCTGGGGACTTTTCAGAATGTATATAAATGCTAGGGCCTGAGAGGTGGGGTGGGTTATTGGTTGTTTGCTGTTGGTTGTAGTTTGTTAAGTAGTCATGCGCAAAGAAGAATCAGTAAGAAAAAAATTAGATATACTGAGGGTGAAAATCAATCTTGCTCCTAGGAACTTGACATCCTTAATCAGCAGGAAGTAGTCTAACAATAACATCACCCTCTTTCCCCTCTATCCTTTTTTCTCTTCTATCTAGTGTTAGGGGATTGAAAGGGTAGAATAAAGGGGTAGAGAAGGTGGAAGAAAGAAGAACCCACAAAGTAGCAAAAGTCTGGCTACAACAGAACTGTTTTCTCTCTTAACAATTTGCACAGCACATTGGTGCACAAATGAGAGAAAGCTCTTAGGGAGGAGACTTCCAGGTCAGGTCCATCCTATTTCCTGCAAGTACTGTGACTGAAGTGCAATAAGGTCTTACCTTCAAATTCTGGGGGGGCAATGAAGGACCACAGCATAGCCTATATTATGTTACGGGTCTTTTGGACTCCACTGACTTACAACTCAAGAACAATTTCTTTTGATTGGTACTGGGGGTTTTCTTTAGCGAGTCTATGATACCATCGTTATTCTGTGTCATAACTCAATTTAAACTCTATGTCTATATATATACATATGCATATTTACTATATGTAATTTTAGGTAAGCACAAACTAATATGATTTCCTATGTCATTTTCAAATATCTTTAGTGTTATTCATCCCTCCTCCTTCTCCCTCTGCATTGCCTCTTACTCCTTTTTTACCCATTTTCTTCTTCACTGAACTTGTGTCCTAATAGTCTAGAATTCACTGTCCCCCTACCCCTTGGTTACTCTCTACTTTCTTGCTGTGCATTAATTTATACCCCTCCCCGCTAGAGGGACTTTGAGAATAATTTTAATTTTCTTCCATATGGATAATATCCTATTTAGGCTTTTCTCTGCAGAACGTTCATAGATAGTAATAATTTATTAAATTATAGGAATTTTTTGTTTTTAGTTTTTGTTGTTGTTTCACACAATACTTAATGTGCCTCTTATCTAAACATGTCTTGGTTCATAGCAGTTTTACTACAGATTGAATTTTTCTTCTAAGCAGTTTTGTCTGCCTTTTCTACAGTGCTATGAAGGAATATCCCCCAAAAATGTCCTGAAAAGAGTTGCTGCAAATGCCCTGATGTCACTTCTGGCTGTCAGCAGAAGAGCGCAGAGACATGCTTTGAGATGTGAGCATCACCATCAATTGTTTACTGACATCTTGCTAATTATATTTTCTACAGCTTGTTTATTTGTACTAAAAATGTAAAGAAATTATAGTAAAATTTCAATGACATTTAAAAAGTTTTTTTTCCATATAACAGTACTGAAGTCATTACTTTTAAATTTTATTTTTAAGATTTATTTTATTTTTAATTATGTGTATGTGTGTATATCTGTGTGTTTGTATGGGCATGTGGGTAGCCTTGCTTGTGGAGGATAGAAAAGGTCACTGGATCCTTAACCTGGAGTTACAGGCTGTTGTGAGGTGCTTAACATGGGTATTAGGAACTGAGCTCATATTCTCTGCAAGAGTTTTATATTAGTTATGTGGTTAACCACAGAGCACTCTCTAGCCCCACATTGATTGCAAAAAAAAAAAAAAAGAATAAGCTGGGAATATAGTGTTTAGGAAGCACAGAACTCTGGGTTGGATCCCCAACTCTAAAACATCAGTCAATCAACAATACAAAGATGATACTTGTAGATTGTGTTTCTATTTGCATGTAATGATTATTACTCCAGAGAATATGTGTGTGTACACACCCACACACACATACACACACACACACACACACACACACACACACATATATATATATATATATATATATATATGTATATATATGCATGTATAAAGAAATTTCAAGATGTAACCTATTGTTTAGCTTCATAATTAACTAGTATATACAAGCATATTTTATACACCTAACACACAAGCATAGTTTTTATAGTATAGTGAAGACTACAATATCAAATAAGTAGTATTTTTATATAAAATTTCATACTATAGGGTCATGATTTCCCTTCTGTACATCAGTGAATACAAGTCTGAGAGGTGAAAGAAAGTAATTAAAAAAAAAAAACCCATCTACTCAACTAATTATTTGCTGTTAAAATAAAGCATGTAAGCTGTAAAATACAGTAGACCTGGAAACTCTAAGAAAGGAAAACAAGGGGCCTCTGATGCTGTGTTCTTTTGCCCCTTTAAACCCTCACTCTTTCATTGTATAGTTGAATGGATTATCAGTGTGTTGAGTATTTGCAGCCTTAATGTCTTCAGGAACAGAATGGCCCCTTGACAGTTGCAGCCTTTTTCTTTCAGCTGATCTCATAGAAAACTGTATGGAGCAGATGAAGCACATCAATGCACAACTGAACTTAGATTTGCTGAGGCCTGGGAAAGCAGTACTGAAAAAAAAGGTGACTTCAAGGTCTGAATTCTCTTGCAAGGGAAGAGGGATAGAGAGACCAGGTCTCCATTGCTCTCGTGTCTACAATGAGCACAAGGTTGAAATCAGTGTTTGACTTACATGACAGATAGAGGCAGGTATATTATTGAGGTCAATCTCATTTGAAAATCCTTAAGTGGGATTTATATGTTATTCATTCCTCTTATGCACAGTTAGAAATATGTACATTCACATAATATATTTCTGAAATATTTTATACAATGAAATATATGAATAAAAGTGTTAAGTTTTCAAGGGATGAAATCTGTAACAACTGTAATTTATTTGTGTTTGGACAGTTCATACATTTCAAATTTATTATCTCATGAATAAACACTTATTACAACATAGTGACAAAATCCTGCAATTGATGAGGCAAGATTTTCCCCCTCACATTCTGTATATTTTCTTTCATGATTCCCAGATGTTTGTTCTAGCAGTTAATTGCTTGATTGTGTATATAAATCTTACCTTTTTGTAAATACAATATAACATAATAAATATATATTACCTGTGGCCTTGCCATAATTGTGACCAGTAACATTTACACCTCATTTTTTCAGAAAGTACATGTGAATATTTAAATATACAAATAAATATTCCATTTATTAAATACACACACACACACACACACACACACACTGGCTCGTTTTAAAAGCACATAGTACTTTTTCAGAGGACCATAAGTTAACTTTCAAAGGATACAATGTTCTCTTCTGATTATTGTAGGGACTGAATTCATTCACATGAACATACCCACATATGTATGTATATATGTATGTACATATGTATATATGTAAATGCATGTATATATATATGTATGAGACAAGATGTTATATAAATATATGCATGTAATTTAAAAGTAAAGTTAAATCTTTAAAAAGAAAAAAAGACAAAGCCTTATTTATTAGGTTAACTCTTAAATGGTAACAAAATCCATGTTTGGCAGCTTCCTTTTCTGCTTCTTATTTTTCTGCCTAGCCAAAAGCCATAGTCATCACTGTGAAAGTCAGCAGGGGCCTGATATGATGGGAAACCAGTCAGTACCTGCCTGCCTTGATTGAGAAGTAACATGGAAGCTGTTATATATCAGAATTCCTCCATGCCTGACGGGACAGCAATAGCTTTTTTTTGTGGTGCATGTATTTCTTGATATATGGTCACCATACCTTGTCAGTGTTCTCAAAGTGATGTTAGTTGGGCATGATTACAGCACAGCTGCAGTGGACAGTGACCCCGAAGGAGGGAATTACTGTTTCTAAGGGAACTGCATTCATGCTTTTCAACTTCTCTGTGTCTATACAGGAGGATGGCTTCATTAAAGAATTAAGCATCACCATGCAGCTCCTAAGAAACTGCCTTTATCAAAATGAAGAATGTAAAGTAAGTAGAGAGCCTCAGACTGCTGATAGCAGTTCAAGTAGTGAGTGGCTAAGATTTATATGAAGTAGTCCAGGAAGGAAAATGGACCTTCTGAATTCAGTTGTTAAAGATGTATAGTTGATTGTTTCTTCAGCCCAGAGTTAATTCTCAAAGCTGGATGACTTTAATCATGCTGTCCTTCAACACTAATGACATTCCTATATCAAAGCTTGCACTTCATGATTGAAATGTAACTTCTTGAACTACCCCTTCATTCTATATTGTTAGGCATTTAGATGGTTTTTTTGACTAGATGGCTGTGTATGTCTTAGGAAGTGGAGGTTTTCAAAGATGTTTGTCAAAACTGATTATTCTCAGGGAGAAAGTGACAGTATTTATAATTATAAAGAAAGAAGAATTATAAAGAAAGGTATGACTGTTTTGCTCAGCATGGTCATGCTACCTAAAGGAAGCCCTACCTTTCATATCTGCTGTCATCCATAGCCTTTGCACAGTACTCTTTGAAAGTCACTGAGTTATCTTGCTTTCTTTGTAAGTATTGGTTCTGTCCACTTAAGCCATCACGATGGCACTATTGTGTGACAAAGAATCTTCTGAACTCATCAAGTTGCTCAATGTGGAATGACCTCACTTTTGAGGAATTAGCTTTATTATAAAAAAATCAGTGAGACAAAGATAAATTGTAGAAATTTCTTTTGTTTTAAACTTTTTTACTTTGTGCTCTTATTTGTCATTAATTTGGAAAAATTTGATAAATATTAATTATATAAGCTACATTAAGTGAAATGCAGGTAACAATTTTTTTTTAAAAAGTATTTGTTTATACATATATGGTGATTAGAATGAGTAAGACCCCTGTAACCTCTCTCTATATTTATGAATGAGTATTTGAATGCTTAATCACCCCAGAGTGGAATTGTTTGAGAAGGATTGGAAGGATTAGTGTGTATGGCCTTGTTGGAGTAGTTGTGACATTGTTAGAGAAAGTGTGTCACTGGGAGGAGGTTTGAGGTTTTCAAAACTCACAGCAGGCCCAGTCTCCGTGCCTGCTGTCTGCAGATGAAGATGTAAAGCCCTCAGCTACTGCTCCAGTACATGCTTGATTGCTTCCTACCATGATAATCATGGACTAATCCTCTGAAACTGTAAGCAAGCCCCCAATTTATGATATTCCAGGCAAAACATGATGAAGCCTTATCCTGGGCAGGGAGAAATGTAAAGGGGGTACATAAGAAGTAAGTCTGAAGAGTTAGGACAGAAGAAAGGTGTAGAATGAATTCCAGACTCAAGCTGCTTACTAATGTAGGAATTATGATAGACATACTGCAGTGATGAAGGACTTGATGCTCAGGCTTCCCATGTGTGTGCTGTGTATGTCTTTGATCCATCCAGGTGGAGAACTGCGTGTAGCCAAGTGTGTATGAGCTTGAGGAGTTATGCGTGCTGGGAATAGTAGGAGTGTATTATTAGTATTTGCACTCAGCATTCTACTTGAAAATTTCTAAGACAGTATGTCATAATAGGTTTGATCATATATTTAGAACACATATAAGAGAAGGCTGCAAAACAGAGGGGTCTAGAGAAGAATATACATAAGACAGAAGGAAGTGAACACAGAGAAACCTGCAGTAAATGCCCCAGTGCTAGAGAGTTTAGGAGCCACGAAGGTTGGAGTGGGCTCAATCATCAGAACAGAAAACAAACTGAAGGGGGCTGGCTGTGAAATGTGAGAAGTGTTAATGACAGCAGTGAGCATTCTGTCTACAGCTTGATCATTGCATGACATGAGTACATTTGGCTCTCCTACTGTGGAAACTACTTACTGTAATCAGAGAAATGAACATGCTAAGGACTAGTTAATAAAGATAGAGGGGAAAAAAGAACTAATGGAAAGATCAAATTCCTGAGGAGAAGGGAGAGCCACGTTTTAGAGGGGCAGATAGATGTATTCGTTTCTGAGAAGAGGAGTGCCAATGTGTCGTGCTGATTTGTATATAGTCACTGCTCCCACTGACCTGTGATAAACTTGGGAGCAGGTGCTTCTTGTGACACTGTGATGAAGCAGATACAAGGAGTGTATCTCCCTCAATGAGTATGAAAAATATAGTAAAACTAATCATGATACAGAGAAATCTGTGATAATTGAAATCAATTTTTAGATTAAAAAAAGGAAAAGGCAGAATCGATAAGAGTATTTTCTTGAATACAAATCTCTGTCTCTGGACCTTGTTTGAGGCCTTTTAGAGTTCATTTATTGCTAAGAGATAATCACTTTTCTGAATGTTTTCTCTAATATATCCTGGCTACCCTTCAAGAGACTGGGCAGTCTCCTGATCCGGGCTGCCCAACATGAAGCACCGGTGAACTGAGGAAAAGTTCTTCCTTACACGTAGCAAAGATGAATTAAACTATTACCTTATGTGGATGACAACTTTGGGGGTTATTTAAACCTAAGATTACATTTCCACATGTCCAAACTAATGGCTGGTCTTATTTCTTTTGCAAAACAGGTGGCAGCTCTTGAAGCACATCTTGTGCCTGTATTGCACTCTCTCTGGCCTTGGCTTTTGATGGAAGATTCATTGATGCAAATTGCCTTACAGTTGCTTTGTGTCTATACTGCAAATTTTCCAGCTGGTAACTAGAGTCCAGTGTTGTTTTTGATGATAAATTAAAATAATAGTTTTATGTGATACTATACTGAACTAGAAAAATATGTATGTTGATGTATTTTTCCTTATTATGTATGTGTTAGTCAAAGGCAAAGTTTCTTATGGGTCTTAAAGCTCCAGACCATTTAAGAATATATTTGTTGACCTGGGAAAGTCATTGGATAGTTCAGGAAATAGATTGGCTTGATTTTATATGGTTGTGGGAAACTGCATTCAGAGGGAACATCCAAAATGTGAAAATTAATGAAAAAGCAAGTGAATATTAGGTCTTTAATAGATTCTAGAACAGGAGACAGGTATGATGAAAGTTAGTTCAAGATACTATTGGTTTTGTGAAAGTTGATATAATTGTATTCATTCACATGGAAGTTATTTTGACAACCTATTAAGGGCCATGCATTGTGAGTTGTAATGAAACTGATTAGACTATGAGGAAAGCACAAGGGTAGATGATTATAAGAAGAGAAGAGGTGTGAAGTCACTGATTTAGAAGGTGAAAAGCAAACATCAAGGGGTGAAATAATAAGTGTGTTAGCTGTTTAGTAACTACATGGTCAGATGTATAATTTTGACCACTCAGCAAGTATGCGTGATTTCCTTTGGCATAGCAACAGAAATGTCCACATACCAAAGGATGCATAGGGACGGGATGGGAAATGAAGTCAAGTATGAGCTCTTCTCGTCACAGCTTTGTGCTGTGATGACTTATTTCTTTGAATAGTCTGGTACCTTAGGCTGCCTGCTTCACTAGCCTACTTAGAAAGTCTCCTGCATGTAACAGAGTGAAGCTTATGAACTACCATTCTGTGACGAGTTGTGAATCAGAATTGTCCTCTCTCCCTTCTGTTACTGCTTTCTCTGTCCCTTTCTTGGACAGTCTCTTCTCAATGTGCCTTCTATCTCAACCCTCCCTGCAGGGTGGCTAACCTAGCATAGCCTGTCTCTGAAATGTAGAGTCGAGTGTGGTCCTCCCTTATATTAGCTTTCATCCTGTGCATCTAGAAAAGTTGGAGGGGCAAAACTTGAGTTGCTTAATGTGAAGCAGCAATACATATTTTGATATAAAAAAATTAAACTAATTTGTACTATATGCATCCTTAAAATGTATGAGAATAGTAGAAGTGGTTAGGGTATCACCAACCTAAGGCAGACATACTGTTTTTCTATTTGATGTGTGTCTAAGCAAAAATATATCATTTAGTGAACACATTGATGTCGAATATAGTTATGAAGTTAAGAATACAGGAAAGTTACCATATTTTTTCTTGTACTTATCACAAATGAGTTTATTTCACAGACTGTTCAATTCTTATATGACTATACAAGCTGTTCTGTTTGCATGAACTTTCACAAAGTAATTCTGCTTTGGATTTAGATTACAATACAGTCACCAAAATACATTTCTAACTCTCCCATGTTTTTTGTTTTGTTTTGTTTTAATCCCCTAATAAATCTCATATGGTTATCTGATTTATTCAGAATACATTGAACTCTGGAAAGCCATAGATACCACTGCTAGCTCCTGCTGCCTATGAGCTCTGTGACCTTGAAATCCCATGATCAGGCTTTGTGAGCTCTTTATCTTTATCTGGGTACTGTGGAAAATGGTGTTTGAGCTGTCCCAGTTACCTTTCATTGCTAAAATTCTATACTTCCACACAGGCTTTTATTTCCAAGCCTTCTTTATAAACTATTTTTAAAAACCCATTATGCTCATCTAATTCTTTCTTTAAAAAACAAATAAAAAAAAGTTGGCATTTTAATGCTCCATTGAGATAATTGGCCCCTGAGTGAGCTCAGTCAATCTGTTGGGTTGAGTGTACATGTTAGCATTAGGTTTCAGTGCTCACTTGTAGTTCATAGGTGACTGTCAGATATGCTTACTACTTTGTGTTTTAAAAACTAAGCAGCAGAACAGAGGCGACTCAGTGACAGGCTGTTTCTTTTGAAGGCTGCAGTTCCCTTTGTTGGTCAAATTATGGACAGTATATTCAAACTGCACACAGAGGCACCCCCAGTAGCTCCCTGATACTGTGTATCCTGAAACTGGCTTCTCAGATGCCTGCAGAGAACACCACCATTCAGCAGTTGGTTTTTATGTTTCTTTCAAACTTGGCCTTATCTCATGACTGCAAGGGAGTAATTCAAAAGGTAAGTACTTAGCCTCTCCTATGTGTCATAAAAGAGTTATTTGCAAAATAATCCTGTCAGTCAAATTTTAGAAATTCTTTTGGTTCTAGGACTGCTTTCTTATAATTCCAAGACATTTTATTTTAAAGGTTTGTAAAAGATTTAAGAGGCTAATTGCTTAAATCCAGTTCGGGAGGCACTAAAATTGAAGCAGAAGAAGTTTTTTATTAGTCTGTGTCCTTTTAATTATATTGTAGCTGTTTTAACTAAAAAGTAGTGATTTTAGAAAAACATTGGTGTTATACAAATAATATATTTGATCTGTAAGTAGACTAGTCAAACCAATTTCCGTTTACTATTGTGACAGAAAGTTGTATGAAATCAAAGTTCCTTTGTCCCAGTTATATTTTTACATCTTAATGGCATAGTATGCCACTTATGAGGTCTCTGGATGTGCAGTTCTAAAACTTCACTTTTTATCACTAATTTTAACTGAGTGTATAAAGAAGGGGTGTGAGTGAGACAAATTCTGGTACAAATATGCAGGAGTAGAGCATCTTTATGGTTATATATGAACAGAATCCCTACTTGGGAATATCTTTTAAAATTTAAATATTATCAGATCATCTGTTACTTTTTTTAAAAAAAGATTTAGTTATTATTATATCTAAGTACACTGTAGCTATCTTCAGAGGCACCAGAAGAGGGCATCAGATCTCATTACAGATGGTTATAAGCCACCATGTGGTTGGTGGGATTTGAACTCAGGACGTTCGGAAGAACAATCAGTGCTCTTAGCCACTGAGCCATCACTCCAGCCCCATCTGTTACTTTCTTGTGACACTGACTTCAATGCTTCTGTTTCTTCTGCTTGGAGGTCAGACAGGATTCATAGGAATTCACTGTCCCCCTCTGTCTTTCATGTTTCTGAACCTCAAAAGATAGTTGGGATATAATCACCAAAAAAAAAAAAGCTAATATCTCTTATTCTAAGGAAATTGGATGATTGGTCTTATTAGGGAAATATTTTCTATAGGAAATTGCACCCTGCTCACTCTGACTCATGAGTGTCCTCATTATATTTTTTAGAAATTTCTTAAGCCAGTTGATGTGATGCTATCTTGAAATCAGCCATGGAGGGAACATTCATACCATGAAACTTGACAAACACCACAATCAGAGATCTGCCTCTCCCTCATACAGCCAGTTCAATTGTTTATTTACTATCATACAGCAAGATAGTTTTTTCATGTACATGCTGATATTTCTACAAGTCATACATATGTGTTCATGTGAATATTAACCCTAACCCTGATATATATATACATATATATATACATATATATATGTATATATATACATATATATACATATATATCACACACACACACAAATCACTTCCAAAGATCTCATCTTGAGCTAAATACATGGGATTGCCTTCTTCAAAATGAGAGGTATATACATGTGAGACCATGGTACTGGCCAATATTCCACTTTCTACCACCACTCCCTTGTAGAACATGTTGATGGGGTGCAGAGTTGGAACATCCAGAGTTATAAGTGCCAATCTCATGTTTGGCATGTGACTTTGAGATGGAGGCTTATTTTCCTTACATTTCAGTGTTACTTTATTATTATTATTATTATTAAACAAAAATACCTCTAACACAGCAAAAACTCTGTTTAAATTCCGGTCTGAGAGACCTGAAGGGTGCTGCAGGGTTGGAAAAGGAGCCTGCAAAGCCTGTAGTATCTCCAGACCAACTGAAAGAGAGAGAGAGAGAGAGAGAGAGAGAGAGAGAGAGAGAGAGAGAGAGAGAGAGAGAGAGAGAGAATAAAAAAGGCAAGTCTATGGATGATGCTTTTAAAAAGTGGATTTAGGAGATTGGAAAGAAAGAGGGTCAAACAGAGCTGTGTAGCAGAGAATGATGAATCTATACCCTTCACATATTAGCCAGCAGGCTGCAAGCACAAAGATCATGCCCGAGGAGCCATGGAGTGATGTGAGGTGACTTGGAGCTCCCATTGAATAGGAACTCCCAAAGAAACATGTCATGTACTAAGCTTGTCCCCGCTGGCCAGCTCCCAGCATGGAGCTGCCCTGCCTACCCGCAACACCACCCAGATTCTGCAACAGCAGGATATCCATTGAGACAATCTCAGTGATTGTTCAGTATTTATGGTGTTTCAGAAACCAGAGTCTTTGAACCAGAACAACAATTTGTTGCTATGAATATTTATATGTAAAGTTATTTGGGCAAAAAGTGTGCTGTGTGATACATTGCAGTCTCAGAGCAGTAAGTGAATGATGTAACTACAGGGTTGCATTGGATAGGGAACATGTCATTACTGAGTAGGGCCAACGGAGGGGAGGAGGGTGTTGTGCAACAGCCTGGAGCTTGTGCAGACTCAGTCCCTGAAAATACTGTCCTATTGCACATTCACCATGGTTCTGAGCAACATGGATATCTGTGCTGAAGAATTGTCCATTTTCAGAATTGAACCTCCTCAAGAGACCTCTATGGTCTGTGCTTCCCTGTTGATATCTGTGTTGAAGCCTGAGGTCTATATTGATGTCTATGGTCTGGGCTGCCATTAGAGGGTATGTGAATGGCCAAGATCTGTGCTACCACTGGAAGCCAGATGGACATCTATAGTCTGTGATACTGCAGGAGGCCATATTAGTGTCCATTGCTGTCAGAAGCCATGCTGATGAGAGTGGCCTATAATGTCTCACCTGAGGCAATATTTATGTCTATGTCCCCTGTTACCACCAAAGGCCATTTAGATGTTCATGGTCTGTGCTGCCACCTGAAGCCATGTTACTGCTGGAGACCATATTTGTGATTATGGCTCAGGTTGCCCCAGAGACCATGTTGATGGCCTTAGCCTGTGCTGCCACTGAGGGCTATGATAATATCTGTGACCCATGCTGCTGCAGAGGGTCATGTTGATGTCCATGGTCTGTATTGCCACTGGAGACCATGCCGAGATCCATGGCATATGCTGATGCTGGAGACCATGTAGATGGCTGTGGTCTGTGCTGTCGCCAGAAACCATATGGAAGTCCTTGATCTATCCTCCCACTGACAGTAAAGAGCAAGGGAGATACTTTTGTAGAGGTATCAGTGATTGCGAAGTGACAGTTGAGAAAGAGGTACATGGACGGCTATGTGACAACCCCTACCCCCACCTCACCCCACCTGATCTTCCTCAAAATAGAAACAGCTTAGATAGAAAGCCATCAAAGAGAACTCTTAAAAAGTATGATAAGGGACTGGAGAGATGGCTCAGCGGGTAAGAGCACTGACTGCTCTCCCAAAGGTCTTGAGTTCAAATCCCAGCAACCACATGGTGGCTCACAACCACCCCTAATGAGATCTGATGCCCTCTTCTGGTGCATCTGAAGTCAGCTACAGTGTATAATAATAATTTTTTTTTTAATTATGATAAGGATGCTAAAGTATAGCTTTCCACAATTACTGACTTTTGGCAGAGAAGGACTCAGTTTTTTATAAGGGGCTGGCCACTGGGGTTTGACTAGGGTTTGACTATGTTCCAGTGAGTATATAGGCAACACAAATTGAACCTTTTTTCCCTCCTTTTTGGGGGCAAGAAGGTCACAAGGGTTGAGGTGCAGACCTGGGAGGTCCGGGAAGTGAATGTAATCAGGGTGCATGATGTGAAATTCCCAAATAATAAAAATATTATGTTGGAGGGGAAAAAAGAACATTGTGAAATAATATGAATATAATCCATTTTTAGGGAACATAAATCAAGTCTGTTTTAATTAGGAAATTCTAGAGACTTACATTGCTGTGTTAAGTAATAATCAGCCTAAAGCCTTCCAGTTGTGCCTCTCTTCACTTACCAATGGCCATGAAAAAATTGCAGTAGCACCATTGTATAACTTTAAAATGTCTCATATCTTTCTCAACACACTCTCACCAGAGTATAAAATTGTTTCAAACCATCTTTAGAACCCACAGTGAAGAAAAGCCCATAGCATAATATATTTTCAAGCAGGTACATGTTTTGGAACACTTGTCAGCTCTGAGCTTCTAATATGATGTATCTAAATGGGAAAGTCGAGGAACTGTTTTAAAAAGCATCCTTTGTGCTAAGATGAGACACAGGGAAGTTTTGAGAGACATGCAACACTTGGTTTAGAGTAGTTTTGCTGTTTGGGAAATATGCTAGCAGTAGCTCATTCCATTATTATCCTCAAAGTTCTTTCTCTATATAGACATACTAAAATTAATTATTTGAATTAAATCCAGCATCCTTATTTCTGCCCATGAGGACTCAATAGATAACCTAGTGTAGATTATCAATACCGAATAGGAGTCATTCTGTACAGGGCTATCATGCAAGTGATGCATTCTGCTCCTTAAATATACCAGTGACCAAAGCTTCTATAGGTCACCCTAAGCCTCTGCTTGAGATTATTGGGTTCTATTTTGTTTGTATGTGCTCAGTATATAGATACTATCATAGAGTTACATTATTGATGCTAGTTTGAGGAATTGACTTTATTTGAAGATTAAAATAACTTCTGCAGTTCAAATAATACAGTTTCCTTGTCTCTAAGTTTAATAGAATGCCATATAGCCATGAAATTTTTTCTGTAATGAGAAAATATAGAGTAAAATGAATGTAAAAGTATGTTCATAAATTTATGAAGAAAACACCTGTAGCTATAGTGATAGGAAATGCCTTCACTCCTACAGAGTTATTAACTCCTGTGCAGGGTGGATTTGAGTTTTGTTTCTTTCCTCCCACAGGATATCTTTAATGAGTAGCAAAATTGCTAGAAGGCAGATAAGAAAGGGAACTCAGGAGGCCAACTCTGAATTATCAACCCTAAATAATTGAGTTGACTGTAGTTTGTTTTATCCATCATCCGAAAAAAAAAATAACAGGAATTAAAATTTAAGCACTATTTTGTTCTTACCACTGTATTTATTAATACTTGCAAGTTGTGTAGACAAAGTATTTGGAAGAAAGAGAAATTAAAATCTGGGAGAAGGATATCAAATGCTTCTTAATTGGTCACCAAGGGACTAGGCAAGTAATGAAAAGCACCTGAAAAGAAAAATACTATTCTGTGCTTACCCACAGAGCAACTTTCTACAGCACTTCTTGTCCCTGACATTGCCTAAAGGAGGAAATCAGCATCTCAGCACTGTGGCCATTCTGTGGTTGAAGTTGCTCCTGAATATGTCATTTGGAGAAGATGGACAGCAAATGATCCTGAGGCTAGATGGCTGCTTAGACTTACTCATAGAGATGAGCAAGTACAAGCACAAGAGCAGCCCTCACATGCCTCTGCTGATCTTTCATAACATTTGCTTCAGTCCTGCTAATAAGCCTAAAATCCTGGCTAATGGTAAGTTGTCACCTTGTGGACTCATTTCATACACGTTGTGATGTGTACACAGTTTTAATCAGATTGAAACACAAAGTAGCTCTATAATTTCCCACCTCCTTTGTCTGTGGGAGGCAAGGACTCTGTGGGGGTTGGGGTATAGGTATTCAAGCATGAACCTAGCCTCTAAGGTTGATCAGCAACTGTCACTCAGTGGACATACTGGGTGCAGAAGGTACCTGGGAAAGAGCAGCGGTGGGCAGTGGTGCTCTCAATCTCACCCTCTACTTCTCTGTGTCTCTTCTTGATCTATTGTTACTCTAGCTTCCCATCATTTCTTATCTGTCTTTGAGTAAATGAAACTTTCTAGAAAGAGATGCCCCAGTTGTAACCCCTGCCCTTCACCTGTGCTTCAGTTCCCTTCCCCAATCTGCCTTTCTCCTTAGCATGATCATTATCTGATATACAATGATTTTTTTATGCATATGACTTTTTATTTCTATGTCATTTATATTGGGACATAAGCTATTTGGAGTCAAGAAATGTGTGTGTGTGTAGCATCTAGAGCTGTGTCAGTCACTAGTAAGCACTCTATAAACATTTAATAATTGTGAGAAATCCTGAGAGGCAGAGTTGGAGGCCACAACCAGATAGGGAAATAAGCTGTACAGGCTTAATTCTCAGATATGTGTAACTGGAGACAAGAATTCAAAAGGAGTCAAAGTGGGGCAAGGAATGAACCGAATTGGAAGGATCTGTTTCTGAAACCACAACTACCATTAAGATAGGTGTACATTCATGTGGAATTGTATAAGACACACCCTATTTTGATACAGGAAAAGGGAGAAAAGGGAAAAAAAGAAGGAGGTGGACTCATCTATCTGGTCTTGAAATGAATGCCCTCACTTTACAAAGTTTCTCTGAAACGGAATTCTCTAGCACAATATACTTTGTTTTGATAAAAATGAGTTTATGAAGACAGGAAGTGCCTATCCTCTGCTAGTATATGGTAGATAGTTTTAAGACATTAATCCTACACTCCTTTCATATTTTACACTTAATTTTTCTCAGAGACTTTACCATCCCAAGCTTTCCAAGTGAATAGAAATGACACTGTGCACATGTTTTGTAAGCATAAAGTGGTGCTTCTCTTTTTCTGATAGTAGGTATAGAATTGCTGAAAAGGTTATTCAGAAATTGTTCAAGTTGAACCATCTTCAAACTCACCTGAACTGACTGGATTTGTACCCAGTCTTCCACCATTCCTCTGCTGACAGTGCTTCCTACCACTGGGAGATGTATATCAGTGCTTATCGTTCATTCCTCTTCTATTGCATCTGGTTTGGTCCTCACATCTGTAAAATGAGGATAATAATAAGCCCCAGTTGAGGTGATAAGATGCATACAGATCATCTGCTGACTGTCCTGGTTTGTGGAAGCAGCTCAATAGCATCTGTTATTGTTTATTCCCCATTCTCATAGTAAGTGATTTTTTTTTTTAAATCCCTTGCTTATAACTGTTGAGTCAGGAAAAGGAAAAACTTTTGGAGAACTGAGGAAGTCTACACTTTCCACTTCTAGATCTCTGGATTTTTGTTATGGATTTCCCTATAATCAGCAATGTTTTCTGTCCCTCATCAGTACTAAGCAGATGGACACAGTTGGAGAGAAGTCATTTCTCCAGCACTCTCACTCTTGACCTCAGTGGGCTTTCTAGGCAGAGGTCAAGTAAGAGCCAGCAGCTGTACAAGCTGTATGTAAAGCTGTGAAGACCTGTCACAGGCTTTCCACATGGTGAGCTAAACAGACTTTGGAAGAGTCAGCTAAGTTACAGAACTTACTCAGGCAGGCTGCATGCCTCTAATCAGTAGCATCAGACACGTGGTATATACATACCGTTAGGGTGGATTGTGCATTGAGTCTGACCTGGGTGCTAAAAACATCCACTGCCTTCCCTGTTTTAGGTTATGTTCAGGGTGAATGTCTTTTGTAAAAGCATACTGAATAAATGACATAAAAATTCACATCAAAGTGTTAAAGGAAAGATAGTGGGAAACTTACAGGCCAATTTTGATCGAAAGCTTGTGTCTAGGTGGACAGCTCCTTGCCTGAAGGAAATTTGCCAGTATTATTGCTTAGCTTTTGTCTAGAACATCAAAGAAAAAAAGAAGAAGTAATGACCTTCAGGTGAGACTCTTACTGTCTGTCCTTTGTGCATGAAGCTGAGGCTTCAAAGACCCATTCTTGAAGGAGAAAAGTAGATCAGAGTAAAAGTACTCCCCCAGCCTTCATTTGGATGAATAAAGAACAGAAAAAGATAAGTGGAGATACAGATGGGTTCCATGGGCTACCCCTCCCAGACTTTTCATGCTTGGATACATGTTCTTGATGTGATCCTTGGTTGGTTAATGGCGATCAAAAATCTTATCAGAAGCAAAATTTCTCTTCTGGATGAAGGACAAGTTCGTCCTGGACCATAGGGAACTCCACAAATATCTTTTCAGAACACTAACTAGAACAGTTATTCAAGTACACTGGAAAGGTAATGATCTGAGTAAGAATAAGCAGAGGAACAGATATCAACTTCTCTACCCAAACTGCAAATAATTATAATTTCTAGATTATATATATATGTATATATATATGCATTATATATGTATATGTATATACATATATATAATATTTCTGTCATTTCAGAATTTTCTATTGGACATTGTTAATTTAGAACCTTAATAGCCTGTATTTAAATTAATATGGATGTCTGTCATTAACAATATACAATGAAGGTGTAGCAAAAGAGATAATTTAGGAACTAGAAAATAGATTAGCAAAATATTATTCAGAATGCAATAGATTGGTAGAAAGATGAGAAAGGATTGGAAGCATGAGTGTTACGTGATATAACAAGTACCCCGAGACAAGCTGATGGTTTTATAAACTCTTAGATGATGATGAGGAAATGGCTAAGGGATTATGGCTGTTTCTTTTGTGAGCAAGGAAAGGTTTGTTTCAATCTTACAGTCATGAAGAAATGCCAAGGCACTTGAAGCAAAAAAAATCAGAAGAATTCTACTCACCTGCTTGCTGCCTGCTCTTGGTCACCTAGCTTCCTCATACAGCTCAGGATCAACTGCCTAGGGGATTACTCTATCCACAGTGGGATGGACCAAGCTTTATTTTTAATAATCAAGAAAATGCCCTGCCTCATCTCCCCAACAAAAGAGCATAGGCCAATCTGATAGAGACAATTCCTCAATTGAGGTTCCTTCTTCCCTGTGTCTCAAGTTGACAACCAATAGCAGTCATCATGGGCTGTCTTAACAAAGAGACTACAAACTGAAGAATTTCATCTTTTGTTTCTGTGGTTCAACTCTCTGCTTTTCTGTTTTCTTTCTTTCTTCTTTTTCTATTTCATCTTTGAGAATTTCATACAATGTGTTTTGATCATCCACACCCCATCACCTCTCATGCCCTACCCACCCAAGTTCTCCCCCTCCCCACCCCACCTTCAATCCCTGAATCCAATCAGTGCTACCTGCATACTCTTTCAGTGTGTAATCTTCATTAGAGTGTGGTTCCTTTCCTATTTGTATCCCCTTTATCTCCTTTACTTGTCTTAGTGTTATACCTAAGACTTTCAATAGTATGCTGTACATGATGGGTGAGAATGGAAATCCTTGTTTTGTTCCTGATTGAAGTGGCAGTGTTAAGAGCTTTGCTCCACATAGGATGGTGGCTATACCCCACTCACCAGGGACTACACTCTTAAAGAAAACTGACTCTCTCTCATATCAGCTATTAGTGCCAGTATCGTCTTGAGGGGTAGGAAGATTCCAAGCCTACCTCTTCAGTACATGATAGTCTGGTTTGTGTGTTCAGACCTTGTGCATGCTGTGACAACAAAAGTGGTCCACTTGCCCTGTTGTGTCTGGAAAGCAATATAGAGCAAGGCCACAGCCACATCAAGAAGCTTGTCTGATAGGGGTTGCATGAGACACTAATGATTTAACCAATCTGTGACTAATTGATTCTCACAAAATACTTCCATTGGTTTCTTTTCTCGAGCTTTAATATTCACAGTTAATTTGTAATTGTCATTCAGTCATGAGTGATGAATGAAACTGCATCCTAATTTCTATCCTGTAGGTTTTAACCTGATAGTACTATACTTAAGTTGTTTCACACCCCATGCAGGATATGTTCATTTAACTGAATTAATCCCCAAGCTTTCTCGATAAACCAACCTTGGTTAAAGCATGTTTTGAATTCTTGGTGTTTATATTTCACTCTTGTTGATTTACTTTTAAGCCACTTAAGGTATTTAAAACTCCTAGATTTATAATCATTTATAGTTTTCTATTATCTGTCCCTGTTCTTTAATTAGAATTCATGCTACTTGAATGTAAAATGCCTTGTGTGCTTTTTTTTGTATGCACGTTTTATTTCATGATAAAATGATGTCTAAAATATTTTACTCACTTGATTTGCAGAGAGACAACACATTATTTAGCTTATAAATGTGGTTTATTGAAATGGTAAGTGATAATTGTTAAAGAAGTTTTCAGATATAAACGTACGGAAATCATAAGGGTTGTTATCCAAATGTTTGGGATATAAAATTACTTGATGATTCTCTGTTAGAACAAATGAAATTACCCTCATTCTATATAGCCACCCAAAATCCATATGCCAAATTACATTTGATTTCTATTATAGACTAATTTTGGATAGTCTATTTTATAGGAACACAAAGGGGAACTGGGTTCAGGCCAGAGGGGGCAGTGTGGGCAGAACATGACTGCCCCTTACCTACACATCTCCTTGTCATACCAACACACACATCTGAATTCACTTGATGGGACTTTTTCTTTCCTTTTATTGGCAAAATTCCTTACAATCCAATCACTTAGATTAATTACTTTTCTGTTGCTGTAATAAAATATCCTGACAGAAGCCAAGTTAGAGAAGAAAGGGCTTCTTTTGACATACAATCTGAGGTATAAACTCTATCATGCTTAGAGAAAGTATGACAACAGAAGTGTGAAACTCACCTGATAGTCAGAAAATATAGTGGTCATGTTCTATCCCCACATAGGGGAGGCAGGAAGTAGGGCTAGGCTATAAAACCTCAAAGCTTGCCTTCCTTAGCATACTTTCTCTAGCCTGTAAGGCTCTACCTCCTAAAGGCTCCATAACCTTCTCTAACAGTACTGCCAACTGGGGACTAAGTGTGGAAATACTTGAGTCTGTGGGGGACATTTTTTATTCAAACTAAAATGTGATTTATACAAAATGTTAAGTTGTTGAATTTTCATCCAGGTAGTATTTATCAAGCCCCAATAATGTACTGGCACTGTGATTTGAATACATATCATTAATGAGACACATACCCCCTTTGGCACTTTAAGTGCAGGCATTTATTTGGGGAAAAACATGCTGGGCAGTCACAAGCTGAGGTTGTTAAATGGAGTCAAAGGATAATTATCCAGGTTCTGTAGTCGTGTGTCTGGCAGGAATCTAGGCTTTAGTTCTGTAATAATAATTACCAGAACCACTAATTAATGTGGTTTCAGTAAATTAATAACCAAAATGGAAGGACTTTTCAAATGGCGTGGTCATGGCAAATACTGACTTTCTATAGGCAGGTAGAGAAGAGAGTGCAACAGTTCTTGTACATTGCCCTGCTGGGCAATGTCAGCATCCTCATTCCAAGAGATCTTGAAGCAGTTTTTGGTATTAGAAAATATGAAGGGAATGTTGTGATGGCAGAGTCCTCTCTCTGTGGTCTGTTAGTCTGCTGCTATATTCTAGCTGTGAAATGCTCTCTTCTTATGATATGACACCCTAAAATCATCTAAGAGATGAACATCAAGTCAGTCTAACTGCTTCTAGTTGCCATTGAGATCATAGATGAGTTTAGAATTTTCACTCTTGCTGACCTTCAGGCATTTGAGGGTATTTATGGCATCCAGGTAGATTAAGTTAGACTATTTCAGAACCCTCTGAGTGTGAATCAACTGTGACTGGGAGTAGATAAAATTACGACAGCAGTTTCATACACACAAGCTCAGGACATTAATAGTATCACTACCAAGGTTGTTATATATTTAACCCATTTATTTTTATGGTGAAGGTCCAGAGATTCAGTTTTAGAACTGTTGGCCAATAGGATGGTGGTCTCAATGTGGTCTTAGTGTATTCTTATGGAACTTGTGTGAAAGAGATACTAGCAGAATTATCAAAAATATATAAGTTGATAGGATGTTCCTCGTTAGGAAAAGCGAGTGAGTTCTTTAGTTTAATTACACCTGGAGTTGCTGTGATTATTAACCACCCAGCATGTCATTGCCCCGTATGTAATGTCTGACCCATTTTTTGTTTTATATCACTGTCAATTATTTAACTTTTATTATACTTTCCCACTGGATATTTAAGAACATGCAGGTGGTCAGAATCATTCTTTTTACTGTCAAGGCCAGCTGAGGGTCTGATTCTTAAGGATCGAATCTTTCCTTGAGCAGTACTAGTTCAGCTAGATCCCCTGAGTGATTAACATATAACTAATTTGTTGAAGCAGGTGTTTTTACCTTTAAAAACACAATGTTTTAAAAATTATACAAATTTTACAAGAGTGAAATTTAATGATATGTGAAAATAATAAAGATAAGTTTTAATATTGTTTGATGCATCCTAACAATTGCCTTTGAAGTAGACGCCTCTGAATCTTCACTTAAAATGATCAGACTGATATAAATAATTAGTAAGTCTTGATTTCTCTCTTCTGGAGGCATTGCGAAAAGGGACATTTTTATATTTTAAAATGCCATCAAGTCAAATTTTCTTGTGATATAAAAATACAAGATTCTCATGCTATAGTATGTTTGTATGGTGGTGATTATGATTCTGTAACACTCTGTTTTATACATGTGAAAATTGGAGCTATAAGAGAATAACTTAATATAATTCACAATATGCTTACTTTTGCATTATGGTCTCTCAGGGAATAAGCCTGTGTTGAACTTAGACCAGAAAATTTAAAGAGAATTGACATCCCAATCATCTATACCCGGTGTGAAAACAATTTGTTCTGAGATACCCCTTCACATGCCTCAAGTCATAGAAGAGATTATATGAGGGTAGCAACTTGTGTTTTTATTCTAATAGAGCAGTTATTCTGTTTATTATCATGGGACCAGTCCAAGATAAAAATGCAGTGAAGTGTGTGGAACTGAATTTTTCTTTTATGGTGTGCTTGATTGTAGAAAAAGTTGTTACTCTTCTGGCTGCCTGTTTAGAAAGTGAGAATCAAAATGCCCAGAGGATTGGAGCAGCTTCACTTTGGGCTCTAACTTACAATTACCAAAAGGTTAGTTTTTAAAATCATTGGTGAAATGGAGGGAGGGGTGTTTGAGCAGTTAAATAATTAAGGTTTTTAGAATGCACCCAAATTATCAGAGGAATCAAAGATACAAATGAAGTCATAGACCCAAGTTCTCTTTGTTAATTTATATGATCAATAATTTTTAAGTTAATATTCTTTTCATTTAATTATTTAACCAGGATTGGACCCAGAGTTACCTCTGTTTAAGTGAATTTCCCTATTAATTTCTATTAAATTTGCCAGTTCATTTTAATTTTAGTAAAATTATTTGTTTGTACAGATGTGTCCAGGAGTTATGCATCTTGATGGAAGCATGATTAGTAGTTTCATCTGTGCATTTGACTTGCCTTTCACGTGTATATATCACCACTTAATTTTACAATTTGCTCAGTCCTTTTAAGATTGAAGCACAAGGGCTGCACAGAGCGAATGTGAGTAAGAAGATACTGTGGCCACTCTTTCTCTGGCCTGTGGTCTTCTTTTATTGCAAACATTTCATTGCTAAGTGAAATGTGCAAGAGTATCTGGTGGTAAACCAGTAGCCAAATGACAGACAGTACTAGGGCACACAGACTTCCTAAAATAACATATGTGAGGTAACCAACCACCCATGCCTATTTGGCTCCTCCTCACCCTGGGCCAAGGAGCTGCCATCCTTCTCACATGGGTTAGGGGAGAATGAATAAGAGTGAACAGAGGGAAAGCTTCAGAAGGTGCAGTGGACTTGACACAATAGGCTGAACTGCAGTGTAACTGTTTATATTATGGTATTTTTACTATTATTCTGTTTAACGCTATAGCTAATAATGGGCAGTCAGTACTGCATTATCTTCATCCTTAATTTTTGGGAATAAATCTAACAGATAGTCTTACTTTTCCAGGCAAAAGCAACTTTGAAAAATCCATCAATAAAAAGAAAAGTAGATGAAGCATATTCCATAGCAAAGAGAAGTAAGTTGTTGTTGTTGGAGGTTTTGTTTGTTTGTTTGTTTGTTTTGTTTTTGTTTTTGCTAGCATCTGCTACTCTGTTTAGTATTCTTAGTTCTTATAGTTCTTAGGTGATAAGAATTGGGCCCAATTAGAATTGATCTTGAAGAGAAAAGTTTGATTTAACATTAGGAAGCTACAGTCTTCCAGGCCCAGATTTGATTGCCCTGAAGTCAGGGTTCTTGTAATCTGCATTCATGATTTGAGGGGTTTCTTTTTCAGAGCATGTCAGTTGTTTTACGGGAGCCAGTTTTCAATGAACATTATGCTCCAAACACTTTTATCTCTAGATAGCAAAGCATGTCTTTCTTGCACTGTGGTAGATCTGTGGTTTGTTAGTGTTTGTTTCTGAAGAGGAAAAATCTTCTATTTGTTTCCAGATGTTATCTTGCATTTCAGGGGGATATGGAGGATTGGATTATGCTAAAATTTATGATTTTAGAGGACTGGTATGTAAGAAACATGGTATTCATTATGGATTTTAGCTAATTTATGTGAATTATAGAGATGTGTTTTTAAATGTGCTTTAGATAAACCATTGAAAAGAAATGAATGGAAATTTGTAACATTTTAATTTTATAAATGTAAAACATTTTTATAATTCCAGCATATCAAGAGTATAAATAGCATGCTAATATATCTTTTTCTTAACTTCACTTAGGAATGTCTGCTCATATGTATTGCATTGTTTAATAAAGTGATATTTATAACTCTTACTTCCTGTATCAGCTCTCTCAAACTCAGAAGACCCTCTAAATTCCTACTATTTGAAATGCCTTGAAAATCTAGTACAACTGCTTAACTATTCCTGACCCATGAGATACTCGACTCCAAACCTGACCGCCATCCACAGGAGATCAGCTGGATCAGCTTTGTATAGCAGCTGCTCCCTGAATGATGCTAACTCTGCAGTATCAGTGCCCGCCTTCCCTGTGAGACAGCAGCCGCCAAACTGAAAGGAGTAGAACTGGTGACTTCTCAGGCTGTTCATTCCTGGCAGTCTTTCAGAAGTGAAGATTTGCTGACCCAAGATGCTACAAAGACAGAATTCTGACAATATAAACATTTTTATACTTTTCTATGCAATGTATTTTGTAAAAATGTCTATTTAATAGTTATTTAATAAATAATATTTTTAGAAACTACACTTTTAAAAGTGTATTTTATTCTTTGAGAATTTTATGTATGTATACAATGTAGCTTGATCTATTTTTGTCCCCCACTCCTGCAATTCTGCCTAGACTCTCCATACCCTATCCCCATCCTAACTAACTTCATACCCCTTTTTAAAAAAATAACCCATTAAGTGTAATTAGTGTCACTCATAAACACATCACTATGAAGTTAAGAGCATGGCCAATCTACAAAAGGCCATACCTCTAAATAAAGCTGATTCTAACGGCCCTAGGAGCCATCAACTCTTAATAGACCTGTTCCTCAGCTAGTCATGGAAGATTGTGCCCTCCGTGCCCCATCCATTCTAGAATATTGACTGGATTGATCTTGTACAGATAAGCACAGCTGCCATGAGTACAATGTTCCAGGCACGTCTAGGAGACACTGTTTTGTCCCAGTCTTTCCTAACCTATGAACTCCTTTTTTTTTTTAAAGATATTTTCTTTATTTACATTTCAAATGTTATCCTCTTTCCTAGTTTCCCCTCCAAAAATCCCCTATTCTCTCCCTCCTCCCCCTGCTCCCAACCCACCCACTCCCATTCCTGGTCCTGGCATCCCCCTATACTGGGGCAAAGAGCCTTCACAGAACCTAGGGCCTCTTCCCATTGATGACTGACTAGGCCATCCTCTGCTACTTATATAGCTAGAGCCACAAGTTCCACCAGGTGTTTTCTTTGATTGTTGTTATAGTTCCAAGGAGCTCTGGGGGATAATGGTTAGTTCATAGTGCTGTTCCTCCTATGGGGCTTCAGACCCCTTCAGCTCCCTGGGTACTTTCCCTGGCTCCTTCATTAGGGATCTTGTGCTCCATCCAATATATGGCTGTGAGTATCTACTTCTCTATTGGCCAGGCACTGGCAGAACCCCGAAGGAGTCAGCTATATCAGGCTCCTGTCAGCAAGATCTTATTGGCATCTGCTTAGTGTCTGGGTTTGGTGGTTGTTTATGGGATGGATCCCCAAGTGGGACAGTCTCTGGATGTGCATTCCTTCAGGCTCTGCTTTGAACTTTGTAACTCCTTCCATGGATAATTTGTTCCCCATTCTAAGAAGGAACAAAGTAGCCACACATTGGTCTTGCTTCTTCTTGAGTTTCATGTGTTTTGCAAATTGTATCTTGGGTATTCTAAGTTTCTGGGCTAATATCCACTTATCAGTGACTGCATATCATGTGTGTTCTTTTGTGATTGGGTTACCTCACTCCAGATGATATCCTCCAGATCCATCCATTTGCCTAAGAATTTCATAAATTCATTGTTTTTAATAGCTGAGTTACAGAACTCTATTGTGTAAATGTACCACATTTTCTGTATCCATTCTTCTGTTGAGGAACATCTGGGTTCTTTCCAGCTTCTGGCTATTATAAATAAGGCTGCTATGAACATAGTGGAGCATGTCTAACCTATGACTCTTATAATTGTTCCAGCCCCTCTTCTAGGATGTTCTCTCAGATTTGTGGGAAGAGGATATCCAGTCTGTGGCTTGGCACTCCACCAACACTTATTCTCTGCACTTGACCTTTTGTTTCTCTGTATTTTCCACCACCCATTGCACAGAGATGTTTCTCTAAGTGTTGTTGAAATTTTAATCCCAATATGGGGTTTCTACCTTGCCTTTGATCATTCCGTTTTTGGATAAAAGACAGAACTTTTATTATAAATAAGCAAGCCTTAAACATCACTAAAGCTGAGCAGGTATTTGTCCTCCATGCTATTATATCTATAACCCAGCCAATAACTCCAGTATATAATTTTCTGTGTTTCACATGGACTGCTATTAACTCCAATTAGCCAACCTACATGGCCATTATTCATGACTCCCCTAACCCATGGCAGCTTCTTCCATTCTCCATCTTCTCCCTCTCCCTCAGGGTTCCTTGCCTCCAGCTCAGGAATCCTAAACCCTTCCTATGTCTCTTCTGCCTAGCTATTGGCTGTTGGCATCTTTATTTATCAATCAAAAACAATTCAGGGGCAAGATCACTTAGTGTCACTTGGGTCTACTTGTGGACTCTCATCTCTGGGGCAACTCGGTCTTGAAGAACTCATTACTTTTAGAATACAAGCAGCATCAGGCCAACCCACTACACATAAAGTCTGAGAGCTATGCTAATGTATGATCAGAGAGATACCTACTTAAAAGATCTTGATGTTATCTCCATTTAGGAAAATCATAGTAGTGATTCTTCTCTAAGGCCTATGATCTTCACTGCCATGGGTTCTTTGCCAGATTTACCAGGCATTAATTTCTTTCTGTGGAATGTGGTAGCTATTCTTGGTTGTCAACCTGACTATATCCCAAAACCCAAGTGGCTGGCTATACCTGTGAGGGACATTTTCTTTTTTCTTTTTCTAATTTTTATTAGATATTTTCTTCATTTACATTTCAAATGCTATCCCCAAAGCCCCCTATACCCTCCCCCTATGCTGCTCTCCAACCCACCCACTCCCGCTTCCTGGCCCTGGCATTCCCCTGTACTGGGGCATATGATCTTTGCAATACCAAGGGCCTCTCCTCCCACTGATGGCCGACTAGGCCATCCTCTGCTACATATGCCACTAGAAACACAGCTTTGGCGGGGGGTGCTAATTAGCTCATATCATTGTTCCTCCTATAGGGGTTCAGACCCCTTTAGCTCCTTGGTTATTTTCTCTAGCTCCTTCATTAGGGGCCCTGTGTTCCATCCAATAGATGACTGTGAGCATCCACTTCTGTATTTGCCAGGCATTGGCATAGACTCACAAGAGAGAGCTATGTCAGGGTCCTGTTAGCAAAATCTTTCTGACATATGCAATAGTGTCTGGGTTTGGTGACTGAGTTCCAGGACAGCCAGGGATACACAGAAAAACCCTGTCTCAAAAAACTAAAAAAAAAAAAAAAAAAAAAAATTAGGGTCATTTTATAGAGTGAGGGACATTTTCTTAATTAAAGTATTTGAAGTAGGAAGATCCACCTTTAATCTAGATCTTCTGAAGTACATAAACAACCTTAAATCTGGGCCACACTTTCTGCTAGTAATCTACCTAAGGCCTTGAAAGAAGGTAGCTATTGCTCTTTGCTGCTGGCAAATCAATTCCTTCACTGGCATTAGAGACTACTTTGGGTTCCAGTGTATACTGAAGATCATCTGAGACATCTAGCCCTGTAGACTAAACAACTACTGGCTTCTCAGACTTTCCCTTGGTAGACAGCCATTGTTGGACTAACTAGACCACAGCCTATAAGACGTTCTAATAAATTTCATCTCAATATATAGATATAAATATAGATACATAGATATAGATTAATTCTGTCAGTTCTGTTCCTCTAGAGAACTCTGAGCAATATATGGAACAAATGCAGCTATAAAGCAGTTACCCCTATCATCATGTTCCTACTGCATCTATGGCCATATCTTCTTAAGCTGGTCATTATGATAGTTCACCAGGTTCATAGTAGGTAAGATTTCTGGTTACTTTTCTACTACAGGAGCCTGCATAGCACCTTCTAGTCCTGAAAGCTAACCAGTATTGAATATGCTTGCAGACTCTTCATCTATTGGACACAAAAAGAAGGAATTTTGTCTTTGTTACTTTTCTCCACCCTCCCCCAAACCCACCTATGGAATCTGCTCCTGTCCATACCAATCCTGACTTCTGTACTTGTGTATTATCCAAAGAATATATGAGGCTGAAGTACAGTTGTGTAAATATCCTTGGTTTTAGTGTAAATTTTGTATAAATATCCTTGTAAAATGTTTAGTGTCGTTAACTTCTTTCTATGTGTTTTAAAGATCATTTATAGTTTTCATCTTTCCAAGTTTAGAAAGGCTGAATGTATAATAATTGAGTTTAAGCATATACTAGTGACTATATAGATCCTAGACTAGTTCAGTAGAACACTATAACCTTTTTAATTAATTAGTTTTAGTTATTTAATTAAGGGTCTGGACTGACCTTAACTCATAGTCCTCTTTGCCTCAGGTTCCTGAATGCTGTGTTTTACATTGTATCACCAAACCTAACTGATATAACTCCTAATTAAGATGAAGTTTAGTGGATTGTAAATATATACTTTTACATTTTTTTCTTTTACTTTGTGTACACATGCATGTATACCACAACACTCATGTGGATGTCAAAGGACAATTTAAAGCAGTAATTTCTCTGTAAGTTAGAAATCCTGCAACCCAGAATTCTCTGAAATCTGAAGTTATTTGAATAATTGAACCAGAAGTATAGTTAGAAAATAAGTCAAATATCAAAACAAATTTGTGATATGTGAGAATTATTAGAGATATTCAACAGAATTTCACATGCTCTAAAACCTTAATCTTTTTGAGCAAATTCTTTCAGAAGCTTTCTGTTTTCAAATTAGGGATGTTCAGCCTGGAAAGTCTATGTTATTATTAGAAAGGAGGAAAACACCACCACCAAAAACATCTTTTAAGATAACAGATCCTCAGCATGTGCCCAGCACTTGTTTGGGAACTTAACACTGCTTAAAATTAGGAGACAAAATTGTTTCTAACAGAACTAACAACTGCACACCCATATAGCTACCTATATATAGTTATATACTCTTATTTTCCAAAATATTTCAAGAAATTTTTAATTATCTTTTGCTTAGTAAGAAAATCACTTATTAAGATAAGTGATCTCAGTATATCATTCCAATCAATAATCCATGGATGATCATTATGTGTTTTATGTGCTCGTTACTTAGTCATCCGTTAAGACAAAGTCTTGCTAAATTCCTTGTATCACACTTGCAGTTTTCCTGCCTCCTGAGTTGCTGGTATCATATGTGTGAAACATTTAAACCAGAAGGACAACCACAAATTACTGTTAAATACTTAAATAATAAGTTTGTACTGTGTTAGAATTATTGTGTAGAGGTCTGAAAAGTCTAGGAAACTCAGAAATTTCTTAATAGGTTAATTTGAAATTAGAAGAATGCTATTGTACTAGTAACTTTTCCTTTGCTGTGCCAAATTCCTGGACAAAGGTTACTTAATGAAGTTTATGTTGGTTCACATGTCAAAGGCCCATGGTAGAGAAGACATGGTGGCAGGAGCCTGTGGCGGCTGGCTTCATCATAACTACTGTCACCAGACAGAACAAGATGGATGCTGCTGCTCAGATTTTATTCCATTCACGACCCCCAGCCTATAGAATTATTTTCTAGAGTGATAGGTCTTCCCTCCTCAAATAGCTCAGTCTGGACTCCCTCATGGATAACACCCAGTGTTTTATTCTCATGGTAATTCTTAATCACATCACACAAACAATTTTAAAAGCAGGAATCTTGGGAATATTTCTTTTTTACCCTGACATATATTTCCTATCATTTTATTTCTTTTAAATTCTTCGTGGTGTGTGAGATGGATTTTGTTATAACTTCCATTTAAGAAAGATGATATGTCCCCAAGCACTGAACTTTTACTATTTAATCAATCTTCCTATAACAAAACAAAACCTTGTTATCTTTATGTTAAGGGCTGTCTTCACTACTTTTCTATCAGTGAAAAAGACACCATGACCAAGACAACTTCGAAAAGAAAGCATTTAATTGGAGACTTGCTTACAATTTCAGAAGCTGAGTTCTCTGCCATTATGGTAGGTAGCACAGGCAGCAGGGATGCAGGCATTGGAGCAGTGCCTGAGAGCCATCTCATCTGCAAGTAAGAGGCAGGGGGATGGAGGACTGACTCTGAGACTGGACCTTGACTGGGCTTTTGAAACCTCAAAGCCCACACCGAGGGACATACCTCCAACAAAGCCTTACCTTCTATTCCCTCTACAAACGTGGTACCAATCATTTAAATATATGAGCTCAATCTCATTCAAATGACCAGAGTGATGAATAAATGGAGACTCAAGAGTAATAATTTGCCCACTGTTGGTAAATGGGGAAGAATGGAGCCAAGATACCTACCAGCACTCTTAAGTTCTGTTTTGTTTCCTAACCCCCAAGCTGCACTACTGCTTTACCTACCACTTCTGCAATTGAAAAGGATTTGTACTTGGATCTTGTGAATAACTACTGCTTTTCTGTAGAACAAAAAGCTCTCCTCGAGAAAATTATCATTTTCTTTTTGATTCATTGATTGGCTTTCCACACACTTTAGTATGCTGTGTCTCTTTGGAACAAGGAAGAATTGTGATTTTCTTCCCAAGGAGTTCCACTAGTTAGGCTGTGATGGGCAGTTACTGGAGAAAGCTCATGTCCACAGTCCTGGGATAGATGTTGAATATTAAGCAAATATTGAGAACCTATCTTGCCTGACACTGTACATAGACAATGAATATACATAATGGTGTCAGGAGCCCTTTAGGAAAGGCTAAGGCAGCAGGTAGCCTTCCTTGAGGTAGCCCACCTTTTTTTCATGGACTAAGATGAGTTCTGGGAGGGAAGTTCCTGAGTGACTTCATCTCACATTGGCTTCTTGCAGCTTATCTGCCTTTCCTGCGACTCTTACATAGCCCGAGGAGTCCTAGGCATTACCCCACTCTACTGAGCAGATATCCTGCAGATCAACATAAAGATGAACTTCATGAATTAATTCTGTTTAGATGAATTACTGATTTTATAGAGTTCCTGATTTGATTCAAATAATCTTAGGAACAAGATGGTTATAGTTGTTGTGCTGGAAAGATGTAAACAGGTTAAAATCAAGAATAGAGTATGTCCACTCATAATAGTAAGTAAAGGCTGCATAATAAGAGCATACAATGAGCCTTCATATTACACTAAAAGGTATGGGCTTGGAACAAACACAAAACACAAAAAGGCTTTGTGTTCCAAGGAAAAGCATTCAGGTCCAAGGATGAAGTCACAGGTGTGCACTATGATAAGGCAAGGCCATATAAAAACTGTTGATTTGGACGTATAATGAGCATATAGAATGAAACACTGCTTTGAACTTAAGACCAACATCCTTTTGTAACTCCCATTTTGTGTAACAATTTATCTATTAGGTAATTTTCTAAGAACTCTTGTCTATAAAATGCTGAGAGAAAAGAAATAAAGATGATGGTTTGGCTTGGGGATCCCTGTACCACTCATCCATATCCACCCATCCATCCATCCATCCACCCATCCTTCCATCCATCCATCTATCCAAATATAGTGATGCAGCCATTTTCCACTTCACCCAATGTGTGTGTGTGTGTGTGTGTGTGTGTGTGTGTGTGTGAGAGAGAGAGAGAGAGAGAGAGAGAGAGAGAGAGAGAGAGAGAGATCTTTCTTTTCCTTTTTCTCTCATTCAAAATGAGTTAACCAGCCTGGCCACTAAAGGGCTTCTGGCTGGCCAGAGAAGAGAGACTACTAACAATAAATCCTTTTACTTAATTCCCTGCTGTCTTAGTTAAGGTTTCTATTCCTGCACAAACATCATGACCAAGAAGCAAGTTGTAGAGGAAAGGGTTTATCAGCTTACACTTCAACATTGCTGTTCATCACCAAAGGAAGTCAGGACTGGAACTCAAGCAGGTCAGGAAGCAGGAACTGATGCAGAAGCAATGGAGGGATGTTCCTTACTGGCTTGCTTCCCCTGGCTTGCTCAGCTTACTTTCTTATAGAACCCAGAACTATTAGCCCAGGGATGGTATGACCCACAAGGGACCCTCCTCCCTTGATCACTAATTGAGTAAATGCCTTACAGCAGGATCTCATGAAGGCATTTTCTCAACTGAAGCTCTTTTTTCTGTGATAACTCCAGCTTGTGTCAAGTTGACACACAAAACCAGCCAGTACACCTGCTGTTAAACAGCATGTATTAATCACCAGATATTAGCACTTATTTAAATACAAATTAGAAAGAGTTAAGTTTTTAGCACAGAACTATTAAGTTTCAGCACTTAAGCACAGAACAATGATAAAGAGTTAAGTTTTCAGCACTTTAATGAAGCATAGAACAATAGTAGAGTATATAAAGATACAGCATTTAATAAAGCACAGAGATTTATAAGGTGAAAGTAAAACACAGAGAGATAAAGAGAAAAGAAGCTGGAAAATTTCACCCACAGAATAAGTAAGAGAGTGTGTTAAGCCTCCAGAAACCATCAACTGATAGCATTTCTCCAGTAGTTAGAGAAAGTTACAAGGACGGAGATCATCAGTCTTTTCACCTTCATCTGACACTGTGTCCCACCTCAGCTCATTCCCCTAAAGCCAGGCAGATTCTGGCAATTTGGTACATTTAACACTCTACACATCATGTGGTGAAACTCTACATTTAAAAAAAAATTAACTTGTAAAGTGGAAAATTGAAAACCACAAATCATTACCTTACAAGTCAAAAAATCTGAGCTCCAAGAATGTGACTTGCTGTAATCCAATGAGTTAGGGAAATGAATGGCACTAATGCATTGTATCTGCGAATTAAGGAAACAATGAACTGAGACTTATTCTTTGTAGGTTCATATGTTGAAACTTCCTTACACGATGTAAGCAGTAGGTCTCGTGGGGGCTGCGTAAGAATCTGCAGGGCATGAAGTTCACGCTGTAGAAGACTGCCAAGTCCCCAGGAATCCTGAGCCCTGGCAGCAGTACACAGAAGGAGCTCAGTGTGATCCTGTTTTCAATGTGCTCAACACATATCTTTGCATCTCATTTTCTCCTTCTGCATTGAAATCTGTTTCAGAAAATAAAATCTTGTTTAATGTTTCACAGAACACCGTATGGTCATATCTAATAAATTCTTTAATTTTGCATAAAAACATGTGTTTTATATAGACTCCCTTTTTGTCAGTACCACCTTTACCTGTTTTTGGTCAGTGTTGTATAGATTGATCTGCTCAGCGATGGGCAAGCATCCTGGGTCAGTCTGATGTAAGCATCCTGGGGCAGACTCATGGCAGCTTGCTGTGAATTCTGAAATTGTTTCTCTCAGTTCTTTATTAGAACACTCTTCCTTTAGCTTAACATGGAATGCATCAAGTAATAAGATGGAAATTTATTATTTTAATTGTTTAAATGTTCATAAAGATTGATTGTGGTGCAGAAGAGATGGTTCAGTGGTTAAGAACACTGGCTGTTCTTCCAGAGAACCCAAGTTCAGTCCCCAGGAGCCAATACCAAGCAGCTCACAGCCATCTGTAACTCCAGCTTCAGGTTATCTGACCAATGTAAGCACTTGCACTCATGTGCACATTACACACAGTTAAAAATGTTAAAGGTTGACTTTTCAGAATCTGTTTTGGGTATAATGCCTATTTTAAGTCACTTTCTATAGCTGTTAAGAAAAACAAAACAATAATAAAAGATCCAAATAATAATGGCTTTAAGCTTTACAGTGAAAGAGGAAGGTTTGGCCTCCCGCCATTTCTTTCCTCCTTTTCCCCTCCCTTCTCCCTCTTTCTTTCATGTACAGGGCAAAGGGAGCTTACTATTTTCTACTTTCTAGATCCAAATAAGCAATGAGGCCACAGCTGACTGTACTCATGCACTGTATCCATCTTTCTGCTGTCTCATTAGTGCATGCTACCTCCAGTAAGTTGATTCATGAGCATCAGGAAAAAACAAAGGCCAGAAAAAAGCATCTCCAGCTGTCTGGTATCTTTTCAGACACAATTTCCTGAGTTGAACAACTTGCACATTTGCATTCACTTCTTGAACTAAACATAGAATGCACTCACTCTTGCAAGGGAGACTAAGAGCTGTAGTCCAAGTTCAGGGCCTTGTCTAGGAAAATACATCTTTGTTATTCAAGAAATGAAAGTTTGCTTAGGCCACCACCAGTCTCTTCCCCATATAGAAATGTTCTAACTTCTTCTAACAGAAAAATGTGACATTATTATGGGTAGAAGCATTATTCTCTCCAAAGAGGTAAAAACGGTTAGCCACTTTACTGAATTGTTTTATGTGCATCAAGACTTTAGGATTAGTTCTAATTGCATGCACAAAATAAAGATATTAGTATGAGATAAGAAAGCAAGTTGAATTTCAGTGTGAAGACTGCTTCTCTTCAGTACCCTGGATGGAGTCTATTCCTGTGAATGGAAGCTATCAGTATCTTCCTGCCTATTGTGGAGAAGTGAGGCCAGGAAGACAGAGCAGTCAGGCTGAACATACTCCTGATGTTCCAAAAGACAGCAATTTAAAATAGATAACCAATTAAATTAAAATGGTTTAAGAAATTTAATAATAGCCACCTACAATATTTTATTTGTATGGTGTAAATGTTTACCTATTCTCCAGTTTTTGTTTGTTTTTTTTTAATTTTTTTTGATTTTTAATATTTTTATTACATATTTTCCTCAATTACATTTCCAATGCTATCCCAAAAGTCCCCCATAGCGCCCCCCCACTTCCCTACCCACCCATTCCCATTCTTTTGGCCCTGGCATTCCCCTATATTGGGGCATATAAAGTTTGCAAGTCCAATGGGCCTCTCTTTCCATTGATGGCCGACTAGGCCATCTTTCGATACATATGCAGCTAGAGACAAGAGCTCCAGGGTTCTGGTTAGTACATCATGTTGTTCCAACAATAGGGTTGCAGATCCCTTTAGCTCCTTGGGTACTTTCTCTAGCTTCTCCATTGGGAGCCCTGTGATACATCCAATAGCTGACTGTGAACATCCACTCCTGTGTTTGCTAGGCCCCGGCATCGTCTCACAAGAGACAGCTATATTTGGGTCCTTTCAGCAAAATCTTGCTAGTGTATGCTATGGTGTCAGCGTTTAGAAGCTGATTATGGGATGGATCCCTGGATACGGCAGTCTCTAAATGGTCCATCCTTTCATCACAGCTACGAACTTTGTCTCTGTAACTCCTTCCCTGGGTGTTTTGTTCCCAATTCTAAGAAGGTGCACAGTGTCCACACTTTGGTCTTCATTCTTCTTGAGTTTCATGCGTTTAGCAAATTGTATCTTATATCTTGGGTATCCTAAGTTTTGAACAAACTGGCTACACAAACAAGACCCAACATTTTGCTGCTTACAGGAAACTCATCTCAGAGAAAAGGATAGACACTACCTCAGAATGAAAGGCTGGAAAACAATTTTCCAAGCAAATGGCATGAAGAAACAAGCTGGAGTAGCCATTCTAATATCTGATAAGATTGACTTCCAACCCAAAGTCATTAAAAAAGACAGGGAGGGACACTTCATACTCATCAAAGGTAAAATCCTCCAAGAGGAACTATCAATCCTGAATATCTATGCTCCAAATACAAAGGCAGCCACATTCATTAAAGAAACTTTAGTAAATCTCAAAGCACACATTGCACCTCATACAATAATAGTGGGAGACTTCAACACACCACTTTCACCAATGGACAGATCATGGAAACAGAAACTAAACAGGGACACAGAGAAACTAAGAGAAATTATGAATCAAATGGATCTGGCAGATATCTACAGAACATTCTATCCTAAAACAAAAGGATATACCTTCTTCTCAGCACCTCATGGTACCTTCTCCAAAATTGACCACATAATTGGTCACAAAACAGGCCTCAACAGATACAAAAATATTGAAATTGTCCCATGCATCCTATCAGATCACCATGGACTAAGGCTGATCTTCAATAACAAAATAAATAATAGAAAGCCAACCTTCACGTGGAAACTGAACAACACTCTTCTCAATGATACCTTGGTCAAGGAAGGAATAAAGAAAGAAATTAAGGACTTTTTAGAGTTCAATGAAAATGAAGCCACAACATATTCTCCAGTTTTTGAAAGGCCTTTTAAATACAGTTCATACTGTTTTGTCAAAGGCATGCTTAATCTATCTGGAGAATATCCGGTTTTAGGTTTTGAGAATGGAAAACTACCAATGTACTTATTAAAAGAGCAAAACTAACCACTTTTACATTTTTGTTGTTTGTGGCTATGTTTATGTTGTCTTGTGTGTGTATCTGCATCCCTGCACAGATGCCAAAAATAAGCACTGGAGTTAGAGTTGCAGGCAGTTGTGACCCTGGTATGGGTTCTAGGAGCCCAACTCTGCTTCTCTGGAAGAGCAGCAAGTGCTCATAACTGCTGAGCCATCATCTCTCCAGCACCCATATTGACTGTTTTGTTATATTTTGTTTTTGTTTTACCATTTGTTTCTAGGTATTCTTCCATTTCTTTCACATCCAGTATATGTTATTTCTTGTTAGCAACTCATTGTAAAGCATTTAACTTACTTCTTATATAAAGTTATTTGGTTTCTGTGTTTGTCATTAATATTTTACCTAATTCTAAAACTGCAATAACAAGTGTTTAAGTATTGCAAATGATTCAGAAAGACATAAAGCTTTCTTGTAGTGAGAGCCAGAAGAAGGCTTCTCCTGGAGGGTAGCTTAAGAGCCCCACTCCCAAACTGTACTCACATGTTGTCTTTCTTGGCTATGTGTTTTACTGGAAGAAACTTCTGCAGGCTCAGCAAGCTCCTTCTTTGTGATAATAGTTAGAAACATAATCCCTATCACATTCCCAGGCTTCTTCAAATTTTAAGGGTTTTATTTTAAAATGGGATACTGCTTGCTGGCCCCCTGTTATTGGGACCAAGCTTTTTACCTCAGTGCTCTTCTCAGATGCTTTGACCTTTGTGGTTTAATTCAACTTTCCCCCCACAGT